>NW_026000223.1:1418120-1470941 GCF_001458135.2 Marmota marmota marmota
TAACATACCCACTTGAATCAAAGTGAAGGAAAAATATGATAGTCAATGAAATTTGTATGATTTTGACAACCCACAATAAAAAATTCAAAAAAAAAAAAAAAAAAAAGAAACTACTGAAGGCTTTGTCCTACCCCCAGAGATCTAGATTTATTTGGTCTGGGTTACAGGTTGAGCTGGGGATTTGTTAAAAATAAAAAATTCGCTAGCTGATTCTAATTTATAGACAAGATTGCTAACCACAGTGCTAGGAAATGGCCCTGGGCAGATCTTTCACATAAGTGCAAAAGTTCTTGGAGTTTATCTTAGGACAGGAGTCATCTTTGTCAGCTGCCCACTGTGAGAAGCTGATGGGAAGGAAGGCGGCTGTCTGCGTGTACAGCTTTGTGACAAAATTCTTTAATTAGTCATCTCTTGTTGTTTGCATCATAGTCCTCCTATTTTTTCTGTTTCCTCACCTTAATTTGAAGTATCTAGAATTGCTTTTACTTCAATAGCTTTTTTCTTAGTTGTTTCGGAAGGAAGTTTCTCTTTCCATTCTTTTTCCATCACTCTCTTCATAATGATGTTCTATTTTCCAACAGTTTGTAACATTTCTAGTCCACTGACTGGCACTATTACTTATTTTTTAACACTATTGTAAATTTATTTTTAATAATTTATTTTTTTGTTTCATTGAATTTAAAGAGGAATGAATGGATACATCTGTGCTCACACTACCAAATTTATTCTGTCTTCTAGTTCTCTTCTCCATTTGTCTTTCACCCCTAATAGATCTATAAAATGTGGAAAGAGATGTTTTACAATCTCCCCAAGCAGTCCTATTTTGTTTTATATAATTTGATGCTTTTATATGAAGCATAAAGGTTCATGGCTATTGTAAATTTTATGTAGATTTTGTCTTTTATGAATATAGAATGACCTTCTTTTTCATGAAGACCTTTTGACCTTTATATTAAATTTTGTTTGAAATAAAAATGTCCACATTTTCTGCCTTTTTCAAAAAAGGAAATTCATTTATCTGATAAACCATTACTTACCCTTTCAAAACATTTCTTGTCAACATTATGTGTTTCTTTAAGCTTAAACAAATATATCTAGATTTTAAAAATCTTTTAAATGGGGAGTTGATATAATTTAAGTTTGTTATCTGAATTTATACAGTTGGTCTGGTCTCTGTCATCTTGTTTTATATTTTATACTTCCTTGTTTTCTGGATTTACTTTATATATCATTTGCTTGTATATCTTTATTATTTGCTTTTGATTTCCTCAATGTTCTGAATGATAAATGTCCGTCTTAAAATTTTAGTCTTTTAGGTTTGGTAAGTGATATTTAAAGTATTATCAGCTTGTTTTTTTTCTTTTCGCTGTTGTTGTTGGTGTCAGCCAGAATTCTTGTTTGCAAATAATAGAAAGCGTGTCTGGCTAAACTGTGCAGAAAGGATTTTTTTTCCCCCTGTAAGGGCAAAGAGGTGTTCATAAAATTGAGAAGCAGAGTGGCATCTGTGTCACAGAGCAGGCCACCCCAGGAACAGCAGTTCCCAGAATACCTCTGCAGCCACTATGGTCTCTGTGTACCCAGACACTACTTACTCTAGACAATTCCTTCACAACCTGTCCATCTACCACTATGGACACCAGACTCCAGAGCTGCCACTGCCAGAATGATTTCTGATCAGTATCTACTTCGAGGATTCAATGGCTCCACATTAATATCCCAAATAAGAGCACACAAGAGAATAATATCAAGTCTACAGACCATGGAAGACCTGAAAGATAAGACAGAGAGGCCAAGTCTCTGGCCTTTTCTGCAAGGTCCTGCTTGCGTCATTCTTGGTGTCTCAGATCTCTGCCCAATATACATTTCTCTTCTACTTTTATTATAATCCCTTCATATTTTATAAATGATGACAAAATAAAAAGTTTACACTTACAAATACTGTTCTGTTTACAATATAGGCGTAAAAAGGGAGGAAAAGGGATGTTGGTAAAAATGTAGTCATAGCAAGGAAGGAAGTATGGTTCGAGATTATGACCCTTATTTATTCCATTGGTCATGGAATAATAGGTCAGCACTGCCCAATAAAAGTTTTTACAGTGTTCTACACCTCTACAGTGCAAAAGATGCCACTAAACATACATGGCCCATGAACACTTGAGATGTGGCTAGTGAAACTAAAGAACTAATATTTTAATAGTGTTTAATTTTAATTAATTTAAATTTAGATTTTTAAAGAGTCACATATGGCTTGTGACACAGCAGTAAATAGAACGATAATTGTTCCCTTTCCTTCAGTCATACTTGAGTGAATTAGTCCAGTTTTTTACTTAATTTCAAGATAACTCTGAGATTCAGTTAATCCTGCCTGGGTAGTTATCAACTCAAAACTCATCATTAACCATGTTAGGAAAGTGCCCAACCATAGTTATCTGTCATTATGGAAAAATCACAACCTTATATTTGTTTTAGAATTCATGTCAGTTACTAGGTAGTGCTGGAACATCTCATTTTTGTGTATTCATCCAGTGACACAGAAGAACAAATAGCCTGATAGCAATGGTTATCTTCTTCCTTGTGAGTAAAACTTCAAAACTAGTGGATGACAGAGTTATGAGAACACATAATTTTTTTTTTCAAATATGTTATTGGTAATTTTAAAAGATATCATTCCCCCTTCCACTCATTTGTTCCTGGACCCATATTATGACTATCAGAAGAAGCAAAACATACACAGCAACCTTCAGAGCTGAACTCAGGGCAAAGTATTTTCTCTGAGCTGGGGTGATAAGGTGAACATAGCTTATTACAACGTTCTCTAAGTCCAACTGGGTTTAATGATGGACATGTGATAAAAACAGTAATTGTTTTATTGCTTTTTTCCACCCCCCTTTACTGTAAAGTGAGTTCCTTGGTAAGGAATAATATCCTTTGGCCTGCCATGTCTGTGTAAAGCCACTGTCATGGTGGTACTTGCAAAGGCATATGAAGCAGGGAAAGCAACTCCAAATCCAAATCACATGTAAGGATGAATTGCTACCTTTACCAGGAAGGAAGGTTTCCAAGATAGCTGGCCTTCTGCTAAGTAGCTGGCTGCCAGGTTGCTATCCCTATAGTATTAGGCTGGGTACTCCATGTTGGTCTTTCAGCAAGAAAGTTAAACACAAATAGCAGTGGTGATAGCTTGATGAATCAGTCATTTAACAATGAAATACCCAGAGTAATCTATTTAGCTCATGGTTCTGGTGTTTTCAGTTCAAGATTGGTTGACTCCATTATTTTGGGCCTCTGGTGAGGGTACCAGATGGCAATAGTGGGAAGCATGTATTGGAGCAAACCTCTTACATTGTGAGCCATGAAGCAGAGAGCAACTGGGAACCCAGGTATACCAGGTATACCTACCCTTTCATGGGTAGGTATATACCCAGTCATCCAAGGAGCTTCCATAAGGCTTCACCTCCTGAATGTCCACAACACCTCCCAATCACATTGTCACCCTGGAGATCAAACCTTTAAAACACAGACCTTTGGGGGATTCTATGCATCTTCAAACCACAGCACTTGGTTAGCCTTTCTAATGGAGATCTATGGTGACAAACCAAGTTTAGCTTTATGAAAACTAGCGATGTGGCAGCTGGGAAGGGAGGGACTGACTAACAAGAGAGAGGTCATTTTTGTCTACTTGGTTAGATATTCATGTTGGATATAAATATTCTGTCTTTGGAGGCCCTTTCTGAAAGCCATTTAGAAGTTGCAGATGGAATTAGAGTTAAACCTGCTAAAGTTTTTTTGAACCTGCTTAAGTTTTGATAATGTTCTTTAATTTTTAAGTACCAGGCATCTTCATCAGGTTCTTCCCTTGATTTTGCTTCCCAATGTGATTACCATGCCTTTGGCACTTACACGCCCAATGTGGCCTCTGTCAATGCTCAGATCTTCTAATTTTCTCTAAAATCAAGGAAATAATTTCTACTGCATCATGTTCTACCAGCCCCCTTAGCCCATAGAGAACTACTTAAGCTCAAAAAATACAGAATACCAGTAAGGAAATCAACATTAACAAGTGAAGCTTATCCAATGTTTTCTTTTTCCCTCCTTGTCCAATACTATCTGAATTCATTTTTTCATTTATTTTCCATTTCCCCATGTTTTGTCGATCTAAATAGGCAAAGTCCTGAGAGAGAGAAAGAGTGTGTGTATAAACAAGTAAGTTCCTCCTGGGATTGATTTTTTTTATAATTGGATCTCTCAGATGTGCTTCTTATTAAGGGTTTGGGGACACCAAGGCCAGTGAACTGCTTCTCTTATAATAATATAAGTAGAACAACATCAAACCAGGAAGTTAGGATTCTTTGGTTGGCAAGGAATGCTTACTGGAAGTTAAGAGTTCTGGGTGTAGAATTCTCCAAATGTTTTTGAATCCTCATTGCAACCCCGAAAAGCCCTACCAAAGGAAAACAGGTAATTTTAGAAAGTACGGTGTGTGTGTGTGTGTGTGTGTGTGTGTATGTGTGTATTTCCTTTCCTTATTTTTCTCTTACCAGATTTAAAAAGAAATTGTATAAAACTGTTGGGTTGTATGATAAATTGTTGAGTCTATAACATAAACAAGTATTATATTGACCCAAAACAGTACAAAGTGGGTGCGAGTAAAGCTACATTGGACTAAGGAAGTAATTCCAAATGGTAACTTGATCAAAACACAAATGAGGCGAATATCAAAAAAAAGAGATTTTTTGTAGAATTGTTAAATTGGTGCGTTACAGTTCTACATAATTGTGGGACTCATTGTTACATATTCATACAGGTACATTATATAACAATATAATTTGGCCAATACCATTCCCTAGTACTTCCTGTTTCCGTTCTCTCCTCCCTTTCCCAGATCCCTTTCCTCTATTTGACTAATCTCACTTTGATTTTCATGAGACACCCCCCACATATTTTTCTTCAAAAGGAAGGTTAATATAACAAAAGCTACAAATATGTATTTGCTTCCTTTCTTCACTCAACTCTTTTCTTTTTAACTTTTTATCTCTTTGTATTTGTTCTTTTTAGTTACACATGACAGTAGAATGTATTTTGACATATCATACATATAAGGGGTATAACTTCCTATTCTTGTGATTCTACATGATGTGGAGTTACATGGGACATGTATTCATGTATGAACATAGGAAAGTTATGTCTGATTCATTCTACAATCTATCTTTCTCATGCCCATCCTCTCTTTCTTCCCCCATCCCTCTTGTCTCAATCCAGTGAATCTCCGCTCCCGTCTCCCCATCAACTATTGTGAGTCAGCATCCATATTCAGAGAAAACATTTGGTCTTTAGTTTTTTATGATTGGCTTATTTTATTTTTTTATGATGGCTTCCAGTTTCATCCATTTACTGGAAAATGCCATGATTTCATTTTTCTTTGTGGCTGAGTAATATTCCTTTGTGTATATATACCATATTTTGTTTAACCATTTATTTATTGAAGGGCACTTAAGTTGGTTCTATAGCTTGGCTATTGTGAATTGAGCTTCAATGAACATTGATGTGGCTGTATCACTATAGTATGCTAATTTTAAGTCCTTTGGGTATAAACCAAGGAGTGGGATAGCTGGGTCAAATGGTGGTTCCATTCCAAGTATTCTGAGGAATCTCCATACAGCTTTCCATAGTGGCTGTACCAATTTGCAGTCCCACCAGCAATGCATGAGTGTACTTTGTCCTCATATGCTCACCAATGCTTATTGTTGCTTGGGTTCTTGATAATTGTCATTCTGACTGGAGTGAGATAAAAATCTCAATGTAGTTTTAATTTGCATTTCTCAAATTGCTAGAGATGTCAAACATATTTTCATATATTTTTTAACTGATTATACTTCTTCTTCTGTGAAGTGTCTGTTCAGTCCCTTAGCCCATTTGTTGATTGGGTTACTTGTTTTTTGCTGTTGTTGTTAAGTTTTTTGAGTTCTTTATATATCCTAGAGATTAGTGCTCTTTCTGAGGTGTGGGTGGCAAAGATTTTCTCCCATTCTGTAGGCTCTTTGTTTACATTCTTGATTATTTCCTTTGCTGTGAAGAGGCTTTTTAGTTTGATACTATCCCATTTGTTGATTCATGATTTTACTTCTTGCACTTTAGGAATTTTGTTGAGGAGTTAGATGATATAAGCTGATATGATGATTTGGGCCAACTTTTTTTTTTAATCTAATAGGCACAGGGTCTAATGCCTAGGTTCTTGATCCACTTTGAGTCAAGTTTTATGCATGGTCAGAGATAGGGGTGTAATTTCATTTTGTTGCATATGGATTTCCAGTTTTCCCAGCACCATTTGTGGAAGAGACTATCTTTTCTCCAATGTATGTTTATGACGCCTTTTTCTAGTATGAGATAACTGTAATTATGTGGGTTTTCTCTGTGTCCTTTATTCTGTACCATTAGTTTACATTATCAGTTTTGGTGCCAATGCCATTGCTGGTTTTGTTACTGTGGCTCTGTAGTATAATTTAAGGTCTGGTATAGTGATGCCTCCTGCTTCACTTTTCTTGCTAAGAATTGCTTTGGCTATCCTGGGCCTCTTATTTTTCCAAATGAATCTCATGACTGCTTTTTCTATTTCTGTGAAGAACATCATTGGAACTTTAATAGGATTCACATTAAATCTGTATAGTGCTTTTGGTAGTATGGTCATTTTGACAATATTAATTCTACCTATCCAAGAACATGGGAGAGCTTTCCTTTTCTAAGGTTTTCTTTAATTTCTTTCTTTACTGTTCTGTAGTTTTCATTGTAGAGGTCTTTCACCTCTTTTGTTTTATATATATATATTTGAGGGTATTGTGAATGGGATGCTTTTCCTCATTTCTCTTTCAGTTGATTCATCACTGAATGCAGTTGATTTATGGGTGTTAATTATATATCCTGCTACTCTACTAAATTAATTTATGAGTTCTAGAAGTTTTCTAGTGGAGTTTTTTTGGGTCTTCTAAATATAGAATCATGTCACCAGCAAATATGGGTAGTTTGAGTTTTTATTTTCCTATCTGTATCCCTTTAATTTCTTTCTTCTGTCTAATTGCTCTGGCTAGCATTTCAAGGGCAATGTTGAATAGAAGTGGTGATAGAAGCCCTCAAGGAAATGCTTTCAATTTTTCACCATTTAGAAAGTGTACTCAGTCCTTGATGAATCAAATAGTCTATATATGTCTGTTAAGTCTAAATTATTGATTATATTTTTACTTCTATAGCTTTTTAATTTAGTTTTTATTTGGAGGTTCTATCTAGTGGTGAAAGAAGTGTGTTAAGATCACTCAGTATTATTGTGCTGTGGTCTATTTTCTTCTTGAAACTGAGAATAGTTGTTTGATGTATGTAGATGCTCCATTGTTTGGGGCATAAATATCTACAATTGTTATGTCTTGCTGATATATAGTTCCCTTAAGCAGGGTGAAATGTCCTTCTTTTTTCCTTTCTGGTTAACTTTGGCTTGAAGTCTACTTTATCTGATATGAGGATAGAAACCCATGCATGTTTCACTTAGCTCTTTTTAAAAACCTAAAATCATGTGAAACAAGATTATAACAGAGTATTGTTGTGTTTGTAATGTTGACATATGACAATAATTAACACTAAGCAGGAAAAGGGAATAGAGTTACATAGCAATAGCATTTCTGCATATCATTGAAATTCAGTTAGTATAAATCTGAAGCTGATTATGGCAAATTAACATGTAACCCCCTTAAACACCAATAAAGAATTAACTAAAAGAGGTGAAAAAATCAATATTTTACATGTTTCACTAGAAAATATGTACTTAATGCAAAAATAAGATAATAAAATAGGATTAGAGAAAAATATGAAATATGTAGAAAACAATGTTTATTGGTAGATGTAAATCTAATAATGCCAATAATAACTCTAAATGTGAAAAGAAAATATAATTCAATCAAAATGAAGAAATGATCAGAATGGATAAAAGCCAATTGTTCATATATATGTATGTATGTATGTGTGTGTGTGTGTGTATATATATATATATATATATATATATATATATATATAGTAACATATATATTGTGACATATATATGGTAACATATATATATTAATGTATATATTAACATGTATATATGTATGTGTGTGTGTTGTAGTTGGACACAATACCTTTACTTTATTTATTCATTTTTATGTGCTGCTGGAGATCAAATCTGTTGCCTCACACATGCTAGGCAAGCGCTTTACTGCTGAGCCATAAATCCAGCACACCCCCCCACCCCATTGTATATTTTCTAAAGGAGACAAATTTTGGATTGAATGTTACAAACAGATTCTTGTATTCTCATGTACAAGAATGGAAACAGTGTATTAGGCAAGCAGCAACTGAGAGAGAGCTGAAGTAACTATACTCATATCGGACAAAATGGACTTTACAGCAAAAATAAGTTAATAGAGATAGAGAGAGAAATTTACAGTGATAAAAGGGTCAATCTGTCAGAAAAAAAATGGCAGTCATCCAAAGTGTTCCATCAGTTTTGAGAGCTCCTTTGTGAGTATCTGTTCTCATTGGTTCTTAGCTCCTTTCCCCTCACCTTTTCTTTGGAGACTTCAATTTCTTATTTATTAGATCGTCTCTCTAATTGGTCTCAATACTCTTTTTTTGGTACTTTCCATTCTATTTTTTCTCTCTCTGCTTTAGTTTGGTTACTTTTTGTTGACTCCCCCCCCACCCCCAAGCAATAGATCTTAAATTCTGCTGTTTCTAAGGTGTTACGGAACCCAACTTATTAGTTCTTATGTTTTTTAGTTCTAGAATTTTCATTTGATCTTTGTTTCATAGTTTTGAACATACTGATGCAATAACCTATCTTTCCAACTCATTTATTGACATACCTAACTTTTCATATTAACTGAACATATTAATCATAGTTATTTTCCTAGCTAATTCTAGAATCAAGCTGACCAAATGGTTTGTTTCTATTGGTTTGTTTCAAATGGTTTATTTCTTTTTTCTCTTGTTATTCTGGTTTGTGAGGGAATATTTGAACGAGTGCCATTATAAATCAAAGGCATTCCTGTATATCAGCAACAAAACTTCTGAAATGGAAATGAGGACAACCACACCATTCACAATATCCTCAAAAAAAATAAAATACTTGGGAATCAACCTAACAAAAGAGTTGAAAGATTTATACAATGAAAACTACAGAACCCTAAAGAGAGAAATAGAAGAAGATCTTAGAAGATGGAAAAATATACCCTGTTCATGGATAGGCAGAACTAACATCATCAAAATGGCAATATTACCAAAAGTTCTCTATAGGTTTAATGCAATGCCAATCAAAATCCCAACAGCATTTCTTGTAGAAATAGATAAAGCAATCATGAAATTCATATGGAAAAATAAAAGACCTAGAATAGCAAAAGCAATTCTAAGCAGGAAGAGTTAAGCAGGCGGTATAGTGATACCAGACTTCAAACTATACTACAGAGCAATAGTAACAAAAACAGCATGGTACTGGTACCAAAACAGGCGGGTTGACCAATGGTACAGAATAGAGGACACAGAGACCAATTCACAAAATTACAACTATCTTATATTTGACAAAGGGGCTAAAAGCATGCAATGGAGGAAGGATAGCATCTTCAACAAATGGTGCTGGGAAAACTGGAAATCCATATGCAACAAAATGAAACTGAATCCCCTCCTCTCGCCATGCACAAAAGTTAACTCAAAGTGGATCAAGGAGCTAGATATCAAATCAGAGACTCTGCGTCTGATAGAAGAAAAAGTTGGCTCCGATCTACATATTGTGGGGTCGGGCTCCAAATTCCTTAATAGGACACCCATAGCACAAGAGTTAATAACAAGAATCAACAAATGGGACTTACTTAAACTAAAAAGTTTTTTCTCAGCAAGAGAAACAATAAGAGAGGTAAATAGGGAGCCTACATCATGGGAACAAATTTTTACTCCTCACACTTCAGATAGAGCCCTAATATCCAGAGTATACAAAGAACTCAAAAAATTAAACAATAAGAAAACAAATAACCCAATCAACAAATGGGCCAAGGACCTGAACAGACACTTCTCAGAGGAGGACATACAATCAATCAACAAGTACATGAAAAAATGCTCACCATCTCTAGCAGTCAGAGAAATGCAAATCAAAACCACCCTAAGATACCATCTCACTCCAGTAAGATTGGCAGCCATTATGAAGTCAAACAACAACAAGTGCTGGCGAGGATGTGGGGAAAAGGGTACACTTGTACATTGCTGGTGGGACTGCAAATTGGTGCGGCCAATTTGGAAAGCAGTATGGAGATTCCTGGGAAAGCTGGGAATGGAACCACCATTTGACCCAGCTATTGCCCTTCTTGGACTATTCCCTGAAGACCTTAAAAGAGCGTACTACAGGGATACTGCTACATCGATGTTCATAGCAGCACAATTCACAATTGCTAGACTGTGGAACCAACCTAGATGCCCTTCAATAGATGAATGGATTTAAAAAATGTGGCATTTATACACAATGGACTATTACTCAGCACTAAAAAAATGACAAAATCATGGAATTTGCAGGGAAATGGATGGCTTTAGAGCAGATTATGCTAAGTGAAGCTAGCCAATCCCTAAAAAACAAATGCCAAATGTCTTCTTTGATATAAGGAGAGCAGCTAAGAACAGAGCAGGGAGGAAGAGCATGAGAAGAAGATTAACATTAAATAGGGACAAGAGGTGGGAGGGAAAGGGAGAGAGAAGGGAAATTGCATGGAAATGGAAGGAGACCCTTATTGTTATACAAAATTACATATAAGAGGAGGTGAGGGGAAAGGGAAAAAAATCAAGGGAGAGAAATGAATTACAGTAGATGGGGTAGAGAGAGAAGATGGGAGGGGAGGGAAGGGGAGGGGAGGGGGGATAGTAGAGGATAAGAAAGGCAGCAGAATACAACAGACACTAGTATGGCAATATGTAAAAACGTGGATGTGTAACTGATGTGATTCTGCAATCTGTATTTGGGGTAAAAATGGGAGTTCATAACCCACTTGAATCAAATGTATGAAATATGATATGTCAAGAGCTTTGTAATGTTTTGAACAACGAATAAAAAAAAAAGCACTGAGTGTTCTGCCATGTCCATCAGAGTACCTTTCTAATTTTAGATGGAACTTAGCCTGATTCATGAATCACCAATAAAAGCTAATTTGATCATTAAAAAATTAAAATAAAATAAAGAAAAATAAAGCTCCAAGATTCTTTTTTTACACTAAATAACAAAATAATTTATTCCAGCTATACAAGACTGGTTCAATATTCAAAACCTAATTAATATAATTTACCATATGAACATAATAGAAGAAATAGCAAATCACCATATCAATTGAAGATGAAGAATTTGTATACATTTTGTTGAAATCCAATATTCAATCATGACAGAACTCTCACCAGTAGGCAGGAACTCCTCCAAATTGAGGATGATCATGTACAAAAAGAACAACTAACTAATAAAACAAGCAAATCTATAGTCATGATCATACTTGAATACAGATTCAAATGCTTTTGATGTCAACAAATGAGAGCAGTCATCCTCCTCAATGTTAATGAACAAAGTACTAAAATCCTACCCCATTCAATAAGGCCAGAAAATAAAGTTCTGCAATTGTAAAGTAGGAAATAAAATTATTCTTATTGCAGGAAAAATGGTTATCTATGGAGGACATCTTAAAGAAACTATAAAAAACAGACTCTTCTAAATAAAATAAGTAAGATCAGAAAGTCTACAAGATATACAATCAGCATGTAAGAATTGAATGAACTTCTATATATTAACAATGAACCTACATAAGTCCTAGAAACCAAAATAAAAAAAACTGAATACCACTTAAAAATACCTACAAATAAGTAAAATTCTTAAGTATGCTTGTAAAAATCTGGACACTGAAAATTACAAATGTGAATGAATGAAATCAATGCTGTAATTATCAATTACTTTCTGATAGGCACAACTTGATCATAAACTAGAAAATATCACTGTGAATATGTTAACATTCCCCAAATTGATCTTTAAGTTTAGGCAATTCTTTTTAAATTTTTATTTTTATTTTTAAATTTGTTCTAATTAGTTATACATAACAATAGAATGCATTTTGACACATTGTACACAAATGGAGCACTACTTCTCATTCCTCTGGCTGAACATGGTGTAGAGTCATGCCAGTAGTTTAATCAAACATGTATGTATTAATGTCTGTCTTATTCCATCATCCTTCCTCTATCTCCCTTCTCCTCACTCACCTTTACACAATGCAAAATTCCTTCATTCTCCCTCGCTCATTATGGATTAGCATCTGCTTATCATAGAAAACATTTGGCCTTTGGTTTTGGAGGACTGGTTTATTTTGCTTAGCATGATATTATCCAGCTCCATCCAATTAACTGCAAATGCCATAATTTCATTTTTCTTTAAGGCTGAGTAATATTCCTTGTGTATAGGTATCACATTTTCTTTATCCATTCATCTGTTGAAGTGAATCTAGTTTGGTTTCATAGTTTAGCTATTGTGAATTGAGCCACTATAAACATCGATGTGGCTGCATCACGTTAGTATGTGGATTTTAAGTCCTTTCAGTATAAACCGAGGAGTGGAATAACTGGGTCAAATGGTGGTTCCATTTCAAGTTTTCTGAGGAATTACCATATAGCTTTCCATAGTGGTTGTACCAATTTGCAGTGCCATCAACAATGTGTGAATGTACCTTGTCCCATATCCTCACCAACACTTATTGTTGCTTGTGTTCTTGATAATTGCCATTCTGACTGGAGTGAGATGAAATCTCAGAGTAGTTTTGATTTGCATTTCTCTAATCACTAGAGATGATGAACATTTTTCATGTTTGTTGATAGATTGTATTTCTTCTTCTGTGAAATGTCTGTTCAGTTCTGTAGTCCATTTATTGATTGAGTTATTTGTTTTTTTATGTTAATTTTTTGAGTTTTTTATATATCCTGGAGATTAGTGCTGTATCTGAGGTGCGTGTAGTAAAGATTTTTTTTTCCCCATTCTGGAGGTTCTCTCATCACGTTATTGATTGTTTCCTTTGCTGAGAAGAAGCTTTTTAGTTTGAATCCATCTCATTTATTGATTCTTTTTTAAAATTTATTTATTTATTTTAATTTGTTATATATAATGGCAGAATGCAATTTGTTTCATAGTACAGTTTTCCAAGTCACTGGCTGTGCACAAAGTATTTTCACACCATTTGTGTCTTCATACACATACTTGGCATAATGATGTCTAACTCATTCCACTGTCTTTCCTACACCCATGCCCCCTCTCTTCCTCTCCCTCCCCTTTGTCCTATCTAAAGTTCCTCCATCCCTCCTATGCTCTGCCCCCATTGCCATTATGAGTCAGCATCCTCATATCAAAGAAAACATTAGACTTTTGGTTTTTCGGGATTGGCTTACTTCACTTAGCATAATATTCTCCAACTCCATCCATTTACCTGCAAATGCCATAATTTTTTTCTCTTTTAATGCTGAGTAATATTCCGTTGTGTATATATACCAAAGTTTCCCTATCCATTTATCCACTGAAGGGCATCTAGGTTGGTTCTACAATTTAGCTGTTGTGAATTGTGCTGCTATAAACACTGATGCGTCTGTGTCCCTATAGTATGCTAATTTTAAGTCCTTTGGGTATAAACAGAGAAGTAGGATAGCTGGATCAAATGGTGGTTCCATTCCAAGTTTTC
This sequence comes from Marmota marmota marmota, assembly GCF_001458135.2. Classification (NCBI taxonomy): domain Eukaryota; kingdom Metazoa; phylum Chordata; class Mammalia; order Rodentia; family Sciuridae; genus Marmota; species Marmota marmota. The sequence goes on from NW_026000223.1 coordinate 1,431,872, forward strand.
CAAGGATTCTCCATACTGCTTTCCATATTGGTTGCACCAATTTGCAGTGCCACCAGTAATGTATGAGTGTGCCTTTCCTCCCACATTCTCACCAATACTTATTATTGTTTGTATTCTTCATAGCTGCCATTCTGACTGGAGTGAGATGAAATATTAGAGTAGTTTTGATTTGCATTTCTCTAATTGCTAGAGATGTTGAACATTTTTAAAATATATTTGTTGATTGATTGTATAGCATCCTCTGAGAAGTGTCTGTTCAGTTCCTTGGCCCATTTATTAATTGGGTTATTTATTTATTTATTTTGGGGTGTTAAGGTTTTTGAGTGCTTTATATATCCTAGAGATTAATGCTCTGTCTCATGTTCTTGTGGTAAAGATTTGCTCCCATTCTGTAGGTTCTCTATTTACCTCACTGATTATTTCTTTTGCTGAGAAGAAGCCTTTAGTTTGAATCCATCCCATTTATTGATTCTTGATTTTAATTCTTGCACTATAGGAGACTTATTAATAAAGTTGGGGCCTAATCCAACATCATGGAGATTTGGGCCTTCTTTTTCTTCTATTAGGTGCAAGGTTGTGGTTTAATTCCTAGGTCCTTGATCCTCTTTGCATTGAGTTTTGTGCATGGTGAGAGATAGAGGTTTAATTTCATTTTGTTACATGTGGATTTTCAGTTTTCCCAGCACCATTTGTTGAAGAGGTTTTCTTTTCTCCAATATACGTTATTGGTGCCTTTGTCTAATGTGAGATAACTGTAATTTTGTGTGTTTGTCTCTGTGTCCTCTATTCTGTACCATTGGTCTACAAGTCTATTTTGGTGCCAATATCATGCTGTTTTTGTTACTATTGCTCTGTAGTATAGTTCAAGGTCTAGAATAGTAATGCTACCAGCTTCACTCTTCTTTCTAAGGATTACTTTGGCTATTCTGGGATTCTTATTTTTCCAGATGAGTTTCATGACTGGTTTTTCTATTTCCACAAAGAATGTCATTGAGATTTTGATTGGAATTGCATTAAATCTGTATAGTGCTTTTGGTAGTATGGTCATTTTGACAATATTAATTCTGCTTGTCCAAGAACAAGGTAGATCTTTCCATCTTCTAAGGTCTTCTTTAATTTCTTTCTTTAGCATTCTGTAGTTTTCATTGTAGAGGTCTTTCACCGCTTTTGTTAAGTTGTTTCCCAAGTATTTTATGTTTTTTTTGAGGCTATTGTAAACGGGGTGGTTTTCCTAGTTTCTCATTCTGAGGATTTGTCACTGATGTACAGAAATGCCTTTGATTTATGGGTATTGATTTTATATCCTGCTACTTTGATGAATTCATTTATTAGTTCTAGAAGTCTTCTGGTGGAATTTTTTTGGGTCTTCTATGTATAGAATCATATTGTTGGCAAATAGTGATGATTTGAGTTCTTCTTTCCCTATCCGCATCCCTTTAATTTCTTTTGTCTAATTGCTCTGGCTAGAGTTTCAAGAATTATGTTAAATAGAAGTGGTGAAAGAGGGCATCTATATCTTGTTCCAGTTTTTAGAGGGAATGCTTTCAATTTTTCCCCATTTAGAATGATGTTGGCCTGGGGTTTAACATAGATAGCTTTTATAATGTTGAGATATGTTCCTAATATCCCTAGTTTTTCTAGTATTTTGAACATGAAGGGGGTGTGTATTCTGTCAAATGCTTTCTCTGCAAGAATTGAGATGACAATATGATTTTTATCTTTGAGTCTATTGATGTGATGAATTACATTTATTGATTTCTGTATGTTGAACCAAACTTGCATCCCTGGGATGAACCCTACTTGATTGTGGTGCACTATATTTTTGATATGTTTTTGTATTTGATTTGCCAAAATTTTATTAAGAATTTTTGCGTATATATTCATTAGAGATATTGGTTTGATGTTTTCTTTCTTTGATGTGTCTTTTTCTGGTTTTGGAATCAGGGTGATATTGACCTCACAGAATTTGGAAGTGTTCCTTCTTTTTCTATTTCATAAAATATTTTGAGGAGTATTGGTGTTAGTTCTTCTTTAAAGGTCTTGTAGAACTCAGCTGTGTATCCATGCAGTCTTGGGTTTTTCTTCATTAGTAGGCTTCTGATGGTGTCCTCTATTTCCTTGATCGAAACTGATCTGTTCAAATTGTGTATATTATCCTGATTTAGTTTGAGCATATCATATGCCTCTAGGAATTTGTTGATGCCTTTGATATTTTCTATTTTATTGGAGTACATATTTTCAAAATAATTTCTAATTATATTCTATATTTCTGTTGTGTCCATGTGATATTTCCTTTTTCATCACAAATGTTAGTAAGTTGAGTTTTCTCTCTCCTTCTTTTTGTTAGCATGGCTAATGGTTTATTAATTTTATTTATTTTTTCAAAGAACCAACTTTTTGTTTTGTCAATTTTTTGAATTGTTTCTTTTGTTTCAATTTCATGTCTGATTTTAATTATTTCCTTCTTCTACTGATTTTGGGGTTGATTTGTTCTTTTTTTCTAGGCCTTTGGGATGTAATATTAGGTCATTTATTTGTTGTCTGTTTCTTCTTTGAAGAAATGAACTCCATGCAATGAACTTTCCTCTTAGAACTGCCTTCATAGTGTCCTAGAAATTTCAATATGTTGTATCAGTGTTCTCATTTACCTCTAAGAATTTTTTAATCTCCTCCTTGATGTCTTCTGTAAGCCATTGTTCATTCAGTAGTATATTATTTAGTCTCCAAGTGTTGGAATAGCTTTTATTTTTAATTTTCATTGGTTTCTAATTTCATTCCATATGGTCTGATAGAATGCAGAGTATTATCTCTACTTTTTTGTATTTACTAAGTGTTGCTTTGTGGCATAATATATGGTCTATTTTGTAGAACAATCCATGTGCTGCTGAGAAGAAAGTGTATTCACTCGTTGAAGGATGAAATATTCTGTATATGTCAGTTAAGTCTAAGTTATTGATTGTATTATTGAGTTCTATAGTTTCTTTATTCAACTTTTGTTTGGAAGATCTATCCAGAGTGAAAGAGGTGTGTTAAAGTCTCCCAGAATTATTGTGTTGTGGTCTATTTGACTCTTGAACTCGAGAACAGTTTGATGAACATAGATGCTCTTTGGTAGGCTTTTTCTTTATTATAGTTTTTCCCTTGGCAGATTTTCATTATTGTTTTTCATTTCTTCCTCATGGAATATTTTGCCAAGAATGTTCTGAAGTGTAGGCTTTCTTGCTGTATTTTTTTTAGCTTTTGTTTATTATGGATGTTTTTTATTTCATCATCAAATCTGAAGCTTAATTTTGCTGTATATAAGATTGTTTGTTGGCATCCATTATCTTTCAGAACCTGGTATGAGTTGTTCCAGGATCTCCTGGCTTTGAGGGTCTGGGTTGAAAAGTCTTCCCTTATATGTAATCTGATTTTTCTCTCTTGCAGCCTTAAAAATTCTATCCTTATTCTGTATACTAGACATTTTCATTATAATGTATCTTGGTATAGATCTGTTGCAATTTTGTGCCTTTGGTGTCCTATAGGCCTTTTATATTTGATTTTCCAATTCATTCTTCATGCTTGAGAAATTTTCTGATATTATCTCATTGAAGAGATTGTGCATTCCTTTGTTTGAATCTCTGAACTTTCCGCTATCCCAGGAAATCTTAAATTTGGTCTTTTGATGGTATCAGGTAATTCTTGGATATTCTGTTCATGGTTTCTTACCATCTTCACTGTGAAGTCAACTTTATTTTCAAGATTGTATATTTTGTTCTCAGACAATGTTTTCATTGTCTGAAGTTCTGTCTTCCAAGTGATCTAATCTGTGGGTGGTGATGCTTTATATTGAGTTTTTTATTTGGCTTATTGTTTTTTTTCATTTTTAAGGATTTCTGTTTTTTTCTTCCCCAGAATCTCTATCTCTTTCTTTAAGTAATATCTTGCTACCTGTATTTGATCTCTTATCTCTTTGTTGATGTGATAAATTTTTGCCTGTATCTGCTCACTTAGGTTATTATTTAATTCCCAGATCATTTTAGTATATTCTGAACTCCTTCTCTGACATTTCATCTACTTCACTATCTATGGACTCTATTGTTGTTGTATCTTGATTTGTTTGGGGCACTTTCCTCCCTTGTTTTTTCATGATGTCTATGTGTCTTCCTCTCTTTCAGTATAGATCCAAGGTATTTCAGCTTCTGCCCTATTGTCTTACAGTGTCTCTACAGGTTACTAATACCTTACCTTTAAGTGGGGAAATCAGTATTACAACACTCAGTGTACCCAATGTGCAGCCATAGATAAGTTAGCTTCTATTTTTACATTTATAGTTTTGTTACTATAGTCAGAAATGATGAGTTCAGTTATCTTCTACCATATAGTCAATAGGTTTGCATAATGGTTAACAGTTTCTAATGGTAGAAGGGGGATCTGGGGGTTGGCTGAGATGTTAATGAGGTAGGATGTGAGAATATAGAGGTATTAGATTATATGATTAGAGAAAGGGTAATCATAAGATATTGGCTGTTACTAGGAGAAATAAGAGAGAGGCAACCATGCGAGACTTCCTGTTATCTCAGCAATAGGATAACTGTTAGCACTCCTAGTAGATCTACCTCTAGTGCAGCCAGGCCCACAGGGACCTTGGTGACATCTTACCAGGTCCTTATTGTTGTCCCTTGATAGAAGCAGCGATATACCAGTTACATGGTGGTGGCAGCCTCAAGCCTATATGTACCCTGATGTTGGGCTGTGGAGCCACGCTTTGGTGAATTAGGAACCCCAGGGCTGGGCACCTTTTTCACTGGGCTGTGGGTCGCCTCTCCCCTGGCCACGGAATGGGGCAGTGAGGCGGACCTCTCTCCCCGTAGATTCTTGATTTTACTTCTTGCACTTAGGAGTCTGGTTAAGGAAGTCAGTTCCCAAATAGACATGGTGTAGATTTGGGACAACTTTTTCTTCTATTAGGTGCAGGGTCTCTGTTCTAGTGTCTAAGTCTTTGATCCACTTTGAGTAGATTTTTATGCAGGATGAGAGATAGGGGTCTAATTTCATTCTGCTACAAATGAATTTCCAGTTTTCCCAGCACCATTTGTTGAAGAGGCTAACTTTTCTCTGATGCATATTTTTGGTGCCTTTGTCTAGTATGAGATAGTGATATTGATATGGGTTTGTCCCTGTGTCTTCTATATTGTGCCATTGGTCTACATGTCTATTTTGGTGACAGTACCATGACATTTTTGTTACTATTGCTCTGTAATATAGTTTAAGGTCTGGTATTGTGATGCCTCTTGATTTACTGTTCTTGCTATGGATTGCTTTGGCTATTCTAGGTCTCTTATTTTTCCAAATGAACTTTATGATTGCTTTGTCTAGTTTTATGGATAATGTCATTGGGGTTTTAATAGGAATTGCACTAAATCTGTATAGTGCATTTGGTAGTTTGGCCATTTTGACAATATTCATTCTGCCTATCCAAGAACATGAAAGATAATTCCAACTTCTAAGGTCTTCTTTACTGTTCTATAATTTTCATTGTGGAGGACTTTCACCTCTTTTGATAGGTTGATTTCCAAGTATTTTATTTTTTTTCAAGGCTATTAGGAATTGGGTAGTTTTCCTAATTTCTCTTGCAGTGGGTAAATTAATGATGTGTATAAATGCATTTGATTTATGGGTATTGATTTTAATATCCTGCTACTTTGCTGAATTCATTTTTTAGTTCTAGAAATTTTCTGGTGGAGTTTTTTTGGGTCATCTAAATATAGAATCATGTCATCAGCAAATAGTGATTTTGAGTTCTTCTTTTTCTATATATCCCTTATTTTCTTTCATCTGTCTGATTGCTCTGGCTAGGGTTTCAAGGACTATGTTAAATAGAAGTGATGAAAGAGGGCATCCCTGCATTGTTCAAGTTTTTAGAGAAAATTCTTTCAAATTTTTCTCCATTTAGAATCATGTTGGCCTGTTTAATTTGTGTATGTTCTCTTGATTAAGTTTGGGTAGTTCATATGTCTCTAGAAATTTGTCAATGTCTTCAAGATTTTCAATTTTATTGAGGTATAAACTTTCAACATAGTTTCTATTTATCTTTTGTATTTCAGTAGTATCTGTTGTGATATTTCCTTTCTCATTGCGAATTTTAATAATTTTGGTTTTCAGTTCTCTCTCTCTTCATTAGTGTAGCTAAGGGCTTATCAATTTTATTTATTTTTTCAAAGAACCAACTTTTTGTTTTGTCTACTTTTTAAATTATTTCTTTTGTTTCAATTTCATTCATTTCAGCTCTGATTTTAATTATTTCTTGCTTTTGGTGTTGATTTGTTCTTCTTCTTCTAGGGCTTTGAGATGTTGGGTCATTTATTTGTTGACTTTTTATTCTTTTAATTAATGAGCTCAATGCAATGAACTGAAACACCAGATTCTTGAGGTCAAGTCTTGCTTCCCCTTCTGGGCACAATGATGGTTAGTTACCTTAATTCAATAAGAACCTGTGTGAATTCATAGTTGCACAACAGGCAGATTACTTCTGGCTCACACCTTGTACTTCAAGAATTTGGATGTATTTTTTGGGATCACTCTATTTTATAGGTTTCAAATTCTGTGCTTTGTGTTGGGAGACTGATAGTAGAGTTATGTGTTAGCTGTCCATTGTTTTACAAATACCTGAGCTAAATCAATTTATAAGTAAGAAAGATTTATTTAGGCTCTTGTCCTTGAGGGCTTCAGTCCATGGTCCATTGGGTGCATTGGTTTTGTGCCTGTGATGAGACAGAATATTCTCATGAGAGTATGTGGTGAAGCAAAACTGTTCACCTTTGGTGTTGAAAAGCAAAGACAGAGGAAGGAGCCAGGGTCCCAATAACCACTTCAAGTGAACCTCCCCAATGACCTAACTTCCTTCCACTAGGCCCCATCTCTAAAAGGTTCTACCACCTCCTGATAGCACCACAGGTTGGCTACCAAGCTGTTAGCATAAGGACCTTTGGGGGACATTGAAGATCTAATCCATAACATTCTGTTTTGCTTTTTAAGAGTTTCCACTTTGTTTTTGCCTCATGCCACATCCTGCTTTGGGTATTCAACAAATACATTTTTGGGAAAATCTGCCCTGTGCTTGAAGTCTTCCAAATCTCCACCAAAATTTCTTCTGACATTTTCTTTCCCTGCTGCACCATTCTCCAGGTGTTGTGCTGGTCTTTGCTCTAGATTCTCAACTTCTTGCCCATATTCAAATTCATCAATATTCCTAGGGAAACAGCAATTGCAGATGCCAGATCACCTCTCCATTCCTTTTCTTATCTGAAGTATTAGTTCATTTAGTTCTTGTTGCTTTAGCAACTCTCTTCTGCTTAAAACAACAACAACAACAACAAAAGATTTTTGTATTCTATCTGACTTTTCAGTTCTACTGGGAGCACTGGTTTTTGGACAAGAGTTAGATCCTACCTGGAAGTTAAAGAGTCTTTGCATTGGATGTATTTTAGAATATCTTTTTATTTATTCATGCATAGGTTTCAGTTTAGCTGAATTGAGGAACATAACTTTTTTCCCCCTCCAAACTGTAAAAAATAATATTCCATTGCTTTTTGGTATTTGGAGTTTGGTGGCAGTCTGATTTTCTTTCTTTTGTAGATAAATATGTAAAACATCTCAGGGTGTTTAAAGGCTTATTATTTTTCTCTTTAGTGAAAATAATATATACACTTTCAGGTTATCTGTTTATGTGATATCTGTGTTAGTCAGCTTTTTGTCACCATGACAAATACCTGAGAGAAACAACTTAAAGGAGGAAAGATTTATTTTGTGTCATGGTTTCTGAAATGTCTGTCCATGGTCAGCTGGCTCCAAGACAGAAACAACATGATGGAAAGGCATGGTGGAGGAAAGCTGCTCAGGTCATGGCAGTGGGAGACAGTCAGGAGAGTGAGGAATGGATCAAGGACAAGACAGAATTCACAAGAGCATGCCCCGGTGACCTATTTTTTCTAACCATGTCCCACTTGCCTATAGTTTCCACCACTTCCTAATAGTCCACTCAAATTATTAATTGATCAAATAGATTAATCCAGTGATGATGTTAGAGACTTCATGATTCAATCATTTACTGAAAGCCCCACCTCTGAACCTTGTGCACTGGGGACCAAGCCTTCAACACATAAGACATTGGGGGATATTCCAAATCCAAACCATAATAGCCCCCTTCCAGAGATTTCATGGAGGGTATCATTAGCCCTTTGTATGAAACTCTCTTGGTGGTTTTCAATTATTTTAAAGTTTTTGCTTCTTCTCCAGTTGTTGTGCGATTTTTCTAAGGATACCTGTTATCCTGAGGTTTATTTTCAGTTGCCTTTATTTTTCTCATCTTTTTCATCAATTACTTGATTATTTGGATTTCCATACTAAATTCTGAAAAAAATCTATCAAGTTGTTTAATTTCTGCTTAATTAGGTTCTTCCAAGCTTAATCTTATGATTCATTGAGTCAATTGGAATTTAATCCCTAATATTGCAATTTTATCTTTCTAATGTTTCATTCTCTCTTCTCTACTCATACTAGTCTTTTATTCCCAGGTCATATTTCCTCCTTCTTTATCTTGGCTTTCTCTGCTGTTTTGTAAAAGCCATGTATTCTGATAAGTATGAAAAACGGATTGAAACTTTTCTCTTCTTTGTAAAATTGTTTTCAAAGATTTGCTATCCTTGTACATTTTTGGATGATTTTTTTCATTCGCTTTCTTTGATGCAGTACCTATAAAATCAATTTTCATGTGGTATAATTTAAATTTGTTAGAATACTCATTCTAAGTGAACATTTTGATGCCTTAGTTCATTCTAATACAGCCATACAGTCACCAAAATAATCAAGAAATAGAATATTTCCATTTTTGTTAAAAGTTCCTTGTATTCTTTTTATAGTTAAATCCCCCAACATCTGTCCATTGCCACCACTGAAGTGATTTTTGTAATTAAAGATTAGTTTTGGTTAGTCAAGAACTTAATGAAAATTGAACCATCTGGAATGTAGTTTTATTCATAGTTTCTTTTGCTCACCTAATATTTAAAAATTCATTAATGCTATTATGGGTATCAGTAGTTTGCTCCTTTTTGTCACTGGGTAGTATTCCATTGTATGAACATAATATATTTATCCATGCATTTTGTGGACTAATGTTTGTGTCTCTCTCTAAATTCACTTTATTTTCAGTGCTGGGGATCAAACCCAGGGCATTGTGCATGCTGGGGAAGCACTCTACAATTGAGCCAGCAAAATTCACTTATTGAAGCCTTAATCCTGAGTATGATGGTATATAAGGTGGGGCCTTTGGGACATAGCTAGGTTTAAATGAGGTCATGAAAGTTTGGCCCCCATCATGAGATTGGTGTGTTTATAGGAAGAGACCAGAGCTCTTTCTCCCTGCCCCCACAATTGTGAGGACACAAAGAGAAGGTGTCTGTACAATCCAGTGAGAGGACAGTTAACAAGAATCTGATCACTAGACTCCTGATCTTAGCCACTTCAGCCTCCAGAAATTTGAGAAATAAATAAGTATTAAGTCAGCCAATCTATAGTATTGTGTTAGAGTGGTAGTGCTTATTGGACTCTTGGGTCATTTCCCATTTGCTGCCGTTATGAATAAAATTGCTATGAACATTCATGATTCAGCCTCCTTTGTTCATGTTTATGTTTAACTCCTTGTATGTATTTTAATAACCTTTGTAAAGTCTTTGCCTGCTAATTCAATCATTGCTGTCTTTTCTTTGCCTATTTGTATGAGCCTGATTTTTCTCTTGGACATAAGTGATATCTTCCTGCTATTTTGCCAGTGTCATAATCTGCATTTGGATGCTGGACATTGTTGAGGGTCTGCGTGCCCCCATTCAACTTCCTTTAAAAATTTTGGCGTGTTCCTCTGTCAGAAGATGATTCACTTTCTAGATCATCATTATAGTTTTGAGAATTTTTTCTTAAGTTTCTTTAGAGTGGACCCAAAGCATTATTTACCTCATGGGTATTTTATCCTTATTCCCAAGGTGTGGACTATTGGATCTCTGTAAATGCTCACAATGTTCAAAGGTAAAGTTTGTCAGAACTCAAACACATTCTGGATTACTTCAGGGAACTGTCTGACTTTTAGCTTCGAAGTCATTTTTCTCTGGAAGTGGTTCTTTTCTCAGCCTCCTGGAGTCTCCTTCTTATGAATTCAGAGTTTAATATGAAGTCGGAAACTCAAGGAAGCCTTTATGCAAATACCTGCAGCTTCTTTGTGTAGCTCCTTTCTCTTCAATGTTCTACACCAAGTGTCTGTTACCTCAATCTTCCTGAATTCTGCTCTCTATCCCCTCACCTCAAAGAGAAGGCTGATTTCTGCTTGGTTTTTCTTCACCTGTTCCGGGGTCCTGTAGATGTCTCCAAATGCAACCCCAGGGCTCACCTTGTTAGTTTCTCATCCTTCAGAGATCACTTTCCAGTGCTGCCTGTTATTTAATGTTTGAAAATAGTTGGTACATGTGTTTTGTCTAGATTTCTGAATGTTTACTATAGGAAATTTAGTCTGATATTTGTACTTCATTGTGTTAGGAAGCAAAAAGACATTTTGGTATTTTTAGAGAAGTTTTAAAATTGTTTTTTTCTATATAAATTATTTTAAAATGAGAAGAAATTATCCGCATCCAGAATTTTTCTAGAGTCGAGGTGAAAGGTTTTTTAAGTACCACTTTGTCTCTCAGAGAATTGTCAAAATTTCTTTTCACATATAAAGCTAAGATATATGAATCTCCCTATTCTTAGTAAAGTTCTCAGTAATTACTTATCTTTCAACTAATTTTGCTGACTTGATTAGATGGAATATCCCAACCCACTGTTGCAGATCTTTGACATTCTGAAAAAGTCTGGTATGAAACCCTCACACTTCCAGTATGTCCTGTAGTTTACAAGGTTTTTATTCAGCTTCCTGGAGTTCACATCCCAGCCTCCAGGAATATTTCATTGCTCTTCTTTCAGAGCTTTGAGGTAAGACTCCCTTTCTTCCTGGATTGTGTAGTCTAAAGATGTTACTGTAACATTGCTTCAACAAATTTGATGGATGATGGTAGGTATAAGAATGTTAATGATAGTAGGACATGGAATCCTACTTTAATTTATACAAAAAATATTTATATAACACCTGTTGTGCATCACACACTCTTCAAGATAGGGATAAAAAATATCTGGAACTTGCATTACATTGAATCAAACCACTACACTAACCAACCCTGACATGCATACTATTTTTAGATTTTTAAAATTATATTATCATTTTTATCATCTTTACTTTTTAAAGCCATTTTAAAATTTTCTATACTTTTGAACAAAGACATGTTAATGGATACTGAATATTTCATTGTGTTACATGCTCACGCTGCAGTTTACCTCTGCCAATTCTCCATCCTTATTCTAATCAAATTTTGCCTTGTTGCTTTTTATTTTTAAAAGATGCACAGTATCTGACTAGATTGGGAAGAATGTCTGTTAAAATCCCATTCAAGTTTGCAGGCCTGTGCAGCTCAGAAGTACTGCATCTCTTAATGGAGGGCTGTGTCCTCAGAGTTGCAGCAGACCCCAACAGTTCACCATCAATTTCTTCTTTCTGAGTTCTTGTCTCTAGAATTTGAAGAATAAAGTCCAGAGACCAGGATGAGTGAGTGTAAGAGTGTGATTAATTCAAATGTGCATATGTCGTGCAGGGGCTCAGTCCTAGGAAATAGATTTGGGTGTCTCAGCAGGTGGAAGAAGATGCAAGATGCAGTTTGGAGAGAAGTCATACTTTATTCAGAGGTATTAACAGCCTTAAGCTTCAGCTTTAGCCCCCAGCCAGTTTCTTTTTAGTCCTCTATTAGCCCTTGAGTCTTTTCCATAAGCTCTTTTTATATGTGGGCCAAAGAAAGAAGGCACACTGCCAACAGGTTACATAAGGAGATGCGTGCTCACAAGTTAATGTTTATGACCTTGAATTAGAGTTTTTCTGGCCACGACTAACCATAACATAGCTGGTTCTCAGCCCAGGATACACATTAAAAACATAAGAAGCCTTGGTGGGGGAGACTAAATAAAAAATGGGTACATTTGGACCTACCTAACAGCATAGAAACAACTCTTGCAAGGAGAAGAGCACTTGACAGGGGGTGCTGTCTGCATATGCTAGTCAAGGGGTTTATATAGCACTTGGGTCAATGATGTTGGTCCAAACTTATGCTAATTAGGTTTGGAAAACTACTAATGCTATTGGTTACCCCTGAATCCCATTCAGATTGCCTACTTCCATTTTCTCCTCTGCTTCTCAGAAAGTTGGAGGTTGAAGTCAGTGAATTGCAAATATTCCATGTGGGATCTGGGGCTGCAGTGCTATGCAGATAGGGTGTTTGCACTGGGGTGGGTAGAATCATGGTGGGGTGACAGGTCAGTGCATGATGGCGCTGGCCCACCCTGCTTCAGGCCCACTGAGTCTGAGGCCTAAGCAGGCCTGGTGGGCTCCCTGGCCTGTGCTCCAGCCTCCTGGACCACTGATCTGTCACTCCACCACTCTGTTGTCACTTCTTGGCAGAGACAAATGGGCTGGTTGTGTGGCTCGATGACTGGGGAGCCATGTCAATATTACTACCATTTATCCTAATATATTTAATAATATTTTATTTAACCAACATCTCCTTTGAAATTCACTCTGATTTTTTATTTGAATAGTGACACTGTCACATACATAATTGAATGAATTAGTTTTAGAAAACTATTCTAAAACAGAATACAACAGACAATAGTATGGCAGTATGTAAAAACGTGGATGTGTAACCGATGTGATTCTGCAATCTGTATACGGGGGAAAAATGGGAGTTCATAACCCAGTTGAATCAAATGTATGAAATATGATATGTCAAGAGCTATGTGATGTTTTGAACAACTAATAAACAAAATTCAAAAATTTTACATAGGCTCACCAGTCCCACACTGAAAGAAAAAAAAAAGAAAACTATTCTAGTAATTCTTTAGAAAAATTCTTAGAAGAAAATATGGAACCAATGGCTAGCCTATTTTAGAAATGTGACAGAAATTGCAAAGAGGATCTCTAGGAAATAGATATCCATTTATACTTCTACCATAAGTATATCTTCCTCAGTATGTTAGTATAAAATTTGGGAAATATTATTACCATTTAAACCAGAAATTCAGTTCATTAATTTTTAGCATAGATTTCCTTCCAAACCACTTTATTTTTCAAGGTTATATCTCCTTATCTGTTTTCCCCCTTGGATAGTATGTTCCAGAATTCTATATTTATTTATTTTTATTTTTGTGGTGATGAGGATCAAACCCAGGGCCTCATACACACTGGGCAAAAAAAAGCACTGGGCAGGTGCTTTACCACTGACCTCTACCCCCAGCTATTACAGATAGTACAGTAAAATTTAAACTCATGTTCATAAAGAAAAACAATTTATATTTTTAGTAAAGATAATAATATGGTTTAAATTAAGAGATTGTTTTTGATGAATACTCTCTTTTTACAGATACAGTGCCAAACCTTTCTTTGATACCAGGCATGTTGGCTCAGTTAAAAGTTTTCAAAAGCTAGTAACTATGATCATACTATTGGTTCTTACTTAAACTAACTGTTTTCCCTCACTAACAGAATATTTTTATCTTTATTTTTGGCTATTAGAAAGTATGTTTTAGAGTAAAAAAACACCCAACATAAATAAAAGTAACTATAAAGTTAGTATTGATTTTGCCTTTCCCCTGTCTTTTTAGGTTGTTTTCTCCATGTTTCTTATCTTTTCTCTCCATTTATGCAAGGCACTCTTTCTTGCTGTAGGCCTTTCACTCTTTTGAAACATAAAAGGGAACATCAAAGACTTTCTTTTTGTGAGTTTTGGATCTAAGTCCACATTGACAATATTGAGGGGTTCACCCTCAGACCAGGCTGAGCGTTTTGTTCAGCAATGCTCAACATTTGTCTGTACTGAGCATTACATTTCCTTCTGGCCCAAATCTTGGAAGATGGCTATAGAATGACTCTGGGTTCATTTTTGGAGTCAGAAAATCACAGAAAGCATCTTTTTGTGATATTTTAGCCTGATTCTTAAAAACATTTTGAACAAATACACTTTTCTGTGTATACAATGCCCAGGAAGGTAGACCATACTGGGGAAATTGAAAAGAAGAGCAGAAAGATCCAGTCACATTGTTCTTTTGCTTAAGATGTGTTATAGCTTCTTTGCTTCTTAAATGAGGAAGTAAACTGGTCAAAATATAACTTTCTGTCCCAAATTGTTGGGCCTTAAAAACTGAGATACTCTGATCAACTATCTAGCTTCAGAATGTATCATTTACAATTTATCTGTCATTTACTATTGTAAGTATTAAAGTTTTAGAAATAAAATTGTGTTGTAAGAATTCCCTGTATAATAACATTGATTTGAATGTCTTTCTGGGCCTAGTCAAGGCCTGACTTCTTTGTAAGATAAATTCTAAATTAAAATAGCAAGTGATTATGTAATTGAACTCCTCCCATGGGAGCATTCCCAGGTAATGTTACTCATTTACTGTTCCTTATAAAGACTAATTTTTTTTTTTCTGCTTATAATGGTTTGTGTCTTCATACTTGCAGAGTAAGGGAGATAAAATTTAAAAAGAAAAATTTGCTAGAAGACTCATAGAACTTACTGAAACCTACTATACTCATGGTTACATTTTATGACAGTGAATGAATATGAACTAAAGTCAGCTAAGGAAAGAAATAGATGGGACAGAGTAGCAGAGAATATAAAATGTAGAATTTCACTATCCTTTCATGATGGAGTCATGGACAGTGTTAACTCTTCCTGAAATGATGTGTGACAGTATTCAGCAGTATTGCCAACTACATCAGTATTGTTACATGTTACTGTGTAACATGTCATTGTAACATAGTGACCAGAATTGGTGTTCAGGCTCAGTCATGTAGAATTGGTGGGCTATCTTCCATGTCCATCCTTTCCAGAGTTAGAACTCATATGACAAACTCAAAGCTTCCACCATAAATCACATTGCTAGATTATCAGCATGGCCCAAATATCCCAGGTTAAACTGACACTCTTGATCAGTAAGAATGGTTCAAGGGATTAGAGACTATCTCCCAGTATCCAAGGACAAAGGCAAGAGCTCTCATTGGGAAAGGTTAAATTCTTTATTATACAGTATGAGACTTAACAGCTCACTTTTGATGATTATAATTGGAGAGTGAAGGATATTTATATTATGTCTTGGATAGAAGAGCGATCTGTCATTTTAGAAAGTTCACAGAGGTATTGGTCAGGATCAGACAGTTGCTGTTTGGACTTGTAGGTAGTTCTCCTGAGACTACGGATAGAAAGCATTTGTCCTTTGGCAAATATTAGGGTGGCTACTATCAAACATCAGCAGTATACAACATAACTACATTTTCTAAAAGCCAAAAAATTCCTTACTAAGAGCATATTAGAAGAAATGATTTCTGTTCTTGTTGAAGTATATTTCCTTAAGGATTAAGAAAAAAGCAGTATCAATTCTATATTCTATGTAAGTACATTTCCATTTGCTTGAAAAAACACATTCATTATTTAGTTAAGAATTGAATTTCTTGAGGAGCAGTGAAGGAATAGACAAGTATCTTTTTGAAGGCTTATATGGATAGAATTCCACTGTAGGGATTTGTTTGCTCCTGTCTCCTCCAGTTCCATGATGGTCATCTCTCTGAGACTTGCCCCCTTATCTCTCCTATGTATTAAGAAGAGGGCACCATGTCATCTTCTTCATTTTTCCCACCTTGGTTAGTCATAGCTTCATAGCTTCCAGTTACTCAGGCCAAAAATCATTAGACATCTGTATTAACTATTACTGCATAACAAATTGTTATAAACTTAGTGACTTGAAGTAACAAGCATTTATTAGGTCACAGTCCTGTGGGTCAGAAGTCTGGGCATGGCAGAAAACATGGACTCTTCTCGGGGGTTCACAACACCAAAACCAAAGTGTATTCTTGTCCAGAACTCAAGATTTTTTCCCCCAAGAATCTAGTTACTTGTGGTTGTAGAACTGAAGTTCCCATTTTCTTTCTGGATATGAGCCAGAGTGGACTTTTTACTCTTAGAGGCTTTTATTGGGTCCTAGCATGTGGATGTTTCACAATGTGGTGGCTTACTTCCCTGAGCCAGTAGCATGACCTTCCTATAGTTTGCTAAGACGAATTTCTATGAATTATCACATAATCATAGGTCCTGCCCACATGCATGGAGACAGAATCCAGAGGATGGAGATATCTATATCTATATCTATATCTAATCTCTCTCTCTCTCTATATATATATATATAGATATCTATATATATCTATATCTATATATATATAAAATCAGAAATCAGGCAAGGGTTGGGAATCTGTGGGAATCTTTGATTTCTGCTTACCACCATGTATTTGTTATGATCTATTTAATAAAATGACCAAGTATTGCCTATGCAATTGGATAAAAGAAACCTTTAGAGGAATAAAATCTAGAAAAAAATAAAGAAACCAGAGACATTAAACATACAATATGTGGAGGAAAGCAAAGAAAAAAATTAAAGTTCAACACATCCAAAAAGCTAGGGAAGGAGAAAAAGAGAAGCAAAGAAAGAACATGATTAAAAAACCACTTGAATTAAATGTATGAAAGATGATATGTCATGAGCTTTGTAATGTTTTGAACAACCAATAAAAAAAAAAGAAAAAAAAAGCGAGGTGCTATGCAAAAAAAAAATAATATGGTAGAAATAAACCTAAATTTACCAATAATAGAACAAAGGTCAACTAATTAAACTGACTGTCATTGGGAAGAGGTTCTTTGGTTGGAGACAAAAATATAATCCACTACATGCAGTTTAAAGAATACCCCTGAAATATAATGGTATAGGAAGGCCAACTCATTAATTCATTCAGTTAATATTTTAGATTTTAAGAACTGTTCAATGAGTAAATTAGTCATTGCCCTCATAAGGCTCAGGTTAAAGTGTGGGGTATTAAAAATAAACAAACAAGCTATGTAATATAAGTTTAGAGAATAATATAAGGCTTTTCAGAGTGAAGCAGAATAAAAGTATAGAGAGTAGTTTGGTGAGTGGGAGGGGGCTGATCTTTTAGATGGGCTCTTCAAGTTCCATATTGGAGAAACAAGACTAACTAAACTAAAGGAATGAGCCATGTGGATATCTGCAACCTGAATAAATACAATGACCATGAGATGGGATTGTGCTTGGCGTGCATACTGAAGCAGCAGCAGACTGGTGACTATGGCTAAGGTAAGGCATGCAAGGGAAAAAGTGGCAGGGGACGGATCAAGTAGAGCTTTAAATAAAAATATTGTAAAGTGAAATAAGCCAGATGCAAAAGGACAAATATCACATCATTTCACTTACATGTGGAATCTAAAAAAGTCAAACTTGTAGAATAATGGTGGTTTCCAGGGGCTGAGGAGGTCAAAATGGGGAGATGTTGGCCTAGGTGTACAAACTTTCAGTTATAAGATAAACAAGTTCTTGGAATCCAAGGTACAGCATGAGTGGTGATGGGTGTGTTAAATCATTATATAATATACACACAACAAGCACCATGTTGTATACCTTGCATGGATATACTCTTTGACAGTTAAATATTTTTAAATTTAAAAAATGGATGGGGAAAGATATTTATTTTGCTCCTATGCTATACCACACTTGGTACCCAGTTTGGGGAATGCAAATGGACAAAACAGACCTGGGCTTTGTGCTCTTGAATCTTTTGCT
This sequence comes from Marmota marmota marmota, assembly GCF_001458135.2. NCBI lineage: Eukaryota > Metazoa > Chordata > Mammalia > Rodentia > Sciuridae > Marmota > Marmota marmota. The sequence continues at coordinate 1,449,659 of NW_026000223.1, forward strand.
GCATCATTTTTTCTCGTGAACAATCATTTAGAATCACTGAAAAATATCCTTTTCTTGATTTGACTCAAGTCAGGCTCCACTCAACCTTCCAAGCTTAACCTTGGGCTTGGTGGCTATTCTTGTAGGTTTCTAATTGTAGAAAGAGTCTTGCTAAAGTTAGTTTAGCAAGAACTCCACCCAGATATCCTCAGTATCTGATTAAATTTCTTATCCTTGTTTAGAAAGTTTAATGCATCGGAATGTATACATTCTCCAGGCTATATCTGATCACCTTAGTCTCCCTTCAGCAAGAATCCTGCCAAGTCAATTTAGCCAGAATCCTCTTATCCCTGGTGATTCCTCTTAGTAATTTTTCATCCACTGACCCTGCCCTACTCCTTTGCTATAAATCTCTACTTTTCCTTCTTGTATTCTAAATTAAACCCAGTTCTATATGGAGGTCTCTTCTTCCTGTTGCAATAGTTCCTGAGTAAAATCTGTTTTTTTCTGATTTAATTGCTCTGCAAATCTGATTTCCTTTCATATCAAAAAACCATATACATCAACAACTTGCTTTCCTTGAAAATAGTGAGATCTTCAAACTTGTCCAGGGCCATAAGAAGAATCCATTTCTTATTTCTATCCCTTTATCTTTTTTTTCAAAGCTATGATCTTTCAGTTGCTCTTTAAAGAATTAAATTGGAATATTACATGATTGGGCAAATTTGGTCTGTCTTTTGATGAATGAATCACTGATGGTTCAAACATACAATGTTGTCTGGCTGTGTTTTCTTACCCAGCAGCAAGAGTTCACCAAATTGCACTTTGCATGACAAACCATGTTTTATCTCTCCATAGCTGAGCTTTCAAGTAATCTTTGGAAAATATTTATTATAACACAAAGTTTCCAAATATTTATTTAAATTGTTTATGGGGGGAAATTGGTTGGAGGGTATTGAGATTATTTTCTCCACTTGTTTTCCATGTATTTCACTATAGTAAGTCAAGTCTTGTAAAGTTAGAAAAGGATTTATTTGTCACACTTCGACTACAAATAGGACATTCTCTTGTGAGTGTTTTTGAAAAGGTATAGTGATCCCTTCAATGCTTCATTTGGCTATATAGAGGTTGCCAAACCTCACAGATTTCAGGATTTTGCAGGATATAGCCAGGATAAAGTCTCCCTTCTTCTCTTCCACACCCTCTTAATTACTGAGCATTAAAAACTCATGAGAAAAAAAAATAAAGCCTTGGAGTAGAGTGCTCTGCCAGTGTTAGGAGGAGGCCTGGGGTAACATCAGCAGCAGCTCTCCCAATTTCAGGTCAAGGCAATGACACAAGACAGGGAACATGTTTATGCTTGCTACCCTAATATTGGGTCTCATTATTTGCAGAAAGGAAGGGGAAATTTAAGCATTCTGTGTGGGGGGTATAAACACACATATGTACAAATATATATATATATATATATATATATATATATATATATATATATATATATATATATATATATATATATATATATATATATATANGGGGGATGTGCTTCTTGTTTCTTCATATATATATATATACATACATATACATATATACACACACATATATAAAATTTTATATATAAAATATAAAAATATATATACATATTAGAAATAGCTTTTTAGATTTTTGTAGCTGGAGGTTTTTCTCATTTTTTATTGTGGTCTTCTTTTCCACTTCTGAAGTATTTTTGTTTTCTGTAAACAAAGTCTGGCTAGATAAACTCTTGCCCCTGATCTTTGTCTTGATGATAGATACACAATAGGATCTGGTTAGCAAATTAGGTTCACTGTAATTACTAATTGGGTGAATTTTGCAAACTCTTTTCTGTTCATCTTCCTCTTGAGAGAAAGAGGCTGCCTTTGGAGAGAAAGGTTCCCTTCTGTTTTGTATTTAGGCAAGGCAGGCCTGTTCACAGGTGAAATGATTAGATTATAAGAGCTGTGATGATTTGAATGAACTAGTGGGTGGTAACCATAGGCATGTAGGGTGTAGTTAGAGGAAGTGGGTTTCTGGAGGTGTGGCTTTGGGAATTATGTCTTGTCCCTGCTTTCTCCTTCCCTCTCTCTTTGTTTCCTGGCTGTCATGAGCTGGGCAGCCTTCCTCTGCTATGCCCTTCTGCCATGAGGTTCTACCTTATATCAGTCCTAGAGCAATGGAGTCAGCTAACCATGTACTGAGATCTCTGAAACTATGAGCTCAAATAACCTTTTTCTCCTCTGAGTTTTTCTTGTCAGGTATTTGGTCATAGTGATGAAAAGCTGACTAACACAGTGCCTAATGTTGAATTCATGGGACATATCTTCCTACGCAGCAGTATCCTTTTGAGGATTGGTATTTCAGTCCTCATCTTTAGTCTTTTATTTTTATTCTTCAAATTATTCATAAATCTATTTGGGGAGAAGGGTGCTATTTCTTGGGGCCAACTAAAGACCTTAACTATAATTTAGAGAAGTTCCAAGAATGTAGAATATAGAAATCCCTCATCCACTGTCAACACAGGAGAAAGGTTCAAGTTTAAGTCAACCAGCTGAAATGGCAACAAAATTCCAACAATGGTTTGTCCTTCAAAATTATTCCACAAAAAGAGCTTGGAAACAGTGAGTTAACTAATAGGAAAGTCTTTAATTAAACTTATGGAAAGGGGTTGTAGCAGAAGAATTTCATGTATCAATGAGAGGTAATGCTTATCTTTTTCTGTGATAAAAAGTGCAAATAAACTTTTTAATTGCTGCTGTTACCTTGACCAGAATGGAAAGGTCTAAATGGCAATTGCTTGCTCAGCTCTTGCTTTCCAGAACAACCTTCCAGATTACAATGATAAAGCCTTACATCTAAGTGTTAGTCTGAATGCTTCAATTTAGCCTGGATAACAACTAAAATGAGTAAGTTCTCATGACATAAGTGTGTATGAAACATAAACTGTTTTCTCCCAATATATAGTCCCCAAAGATTCCCTGCCTGACTTGCCTCTGAGGTGAGTGACAGTGGTGGCTTTAAATTATAAAATAGTTCAGAAGAAATTACTGCAGATTATAAGTACTTAAAATGGCCACACCAGAATTTCAGGTCCCGTCTGCTCTTGCAGAACCTTGACAGTCCCCATCAAAAAATGAATCCTATTATTATTTTAGTCAGTGTATTTTTGTTGTTGTCATTATTGCTATGACCAAAACATTCAAAGAGTGTAATTTAGAGGGAGGAAAGTTTATTTAGGGCTCAAGGTTTCAGAGGTTTCAACCCATAAATGGTCAACTCCATTGCTCTGGGCCCAAGATAAGGCAGCACCTCCTGGAAGAAGGGCCTAGCAGAGGAACATTGCTCAGCTCATTGAAGGGTCAGGAAGCAGAGAGAGAAGGAGAGAGAAGCAGTCATAGAGGAGATGCCCCCTTCCAGGGTATGCCCTCAGTGGACAACCTCCTCTGTCCACGTCCCCTCTGCCTACGGTTACCACCCAGTCAGCCCATTCAAACTATGCGTTTACAGCTCGCAATATTCCTGCATTGATATTCCTGCAGGGGTGCCTGAGATCCAAATCAAAACATTACCCACCCCTAACCCCAGTCTTGGCAGAGCTTTCCTACTGTCTTGATAAACAGAATTTGGTGGGAGTGATGCTGGAATATAAAAGCCAATATGACTTTTCTCTGGCTCTTTATCTCTTGGGATGAGGATCCTTTGGAATATAACTACTATGTTGTAAGGAAGCTGTGAAATAAGAAATTGTCTGTCTGTCTGTCTGTCTATCTATCTATCTATCTATCTATCTATCTATCCACCCATCCATCTATTCATCCTCTGTCCTGACACAAAACCCCTAAAACTCTTGTAAAGAGGAATGCAAGGAGAATTTTTTGTTCTAGGATTTGGTTTCTTTAACCCTGGCTCCAGACAGAGTTCTTAATACCTTTGTAATTTTTAAAGTGATAGGAATGTCTGACACAGAGCTCCTAAATACCTTAGAATTTCTTAACTGTGGTAGGAGTGTCTGTTGTTTGAATGATCTGACTCTTCACAGAGTCCTTGATGGGGGCTGGTCCCCAGAAAGAATAAGCCATGATTAGAAGTTTGGAACTTTTAACCCAACTTCCTGCCCTTTGGGGAGGGGGAGAGGAGTTAAAGATTTAATTACTAGTTGATGATGCCAGTGTGATGAAGTTTTTATAACCATCTCTAGAAGACAGTTCAGAGAGCTTCTGGGTTAATGAGCGAGTTAGTTTTCCATTACTGTAACAAAATATCAGAAATAATCAATTTATAAAGAGGAAAGATTTATTTTGGCTCCCAATTTGGAGATTTCAGTCCATGAAATCACTATAGGCTGTGGGCCTATAGTGAGGCAGTACATCATGGTATGGAGAAGTGGTGAGAGAAAGCTGCTTATTCCATGGTGACTGAAAAATGAAAAAGATAGAAAGCACTAGAGTCTCACTGTCCCCTTCTCTTAAAAATTCCACTACCTCCTAATAGCATCAAGATGGGGACAAAGCCTTTAATGCAGGGGCCTTGGGGGGGGGCATTCCAGATCCAAATTATAGCACTAGCTGAACATATTCACATGCTGGGAGGAGAGTGGCATACCCTAACTCTATGGGGACAATAGCTCCTGTGTTGGGGACACTTCCGGATCTTTCCCTATGTATATCGTCATCTGACTATTCCATCATATATTTTAAAATGAGCTTGATGGGCTGGGAATGTAGCTCAGTGATTAAGTGCTTGCCCTGGGTACAACCTCCAGTACTGCAAAATTAATTAATTAATTAGTTAATTAAAATTGACTTTGTAGCATCCTTTGTCATAAATTGATAATGGGCAGTAAAATATTTTCTTGGGTTCTTTGAGCTACTCTATCAAATTATAGATATTGAACAAGGTTGTGGGAACCTTTAACTTGTAGCCAAGTTAGAAGTTGTGGGTAACCTAGGGAATACTACTTATGATTGCATCTGAAGTGGGCAATAATCTTGTGAGACTGAGCACTTAACCTGTGGGGCCTTCACTAACTCTGTTTAGTTTCAGAATTGAATTGCAGATGGAGTTGAAGAATTGGTGTGGGGAAAAAAAACATCTATCTGGTCACAATGTTGAGATGAATATCGAAGAAAAGTATCTGAAATAAAGTATCGGGTGTTGTAGTATACAAGGAGAGAGAGAGATTTTTTTCCCCAATATGAAAATCTGGGACATAAAGAGAGATCATGTGTATATATTCCAGCTGACATCTCCAGGTAAAGTCTTAGCTGATAGAATCAACCTCTAGATATCCAAGTGAGCAAACCTTCAGATGATTCCAGGCACGTGAGCCACCCCACTCATGCTGAGTGGAACAGATATGAGCTAAACCTACAAATTTCTGCTGAAATTTCAGATAAGGAGAAAATTAAATGTAATCATTATTTTAATCTACTAATTTATGAGGTAATTTTCTATGCAATCAGAATAACTGGAAAAGAACCCATTCTATTCAACAATAGTTTCTGCCATGTTGCTGAGGCCTGGAATAACGAATTATAAGATGAGAAATAAATTTACACCTATAAACAGTTCAGAAGAAACTGAAGTCTTAGAACAACTATAAATTTCAGGGAATTCCAATCACAGTAGCATAAAAAATAATACAATATATGGAGTAAGTTTAACAAAAGAAGTGTGAAACCTAGACACTGAAAACAACAAGTCACTGTTAAAAACAAATAAGGCAGAACTAAATAAATGGAAAAACATTTTATGTTCATGAACTGGAGGACTAAACCTTGTTAGGATGGCACTGCTTTCTAAACTAATCTACAGATTCAGTACACTCCCTATCGTAAGAGGTGATCAGTCTGCCATGAGTGCCCTGTCCCTCATGAATGAAATTAAGGCTCTTATGAAAAAGGCTTCATGCAGCATTTTGTTCACTTGCCCTTTTATCTTTCACCATGTGAGAACATGAGAACACAGCATTCTTTTCCTCTAGAGGGATGCAGCAACAAGATGCCATATTGGAAACAGAGAGCATCCCTGACCAGACAATCAAACCTATTGCTGCCTTTGTCTTGGACTTCTGAGCCTTAAACCATGAGGAAATAAATCTCTATTATTTATAAACTACTCAGTCTTGGTTATTTTGTTATAGCAGCATAAAGTAGCTAAGATATGGGCAAATGAGAGGGAACTCTTATACACCAGTGGTAGGAATTTAGGGTTGTGAAGCTGCTTTGTGAAAACATTATGGCACTTCCTCAGATGGTTAAACTGAGTTACCACATGACTTAGTAATTTCACTTCTAGATATAAACCCAAGAGATGAAAAACTTCCACACAAAATTTGTAGGTGAAGGTTTATAGCAGTATTATTCACAGTAACCCCAGTTCCTCACATAAAAAGTGGGAAAGAAAGTAAAAAAAAAATTGTGGTTTATCCATAAAATGGAATACAGTTACTGCCATAAAAGAAATAAAGTGTTGAAACATATTCCCATATGGATGAATCTTGAAAGCATCATGCTAAGTGAAAGAAGCCAGTCACAAAGTTCACATATTACATGATTTCAGTTATAGAAAATGTTTAATAAAGGAAAGTGTTCAGAGACAGAGAGTAGATAAGCAATTGTTTCAGGAATGGGGAGTTGAGGAAACAGATAGCTGAAAGTTATTGAGTTTCTTTCTGAGGTGAGGAAAATGTTCTAAAATCGGTTATGGTGAAAGTCACACATACCTGTGAATACACTAAAAACTACTCAGTTTTATACTTAAAATGGATAAATTCTATGATATGTGAATTATATCTCACCAAAGTGTTTCTTAAATTGATTAAATCAATTTTGATTCCAACCAGCAGTGTGTGTAATGGCTCCACAGCTTTATCATCACTTCATACTTAAATATTTGGCCCTCTGATGGGTATGAAATATAATCTTTTCTGTACTTCCCTGATTATTAAGGCTGAATGTCTTTGGGGGTTATTGGCTCTATGGTTTTCCTCTTGGGTAAATTTCCTGTTCATATATTTTAACTAATTCTTCTTGTGGGTTGTCATTTTCTAAATGATCTGTTAGAGTAGTTGGAGAGCCCAGTCTGGTATTTGTGGCTCCCTGGTTATCTTTGCTTCTAGGCATTTTTGTGAACTACAGTTTATATGGATGTGCCAAACTTAAAATCAGAGCAGGAGTTTTTATATAAATTCACTAAAATTTTATTTCCAATTATTTTCCTTAATTCACATATTAGTTTCAGAATAACAATAGCATGCTATCATGACAGTATAAGTGAAAATTATTTAATAGCTTTTGCCATATATATTTAAAATATAATTTTTCTAATTGTAAAGGAAATATATATATTTTATGGAAGTAATGTAAAACAGAAAATCATAAAAACAAAATTATTTATAATACAACAACTGATATATTATCAATGTGAACATTTTGAAATATTTGTCATTTTGGAAAATGATTGAGACTGTAAACTTTCAATACAATGAGCCCATATCGTATTATTTTAAGTGGGAAAAAATAATGTGTTCTCAGTCCACACAAATGCCAACAGTCCCTCCAATATTACTAAAATATTCTTAAATATCTATGGAATAATTGACTGGAATTTCTGCAAATTTTAAGGCATTTAAAACACTAACTAGCTGGATACAGTGGCACATCCCTGTCATCCCAGCTACTCCAAGGCTTGGGTAGGAGAATCGAAGTTCTAGACCAGCCTCAGCAATTTAGCAAGATCCTCAGCAACTTAGCAAGATCTGTCTCAAAGGAAAAAAAAAGGACCAGGGATATAGCTCAGTGGTAAAATGCCCCGAGTTCAATCCCCAGGACCAACCAAAACAAAATAAAACAAAAGCAAACAAATGAAAAAACAATAACAACAAACCAAAACAAAACCTCACTAACCACTTAGTTATTTCATACTGGAAAAAATTGTAAGTAGGCATATTTGTATGCTGTATGGGAAAAAGTGCTGTGTAGTATTAGAAATTGAAATTTTCTTCTATATTGCAAACAGTATGTACTATAATATAAATCAAATGATTAAATATGTTAAGAATACATAAGGAATGCAAATAATATTTAGCAAAATGAAATATGCCAACAAGATAATATTTTTACACATTATCTAATTATCAATTAAACAGTTGCCTGAATGTGGTTGGATGGTAAAGAGAAAAAGAAGACATAGTCACTGTTACTGTAAGTACTGGTTGTTTATAGGTTAGGTGTCATGCGAGTGACCTGGAGATGGGGTGAGTAAAACAGCAAACATACAAAGTTCATTCATACCTAAATTCACAACTTTATGTTCAGTCATCTCTAACTGCATTCAAGGCACCGGGAGTTGGTGTCTATTTTGCATAATCCATTGAAAAATAATGCTGCAATCTCATTTTTAGATATTTAAAATTTTTATTCCAGAGAATTTTGTAACTTTGCAAAACACTAACAATTTTTTTTCTTTCAGTCTGTGAGTGAAATGAGGGTCAGCCAGGTGGTCAGTGTGACTTACCTTACTCTTATTACACAAGTAGCATTCACTGAAATGAATATCTAGTCTTTCATTTTATGTTGCGTAGGTGTTGACTAGTTAAGTTTGCCTGTCAGTTTATTTGTAAACTCCAGTATATTGTATTTACAATAATAGAGAAAGAAAACAGTAACTAGTACAGTTAAAATCTTAATATACATTAAGTCCAGAGAGGTTGTTGAATTTTAGCCTGATCAAAGTTTTATTTGTATCTTCATGGCCTGCCTGAATCATGCAGACACTGAGAAATTATATAGGCTTTATAAAAACGAATTTCAAAAGCATTCTGATTGGCTAAACACTACTTTTCCAGGATAAAATATAAAGACTTCTTTTTTGAATAATGGTACTAGTAGAAGGATACAAGATAAATGGACACATTTCCAGGGTGTATAGTAATATTCTATTTCCCACTTAACTCTTGTATTGTAGTCCTACTGAATTTTGAAGTATTAGTGGGGAAATGCTATTGATGCAGCTTGGTAAGAACAGGTGCAGTAAAAGTTTTAATAGGACAGACTCTATTGCTATTTTTATAAAAACTTAACCTTAGGAAAAGGGATCAGGGTCCGTTAACCTAATCACCGTTTCCACACTGTGAGAAGAAAATAGGTTGTTATTTTTTATTTTTTTTGTCACAGTGATTAGTTTAAGCTCTCACACTCTGGGTTTCTGAAATCCAATGTCTGTTTCCATGGGAACGGCAGTGGCAGGCAACTGCTAAGTTGTCAGATACATCTAATAATCTGAGGAAGCTCCTGTCTGAATGCACACCAACTTTCTACAGCAGCTCTGGTCATTTCTTCAGAAGTAGTTCTGCATCCTGTAGAAACACCTCAGGATACAGATAATTGAAATACTTTAAGTTACAGTGGAAGTTTTATGTATGTATGTATGTATACATGTAGAAATTTGCACATAATATATCATTACATATATATGTATATATATATAAAACTTTCACTATAACTTAAGCATTTCAACTACCTATATCCCAAAGTAAAGATATATATATATATATATGTGTGTGTGTGTGTGTGTGTGTGTATACACACACACACACACAATCACACATAATTTTACTTATTTAGTGAGTAAAGAAATAAGTAGTGATTTGGAAAGATAAAAGTAATTTAAAGACATTTACAGAGTATAAATAGAGCTCCTGTTCTCAAGAAACTTAAAATTCTTTTGGATAGTCAAGGATCTTGTACTGCATGCTTAAAACACAGGACCCTAAAATATACTGGGACTGTTCCAACTTAATGCACATTCTTTATTCCTGACTTGAGTTTCTGCCCTGAGTGCTTGCCTCTTTTCTATACTGTGAAATGGGGTGTTTAAGCTAGGAAGAGATGTAAATATACCTGCTTTTAGTTTCTTATGTCTCAAGTCTGGGAATATCCTTGAGACTTATTTTCTCTGTTCTTAACTGTGACCACTTTTTTTGCTAAGAAGGAACAACACCTCCCCAAAAGGGGTCCTCAAACCTATCTCTAACCCAAATTGACATCTCTGAACACTTCATCAAAAGCCCCACTAAGGACTTTTTGCTGCACCCAACCTCTTAGCTATTCCAATCATTTATTCACCAAATTCTGAGGGCTTATTATGTAATCTTTCCTGTCCTAAGAGTTTAGTGCAGATTAAGAATACCTTGGGGCTGGAGTTGTGGCTCAGTGGTAAAGTACTTGCCTGGCATGTGTGAAGCCCTGGGTTTGATCCTCAGCACTGCATATAAATAAATAAATAGATAAATAAATAAAAAGATACATTTACGACTAAAAAAATAAAAAAGAAAAAGAATACCTTGATGGGGAAAAAATAAGAATACCTGAAAATGCTTAGAGTTTGTTGAAGAAAAGCTATTAGAGAAGTAAATATACACCTCATTATACAATAACAAGGTTTAAGAAGTATTATAAGATTTCTGTGAAAAAGAGTAAGGGATGAGATCTAATTTATATTGGGGTTGATTCATAAAAATTCTTATCTCCCTAAATCCAAATATAAATCTGGAGTGAGATGAGAAGACGTCCCTTGGTTGGGGGATTTTCCCCAACATCTCTCATCTTTCTTCTTTGCTATCACATCTATTGAGCATCTTTCTGATGGCTCTTTAATACCATTTCATAAGTCTATGTCTTCAATTGCTTAATATATTCCTCTTTGATTTATTTTTTCCTTCCTTTCTTTTTCTTTAATCCTTCTTCCTTTTCCTTCCCTGCCCTCCTTCCATCCATCCTTCCTTTTTAATGCTGGGGATTGAAATTCAGGGTTTCCCCCATGCTAGACAAGAGCTGTACCCCTGTGCTACATCTCTGACCCCTCTATTTCTCTGAGAAGGTTGAGATTATGTGAATGGTGGGAGGTCAGCAATGTTGGCACTCAGCAACAAAATAACACCTTGAGGGTGCCCACTTATCAAAGGAGCCATATAAATAGAAAGAAACATTAGGTCAATGGATTGACTTGACTCAGGAGGGCTTTATGGAGATCGAAGGACTTTGCTGTGCCAAGAAATTTCTTCTGCATCTGCCATCTTGTTCTGATCTAGCAGTTGGTAAGTCCAGAGGCTTTCTATTTGTATCTTGTTTTGTTCTCCTATGTCAGGGCAAACATGGTGTCCAGGTTTGCCTGGCTGCAGGTCACCAGCTGAGAACTCATCTGATGGGTGCATAACAATGTAATACCTTCAATCACATTTCACAGTGGTAAGTCATTGCCTGTGCCATAGCACAGGATTATCACAGCCTGTGAAACCACCAATGTCCTTTCTCTTGTCCAGATGGATTAATAACTTATGCTGGGTGAAGAGAAAATAATTTTGACCTCATTCACTATATTGCTTGTGAATTATGACAGTGATTCTGGACATATATCTGTAGGTATTTTATATTTTTATAAGATTGCTTTAAATAGATGAGCAAATTTCAAGTATTAGCATACAGTCAGTGAATTATTCAGTATGTGTTTCTAAAAGCCACATTTCTGTTAGAATTAGCCATTAGTTATATGATTAATGAATTCAGATATTCAGTATTGCAGCTTGGGATATTGTCATTTCCCCTGGGCTGAGAATTAGAGCTGGGAACAAATCTTCATTTTCTTCTTACTATGCATTCACTAATTCAGCATCATTTGCCTAGTACATGCTAAGAGATTTTATACACACACACACACGCACACGTACAGGTGTGTGTATCTATATCTATCTATCTATCTATCTATCTAGATATAACTAACCATGTATGTGTGTGTGTGTATATACATATACTAACCAGTTAATAGGGAGTAGTGATTTAATCTGATGTTTTGATATGGGCACACACAGGAGGCTATGGAACACAGGAAGGAAGGGGGACCTGAGAACATATCACTGAAGACAATTTCAGAGGGAGATGTATGACTTAGCTGGTTATTTGGGATCCAACGTTTGTACATTCCCCCTCAAAATTGATATATAGAAGCCTGGTGTGGCTGTATTTGGAGGTGAGGCCCCTAGGGAAAAAAAGTTAAGTTTATAAGATTAAACAAGGTCATAAGTGTGGGCCCCTGATCCAACAGGATTAGTGTCCTTCTAAGAAAGGACACCAGAGAACTCCCTCTCCCTTTAGTTGGGAATTGCTTTGTATTTATTTATGTGTTTGTTTGTTTGTTTTATTTTTTTAAATACATTACAGTGGAATGCATTACAATTCTTATTACAAGTATAGAGCACAATTTTTCATATCTTTATATATAAAGTATGTTCATGCCACTTCATGCCTTTATACATGTAATTTTTTTGCATTACAATTCTTATTACACATATATACCACAATTTTTCATATCTCTGTTTGTATATAAAGTATGTTGACACCCAATTCAAGTCTTCATACATGTACTTTGGATAATGATGTCCATCACATTCCACCACCCTTGCTAATCCCCTGCCCCCTCCCTTTCCTTCCCTTCCCTCTTTCCTATCTTAGAATTTATCTATTCCTCCCATACTCCCTCTCACTACCCCAATATGAGTCAGCCTTCTTATATCAGAGAAAACATTTGGCATTTGTTTTTTGGGGATTAGCTAACTTTACTTAACATTATCTTCTCCAACACCATCCATTTACCTGCGAATGCCATGATTTTGTTCTTTTTTAATGCTGAGTAAAATTCCATTGTGTATATATGCCACATTTTTTTATCCATTCATCCACTGAAAGGCATCTAGGTTGGCTCCACAGTTTAGCTATGGTGAATTGTTTTGCTATAAACATTGATGTGGCTATGTCCCTATAGTATGCTGTTTTTAAATCCTTTGAGTATAGTCTGAGGAGAGGGATAGCTGGGTCAAATGGTGATTCCATTCCCAGATTTCTAAGGAATCTCCATACTGCTTTCCAGTAATCTGTTTAGTCCATTGACTATTGTTGTAATCACTAATATGATTGTGTTAGGACTATCACTTTGATATTTGATTTTTATTTGTGCCGCTTGTTCCTTATACTTTGTCTATTATCTTTTGGGTTAATCAAATATAATTTCATTTTTCTCCCCTATTAGGTTGTTTCTGGTGTTTCTTAAAATTTTTTTAATGACTACCTTAGCAATTTCAATACATATCCATGATTATTACATTACTCTATAATTTGAGTCATGAAAGAATCCCATGTTGATTTTTCTTCATTTATTCACCCTTCACTAGTCATGCTGTTGTGAAATATTTTATTTCTTTATAAGCGAAAAACTTACATAAAGTCATTACTATTGTGTTTAAATGGTCAATGTGTTTAATGGTCTTTTACATTTACCACACATTTAAAGTTTCTTTTACTTTTTCTTTCTTTTTGTTTTATAACTTCCTCTGAATGATTTTTCCCTCAGTGTAAAGGACTTTTTAGTATTTTTTTTTAAAAAAAATGTTTGTGCCAGGGATTGAATGCAGGGGCATTTTGCCACTAAACCATGTCCCCAGACTTTATTTTTTCTTTTGAGATGGGGCCTAACTAAGTTGCTTAGGGTCTTCCTAAATTGCTGAGTCTGGCTTTGAACTTTTAATACTCATGCCTCAGCCAGCTGAGTTGCTGGCATGATAGGCATGCACCACTACATTTGGCTGACTTTTTAGTATTTTTAAAAGAATTCTATCAGTGATGATCTTTCTCAGATTTTGTCTGTCTTCTAATATTTTCCCCTTCATTTTTCTTTTTTTAATCAACTTTTTGATATATAATTGACACATAATAAAATTTACCTATTTTAAGTGAATAGTTATGAGTTTGAAATATGTCTTCCCCCATGTGACTACCTTCCCAATCAAAATATCCATTATGCCCAAATTCCTTCATGCCTGATTAGAGTCAAATCCTCTCATTCAATTCTCTCTGGAAAAACTGATCTATTTTCTATCAGTATAAATTGTTTTGACTATTTTGTCTTCATCTTTAAATGAAATATTGCTCATATAAAATTTTAAGTTGGCTGGATTTTCTTTCCTTTTTGGCATGTTAAGATGTCCTGGTGGCCAGGAGTGGTGGCACATGCCTACAATCCCAGAGGCCTTGGAGACTGAGGCAGGAGGATTTCAAGTTCAAAGTCAGCCTCAGCAACTTAGTGAGGCCCTAAGCAACTCACTGAGACCCTGACTCTAAATAAAATACAGAACAGGGCTGGAGATATGGCTTAATGGTTAAGTGCCCCTGAGTTCAATCCCGTGTACAAAAACAAAAACAAAAATCTGCTGGTTCCCATGTATTCTATTAAAATACCATTGGTTCATCTTTTTTGTTGCTCAAAATGACTTCTTTGATATAAGGAGAGTAACTAAGAACAGAGTAGGGACGAAGAGCATGAGAAGAAGATTAACATTAAACAGGGATGAGAGGTGGGAGGGAAAGGGAGAGAGAAGGGAAATTGCATGGAAATGGAAGGAGACCCTCAGGGTTATACAAAATTACATACAAGAGGAAGTGAGGGGAAAGGGAAAAATAATACAAGGGGGAGAAATGAATTACAGTAGAGGGGGTAGAGAGAGAAGAGGGGAGGGGAGGGGAGGGGAGGGGGGATAATAGAGGATAGGAAAGGCAGCAGAATACAACAGACACTAGTATGGCAATATGTAAATCAATGGATGTGTAACTGATGTGATTCTGCAATCTATATACGGGGTAAAAATGGGAGTTCATAACCCACTTGAATCAAAGTGTGAAATATATATCAAGAACTATGTAATGTTTTGAACAACCAACAATAAAAATTAAAAATAAAATAAAATAAAATTTATATATATGGATTGTATGTGTGTGTGTGTGTGTATTCCCTCTATCTTTAAGACATTCTCTTTTTTCAAAAATGTTACTTTTTTTACATAAGAAAAATTATATATCCAATGACGTTTTGTTATTTTAATCAGATATTATATAATAGGTTAGAATAAGCAACAGTTACAAAATATACCCAATGTTTTTGTTTTACAGCTTTATTGAGGTATAATTTGAATACCATGAAATTTGTTTATTATATGTTTAAAAATCAATGAATTTAGTAAATTTATAGTATTGTGTAAATATCATCAAATTCCTGTTTTAGAAATATTTTGAGTATTTTTGAAATACTTTCCTCAAGGTGTTTGTGTCACCCCCCCCCACCTTCAAACAGTTATCCCTCTCTCCATCTTTAGGTGATCACAGAGCTGTGTTTTGTCTCTATGAGTTTGCGTTTTCTGAATATTTTATATCAATGGAATTATACAGTATATTATCTTCTGTGTTAGGCTTCTTTCATTTATCATATTGTTTTCAATGAATACAATATTATATTGTATTCATCCATGTGTCAGTATTTCATTCTTATAACTAACTGTTATTCCATTTTCTGGGTATCACCATGTACTTATCTGTTCAGTTGTAGATAATGCTAGCTTGTGCTTTTATGAATAATGCTGCTTCGAACATTTGTGTACAAGTCTTCTTGTAGACATGTTTTTATTTCTCTTGGATAGGTTTCTAAGAGCACAGTTTCTGGGTCATATGGTAAGAAAAAATTGCCAAACTATTATCCAAAATGTCTGTACAATTTTGCATTCCCACTGGAAAAATACTTGATACTGTCCCTTTTTGAATATGAGTATTCTAGCAAGTATGTTCTAGTATTTCATAGTGGATTTAACTTGTATTTCCCTAATAGCTAATGATGATATTGAGAACTTTTTATATGATTATTTACCATTTGTATGTCTTACTTGATGAAATATCATTGTTCATTTTTAAATTGCATTCTTTATCTGGTTAGTTACATGTGTTCTTCATATTTTACTATATAAGGTATTTTAGCAGACATAATTTAAAAATATTTTCTCTGAGTGTACTTTGTCTTTTCATTTTATTGATTATGTTCTTGAAATGCAAAATTTTAAACTTTAATGAAGTTATCAATTTTTCTTTTATGCCTTATTCTTGGTATCATGACAAAAAAAAAACCTCTTTGCCTTAACCAAGATCACTAAAATTAATTTTCCCCCATGTTTTTTCTACAAGTTGTATAGTTTTACTTATAACATTTAGGTCTATGATCCATTTTAACTTAATTTCTTTGTGAGGGTCCAAATTGTGCATGTGTATATGTACACAAATATCAATATTTAATTGTCCCAGAGTCATTTATAGATAATATTATTCTTTCTCCACTTAATGGAGAAAGAATATAAATGTTTATATTTGTATCTTCATTCTGTTCTATTGATCTACATACCTATCTTTATAGTCATACCACACTGTACTTTAACTTTACAAAGTTTTGAAATTGGGTAATTTGAGTCCTCAAACTACCATTATTTAAACAAAAATTGTGGGCTGGGGATGTGGCTCAAGCGGTAGTGCGCTTGCCTGGCATGCGTGCGGCCCGGGTTCGAGCCTCAGCACCACATACAAACAAAGATGTTGTGTCTGCCGAGAACTAAAGAAAAAAATATTAAACAAAAATTGTTTTGCCTAGTATATGCCTTCTGTATATTCATATAAAATTTAGCACAAATTTGCTCATTTCCATAAAAAGTCCAACTGGGGTTTTGATAGAGATTGCATTAAATTTGTAGATTGATTTTCTAGTTATTTTTAGAATTTTCTGTGTCTTTGTTCCTTACCAATTTAATTAGATTGTGACTAATTATGGACTTGGAATTTATACCACTTGGCAGTATGGAGATTCCTTAGAAAAGTTGGAATGGAACCACCATTCGACCCAGCTATCCCACTCCTTTTTCTATACGCAAAGAACTTAAAAGCAGCATACTGTAGTGACACAGCCACTTCGATGATTATTCTTTATTTATTTTATTTACTTATTTTTTTTTGCAGTGCTGGGGATTGAACCAAGGACCTGGTATATGCAAGGCAAGCACTCTAACGACTGGGCTACATCCCCAGCCCCACTTCAATGTTTATAGCAGCAAATTTACAATTGCCAAACTGTGGAACCAACCTAGATGTAGATGTAGATGAATGGATAGAGAAACTGTGGTACATATACACAATGGAATATTACTCAGCATTAAAAGAGAAAATTATGGCATTTGCAGGTAAATAGATGGAGCTGGAGAACATTATGCTAAGCAAAATAAGCCAATCCCCAAAATACAGAGCTGAATGTTTTCTCTGATAAGTGGATGTTAATCCACATGGGGTGGGGAGGGACATGGGATGAGTGGAGGAAATTGGATGGGGCAAAGGAGAGGGGGAGGGGACAAAGGGGGAGGAAAGATGGTGGAATGAGACAGACATCATTACCCTAGGTACATGTATGATTGCATGAATGGTGTGACTCTACTTCATGTACAACTAGAGAAGTGAAAAATTCTGCTCCATTTGTATACAATGAATCAAAGAGCTTTCTACTGTCATGTATAACTGATTAGAACTAATAAAAAAGAATTTATACTGCTTGGGATTTAATAGTGTTGTATTTTTTTCATCTGTAGGTTGTATCTTTTATCAATACACATAACTATTATTTTCCTGCTCCATTTTCTCTGTTTTCTTCCTGGGACTTCCTCCTCCTCTTAAAAAAAAAAACCAAAAAACCCAGATTCCCACATTTCTGTCATTTCTCTGCCCTTTCTGTAAATTTTTTTCTCCAATTTGGATTTTTGTATTGACTTGTATTCAAATATTTTTTTTTATCAGACTACAGTAAATGAAATTTAGTAGTTAAAAATGTAATGCCCTAACTTTGGATAAAGTGAAAACTTAAAAGATAGCTGAAACACAGGAATATCTGTTTAAAAATCAGTTGGGGATTATTGTTGGCATGAGTGCAGAATGTGTCAACAGTGTTACATGGCTGCCAAGGAGGCCAGTGTGACTTTGGACAGTGCTAAGTAGGATATAAAGTCCAGAATGAGATAGCTGATGAGTCTGTTGTACTGAATACTGCAGGTTAGTTATATGCTGCTGCATTCTGATCTGAGCATCATACTTTAAGATGAGGAACAATTTAAAAGACCCAAGGAAGAGCAACCTGGATATACATGAAGAGAGAGAGTACATAAAGACATATCAGAGAAATAGCTGAAGGATATGAGAGTGTCTAACTTGGGAACAGGAAGGCTCAGGACATGCGAATTACCTACAAATGTACAATGGATTGCTTTGTCATAGAGGTCAGAATTACGACAAATACAATGAAAATGATTACATTTCTAATGTGTACTAGAACTCTTTAAACTAGTTTCTGATGTGTGAATTTTGAATGAAATGAGGTTGCTTAGGATAAGTGATGAAGAATCATTTTTGAATCAGGAAAATTTCAGTGGGACCCCTCTACTACTTACAAGCTCTGTGATTTAACCCAATCTTTCATACTCTGTTTCTTTATCTCTACAATAGAGAGAATGCTTATTTCATTTTTTAGCATCCTTATGAAGATTAAAGGAAATAATTCAGATAACACATTTTGCTTTGATGTATGACACAGTTTCCATGCCCAATGTGTGTGAACTATTTTTAAATCACTGAGATGTGGGGAGAAAGAAAAAAGCACTTTCCCCTTACACTGGTCATTGTTTTATTTCCCTTAGTAGGACACTAAGCCCCATCTCAAAATTTAGATTTAATGCCTGAGAGGTAGGTGCCAGGGTAGTTGGCTTAATCTGATGTCACCGTTTAGAGTCTACAGATAGTGAAAAGAAATTCTAGAAGACTTCCAAGTATTATTTTTAGACATTTAAAAACAGATCTGCTTGGATGAACTAATAGATGAATTTAGTAAATATCAATACATTGATTCCTTCTAGGTGGTTGGTTTTTACAAAATGATACATGTATATTCGAACACGCATCGTGGGTTTGGGGCACACATATACTGTCAGGTATTCTACTCTTCTTTTTTTCCTCATAGAATACTGCTACATATATATGTAAGGATAAGTGATGAAGAATCAGTTTGGAAAATACAACAATAGTTTATTATGTTCCATTATCGTGGAATGGTCAGCATCATTTTATGTTTAGAAGAATGGTTCCAAGCTACTGTGATGTGCACTTTTATACTCAAGTTCTGCAGTGATTCATATAATATTTGAAGACTCTAGAGCCTAACCATTCTGTTTAGCAATTTATTAATATCTATTAAAATTGTACATGAACTATCTCTTTGACTCAGTAAGTTAACATATACATATATGCCAGAAAATCTCTGCCACATTTGTAAAATGATAAATAAGACAACCTTGTAACCTCCAGTCTAAGGGTTCATGAAGGTGAGAAAAAAATTATGCTTTATTCATCTGAATGAATGCTATATTACTATTAAGATGAATAAACTAAAGGTATATCTGTAAACATGAATGTATTTAAAAAATCTATTATTGCTGAGTGTGGTGGCACATGCCTGTAATACCAGCAGCTCAGGAGGCTGAGGCAGGAGGATCATGAGTTCAAAGCCAGACTCAGCCACTTAGCAAGGGCCTAAGCAATTCAGTGGAACCCTGTCTTTAAATAAATTATAAAAAAGGACTGGGGATGTGGCTCAGTGGTTAAGTGCCCCTGAGTTAAAAGTTTAATCTCCGATGTGTGTGTGTGTGTGTGTGTGTAAATATTTGATCTTATATTAAAAAACCACTGGAAACAAACTAACTGAAGAAGAAATCACAAAGCAATCTCATTTATAATAGCATAAAAATACTTTGGAATAAATTTAACCAAGGAGATGAAAGATTTGTATGGTAAAATCTACAAACCAGAAGAAGACCCAGATAAATGAAGAGATTCCCCATGTTTATGGATTGGAAGAATTAACATTAAGATGCCTATATTAGGGGGTGGGATTGTAGCTCAATGGCAGAGCACTTGTCTAGCATGTGTGAGGCACTGGGTTTGATCCTCAGCAGCACCACATAAAAATAAATAAATAAAATAAAAGTCAATTTACAACAACAACAAAATTTAAAAAGATGCCCATACTGCCTAAAGTGAGCTACACAATGTCTATCAAACTTCCACTGACATTTTAACAGTAAAATAGAAAAAGAATCCTGAAATTCTTGTGGAATTACAAGGGCCACAAAGAACCAAAGTAATTTTAAGCAGAAAATACAAGATTGGCGGTATTACACTACCTGATCTCAAAATCTGCCACAAAGCTGTAGTAATCAAAATAGCATGGTAGTGGCACAAATCAAATAGACCAATGAAACAGAATAGAGAGCCAAGAAATTAATCCACATTTATTAACGGATCTTCAACAAAGGAGCTAATAATACACAAGGGGAAGAGCATGATCTTTTTAATAAATGGTATTGGGAAAACTGGATACCCACCTTCAGAAAAATGAAATTAGACCTTATCTTGCATAATATATAAAACCCAACTCAAAAGACTAAAGTGTAAAACTAGTAGAGGAAAACAGAGAAAAACTGATCAATTTATTCATTGATCCTGGAAATGATTTTTTGGATCTGACACCCAAAGCACAGGCAACAAAAACAAAAATGGATGAAAAACTAAAAAAATTCTGCTTACCAAAACCAAATAAACAAACAAAAAACAATCAACAAAATGAAAAGGAAACATACAGAATGGGAGACAATATTTGTAAACTGAACATTTGGTAAGCAGTTAATATCCAAAGTACATAAAGAACTCATTCAACTTAAAAAAAATCTAATATAAAAATGGGTAAAAGACCTGACTGACATTTCTTGAAAGAAGTGATAATTCAACCACCCAAACAAGAAAGCTTGGAAATGTGGATGCATGATTAACAAAGCTCATACAAATGGCTAGCAGGCTTATGAAAAAATGTTCAACATAGGGAAATGCAAATTAAAACCACAAAGAGCTATCATCTCACTTCTGTTAGGTAGGCTGTTATGAAAAAGACAAGAGATAATTCTTACCCCCATATGTATAAACCAATAATCCTTAATATTGATTTACAGTTAAATCCGTATATGGAGCCATATTGCATATATTGTTTTATAAATAGTATTTTCTATCAATATTATGTTTTTATTTATTTATTTATTTATTTTTTATTGGTTGTTCAAAACATTACACAGCTCATGACATATCATCTTCCATACATTTGATTCAAGTGGGTTATGAACTCCCATTTTTTACCCCAAATACAAGTTGCAGAATCACATCGGTTACACATCCACATTTTTACATAATACCATATTAGTGACTGTTGTATTCTGCTACCTTTCCTATCCCCTACTATCCCCCCTCCCCTTCCCTCTCATCTTCCCTCTCTACCCCATCTGCTGTTGTTT
>NW_026000223.1:1471511-1492144 GCF_001458135.2 Marmota marmota marmota
CCCTTCTCGCCGCGCGGCCGCCGGGGGCCGCTTGTAGAACCCGGTAGGCAGTGGCCTCCTCGTGGCTAAGAGCCGGGTGGGCGGGGTGGCCGATCACCGAGCGGAGCGGGGGCCGCCAGGCGAGCCAGGAGGGCGGGAGCCGTCTGCCGGGCCAGGCAGGGACCCTTCTCGCTGCCCCGGGCCGCCGGGGGCCGCTTGCAGAGCCAGTTGGGCGGTGGCTGCGGGATTGGACCTCTGCGCCCGCGTGGCCGGCCAAGATTCACTTGTCTGGGGCCAACTGTCACCTCTAATATAACTTACTACTTCCTGGCAGGTCTCCTTTCAGCGGAATTTTGCTAGAAGTTCCTCAGTAGGTAGAATGTAGCTGTTTTAATGGGTGTTTCTGATCCGATTAATGTGGAGATACTGAAAGTGCTGCTTCCTTGCCGGCCGCCATGTTGGATTGGGCAATATTATGTTTTTTAATTTAATTGATAAAAGTACATATATTTGCAGCATGCTTTGTGATGTTTGATATGTGTGACATAAATAATCAAGTCAATTAACATATCCAACACCTCACATATTTGTCATTTTTATAGTGAGAATATTTAATATCTACTTTTTCTTTTTTACCAATTTTCAAGCATGCAGTACTTTTTTTTGTTACCAACTGTAGTGACTGTGCTGTTGAATATCTCCATTTTAATTATCTTGTCTAACTGAAACTATGTATCCTTTAACCAACATTGCTTTTTCCCCATCTGTACTCCTAGTCCCTGGCAACTATTATTGTGTTCTCTGCTCCTATGAGTTTAAATTTTTTAAGTTTCAATATGCCAGAAAAACTTAAACATGTGTGAAATGAGACATCAGGAAGTATTTGTCTTATTGTGTCTGGCTTATTTTACTTGCCAAAATGTTCCTGGGATTCATCTATGTTGTTGCAAATGGCAGGATTTCCTTCACATGGCTAATGGATATTTCATCACACCCACATATATCCTTTCCTTCCTTCATTCATTGATGGACACTCAGTTTGTTTCTCTATCTTGGCTTTTATGAACAATGCTGTAATGAACACGGGCATGCAAATATCTTTTTGAGAGACTGATTTTATTCACTTTGGATATATTTCTTTTTTTTTTAATTGGTTGTTCAAAACATTACAAAGCTCTTCTACTGATGGCGTCACAGGATCATAGAGTACCTCTATTTTTATTTATTTTTTTTTGAGGAACCTTCATACTCTTTTCCACACTGGCTATACTAATTTACATTCCTACCAGTGGTATACAAGTGTTGCCTTTTCTCCCCACCTCTACCAACACTAGCTATCTCTTATCTTTTTATAATAGCCATCTTTGTACTTGGTGAGGTGATATTTCATAGTGGTTTTGATTTTTATTTCCCTTATGACTGGGGATGAGCATTTTTTCATAGACCTCTTAGCTATTTGTATGTTTTCTTTTGATAAATCTATCAGGCTCCTTTGCCCATTTAAAAAATCAGATTATTGGATTTTTGGTTTTGAGTTGGATGAGTTCCTTTCATGTTTTGAGCATTAATTTCAGATATATGGTTTGCAAGTATTTTCTCCCATTCTATAAATTTTCTTTTCATTTTGTTGATTGTTTTCTTTGCTGTTCGGAAGCTTCTTAGTTTTATGTAGTCTCACTTGTTTGCTTTTGCTTTTGTTGCCTGTTCTCTTGATCACATATCCAAAAAAATCATTGCTAGGACCAAACTCAAGGAACCTTCTTTCCTATGATTTCTTCTAGGAGTTTTATGATTCAGGTCTCTTGTTTGTTTTTAATCCGTTTTGAATTGCTTTTTATAGATGGCATAAGTTAATCATCCAGTTATTATTATTATTATTATTATTATTATTATTATTACATATGGATATCTAGTTTTCCCAGCACAATTTATTGGAGAGACTATCCTTAGTCCTTTGTGTGTTCTTGTCACCCCTGTTAAAGGTTGATGATACATATGTGGGTTTATTTCTGAGATCTCCTTTTTTCATGAAATGGGTAGAAGTTCTAGGGGACAAAAACCACTAGTTGGGCCTAAAGAAAGGGGAAAGTTTGCCTCTGATTTAGGCCTGACAGCTTAAGGGGGAAAGACATTCTTACCTGCTGCTTAGTTCAGCCTTTGAATCAGGTTTGGAGATCATAAAGAAAATAATTGAGGTCTAAGACTAGTTAGCAATTAAAGCTATTAAAAATCCCTTGTAAATCTCATGTGGTTTAAGATAGGAGAGTGAGATCATTACCCAAAGGTTGAGAAACTCCAATACTAGTCACATTGTTGTTTAGGTACAAATAAGTTTCTATTGGAGGGAGAATGACAGATTAAGTACAGAGAAAGGCAAGGCATGAAGAAGCTCTGAGGAGAGCCCAGGCTAGTAAGGATCAGTGTGGAGACCCTGTGCACTCAAGGGAGAGAATAAAGGTGGCATTAAAGAGTGGAGGGCAGATGGCATTAAGGCTTCAATTGTCCATGTCACGCTTTTGTTCAGAATCATCTGATAATAACTTCCTTAGGAAATTCAACCACAAGAATACTTGGAAATGTGGATTAATGGTTTACAAGGCTCATACTATTTTGTTCAGTGGAAGAATTGTACTTGCCTGAGTCAAATAGTGACTGGGTTCTTTTTCTCTGGGATCCTCAGGACTTAGAGGGGGTCTTCCTCTGCCTGCTGGAGGTGGCCAATGGGTGGAATGAAGCACAGCATGCCAGACACTGAGGTTCTAATTAGATTCCTCCTTCTGGCTTTTAGTGAGCAAACTTCACTTCTTTCGGTTCTTAGAGTTCCTTATTGAGCAGGAAATTGCCCTATTTAGATGTATAAAATATCTTTGTATTTGAACAATGAAACAAGTGATCTTCAGGGCTCATGACAAGCTTGTCTTGAAATATAAAAGCATCATGGACTCAAAAGTATTGTGAAAACCTACAACCTTGACTTTGGTAGTAAAGTTAGAGAAGGAAGTTTAAATCAGGTTTGGAAAAATTTTAAATTTAGACGTTTTGCAGTTTGTGTAATGCATGGATTTTAATGTGTAAGAATGAATGGTGGACTAGGTAGAAAAGAGTGAAGAGAGCTACAGAAGTACAAGAGATGATGCTGGTATTAAGAGAAAGCTCATTTCCTTCCCCCATATAAATAGAGGTTTATGCCATAAAAAAATCTATATTAGTACATTGGGCCTTTTTTTTTAACTTTAAAGAAAATGTAAAAGTTTAGTTGTTTATCCTACACTGCCTTCTCCTGGTTGGTCTTGAATTCACAGCTAAATCATAACAAACCCTGCATGAATGAAGCAAGTATAATTCAGATGTTATGCTAGATTGTAGAGCCTGTCCACAGCTCTTTGCTATGATACTGGTAATACATTCAGGTACTGCTAGACTGGCTTCAGACCATAATGGTCTGTTTTCATGGCTCTTGCTATTGTGAATGCCTGCATACATTAATAAAATGTCTAAGTAGAAAACTTATATCCAAATTGAGTAAGGCACACGTGAACGTACTGAATTGTCTTTGGGTTGCTTAATTCTTTCTTTCTTTCTTTTTTTCCCCCATAGTACTAGGAATTGAGTTTAGAGCCTTCCATGTGCCAGGCAAGTGTTCTTCCACTGAACTGAAACCCCAGCCCTTTATGTTTTATTGTGAGACACAGTCTTGCTAAGTTGCCCAGGTTGGCCTCAAACTTGGGATATTCCTGCCTCAGCTTCCTGAGTTACTGAGATTACAGGAGTTTGCCACCATACCTGGCTGAGTTGCTTCCTTCAAAGAGGAGGTTTTTCAAAATTTTAAGTTCTAATAGTATATGTAAGCTTAAAAATTCCTTTACGAAGGGACATTTCTTTCAGGCCTCCAGAGATGAGTTTAATTTTTCTTCAATGACCTTGAAGGAGTATACTGGAGAAGTTAAAATAATTTCAGAACCACAGACAGACCTGAGTTCCAAGGAAAGGGAGTTGGTCCTTTCTCAGAATGATCTGCTTAACAGAGAGTTGTTTTTTTTTTTTTTTTTTTCCTTTTGTACTGGGGATTGAACTCAGGGGCATTCAATCACCGAGCCACATCCCCAGCCCTATTTTGTATTTTATTTAGAGACAGGGTCTCACTGAGTTGCTTAGTACCTCGTTGTTGCTGAGGCTGGCTTTGAACTGATGATCCTCCTGTCTCAGCCTCCTGAGATATTTTGACATTCAGAAAATATAACTATACAGTGAAAGAAAAGAAGGAAGGTGAGAAAAAGAAAACATAAATACAAAAATCACTGTATTTTGAGCAGATAATGTCAAAAGCTCATTCTATCTATTTACCTACCTACCTACCTATCTATCGTCTATGTATGCTATTATAATACCCAGAAATTGTACAGTGTAGGGAATCTGTGAGGAACTTAAGAATATGGAAATGCTACTACAAAATAATTATATTGAGGATGAGGAGCAGAGCTAAGGTTCTGGCTCTAGCCTCTTTTAGAGCATCCATACATTTAGAAATGCTGGAGAAGGAAGAGGTTCATGGGTGTGGCTGTGTCCCAAATAAAAGTTTACATCCAAATGGTGGAAACTTTGGAGGTTGAAACAAATCAGGAATTAAAAGCAGGCTGAGAACGAATACAAACTGAGTGTACAGCTATTTATGAGTTAAGTAAAAACCAGGAAGAAAAATAAGTGGGAGTAAAGAAACCAATATATTATTCTATAGGAAAGAGGCTAGGGGAGTAGCTGGGAAATCAATCTGGGTCAAATTTCAAAGAAAACATAAAGATACAGTGTAGCAACTGGACATACATGGGGCTGAGACAGAATTCAGCTGATATCTTCTTGTGTTTTCAAATCACTTTGAATTCCCTATCACTCCATCCACAGAGGTTCTACTCCTGGAGAGACTAGAAGAAGAAAGTGTGCACATGTATTGCATGAAACCAATATGTTCAAATAAAGGGTTGAATCTTTTTTTTTTTTGAAGTCTCAGAAAGGAACTCCACTCACACACTTTTAAAGCAGCAAAAACAATTGACAGAAGTAAACTTGAAATAAATAATATAGGTATAATCAGATAGGATTCCCAAGATCAAACTTCAAACCTGCTGGCCCACTAATAAGTATTGTTGCTAAATGATTGATTTTAGTGCAGGAATTATTTCCATTTGACATGTTATAAAGAAAAAAAATATATTACATAGACATTATATAATGATCTGATTTTTTAAAAAGAAACCAGAATTTAAAGATATGGGCCAGGATTTGTCTCTTGCTTGTTATTAACATAGCCTAGGATTCAATAAACATTAACTAGCAATGATAACATGAGCATTTTGACCACTCCGGAGATAACAGACTAAATATCTTAGTATTTCCCAGAGATCAAATAAAATCTAAAATAACAAATTAAAAATAAATGAGCAAAAGCCAAATCAACCCACAAGAGGAGGATCCAAGTTAAAAATATGTGACCAGGCCAGTTGCTTCTGTGCTGGTAGGAATATTTTGGTAACTGGGAGCAAGATGAAAATTGTCATTTTTCTTCATAGTTAAGATATCAGAAACCAATGAGCTGTTCCATAGCCTGAGAAAGCACAGCCTCTAATTCTAAGAGCCAATTTATTTTACTCTAATTGGGGAGGTTGGAAAGACTTTTGAGATTGTTATTTTAAATGCCTTTTGCTATTAAACTGTGGTTAGGAAATCTGCTCAGCCAAAAGGATGCTAAAAGAGCATTAAGTTTATGAGTCACGAAAACCAGAATGATTCTAATTAGTTTCCTGCACTTTAGTGCAAAAGAGGTCTTTAATATGCAATGGGACACTGGTTTAAAATTGATAGAAGATAAGCAATCCGAATCTTGGCGTCTTTCCCTACCTTAATTATTGATGAAGTAAAGGTTAGGTGAGCTATTGTGTCAATTCATTTTAAAGATTCCTCTTCTGTAGAATGAGGTTAATGATGGGTATATTTGTGTCTTGTGGGGGCACAGAGTAGGGTGCTGTTTCTCTTCAGATTGAAGTCTTTTATACATATGTAGCCAGATAGGAATACCTCCAGATCCCATTTCCTCTCAGGATTTTAGATTCAACCACCTTTCTTCTCTTTCTCTTTTGTCGCTTTCCCCTCCCCTCCCTCCCCTACTTTATTCTTTCCTCTTTCCCTGCCCCTCCTTCTTTCTTTTTCCCATTTTCACCTTTTAAAATTATCTACCAAGTTCAATTTAACCCAATTCCATCTGTCCCCAGGGTTCTGAAGAGAAAGTGGCAAGGCGGGCTGGGGAAAGCCTTTTTCTTGGAGGGATTCATTTGCACAGATAAAACACCTGGCACACATACATTTCTGGGATCCTTGAAGATTATTGACAGTCTGTGTATCCTGATAGTCTTGAGATTTTTCAGCTTTTTCAACTGCACATATTATTTCACAAAACTCAGAAATGCTTAAAGAGATACATTGCTCAGATGCTGAATTACTTAGGTTTTTGTGACTGTGAACAAAATACCCAACCAGGACAACTTAAAGGAGGAAAAGTTTACTTTGGCTCAGTTTCAGTGAACTTCACTCTGTTCAAGAGGGCCTGGAAGGAGAGAGTGTGAGGGAAGAGCCAGGGGGACAAGATACAATCCCCAACAGCATGGCCCAGCAACCCACCTCCTCCAGCCTAGACCTACTGGCCTAGAGTTAGCATTCAGCACTTTCCAATTAGCATGTACTGATTGGGTTACAGCTCTCATAATCTAATTATTTCATCTCTGAATATTCCTGCATTAACATAGGAGCTTTTGGGTGATACTTCATATGCAAGCCATAGCAGATGTCAAGGAGAATAGTGGCTAATAGGCCAGATAGTATAGATAGATAATAGAGTTTTATGTAGTATGATTTTTAAAAGGCAAAGGGTTTTCTTACATCTTTGTCATTAGAAGAAATAGAGACCAATGTGATTCCTGATGTGCTTTTCAAAAGATAATTGCTTTCTCCCCAACTCTAAAAGCAATATATATCTATTGTAGGGAAACTATAAAATTCAAAGTAGTACAAAAGGGCAAAAAACAGAAACAAAAAGAAAACAATTTCAACTCTGTAACTAAGAGAAAAATACTGTTGGTTTTATGTTGTGTTTCCTCTCAGTCTTTTTAAAAATGCATTTTTGCGTTTTAGATGAAATTATACACTACAAACTGTTTTGTAACCTGCTTTTGTCATGTGTTATTACACATTTTTTCAATTATTAAAATTCCTTAGAAAACTTTATTTTTAGAGACAGTAAATAATTCCATCATGTGGATGGAGTATAACTTATTTAACCACTTCTATTTCTGGATATTTAGGTTGTTTTTAATCTTTATATTGTAAAGAATAAATGAATGAGCATTTTTATACATGTCTTTTCTGACATTATTGAAATCTCTGTGAATAGACTTAGTAAATTAGCATTGGTACACTTTATTTTAAGGCTTTTGATACATTTAACCAAGCTGTCCTTGAGAAATGTAGAACAGTTCCCCCTCACAACATCTGTTTTGAGGAGGTATGTATTACCAAGGCATGTCATGGGTGTATTAATTTACAACTTTACCATTTGTAAAGTTGAATATATGTTTTTTGCTTTCATAAATTTAGTGGCTGTTTTCATTTCCTCTTTTGTAAATTACTTAATCATATCACTGACCCGTTTTTCCACTGAGTGCTCAACTGGTTATTACTAATGTTGTAAGAATGTTTTACATACCAAAGAAAAATTGATGTTTAGAACACAAATTTTTTTCTCCTTGATTTGTTTATTACCTTAAAGTTTTGGATTTTTAAGTATATTCTTAAATTACCTATTGGAAAGCAATAAATTATATATATGTATCTGTATATAACATATATTATATATAAAATTATATATATGAAACACATACTTCATATAAAAACATACAATTCTGTAGGGAAAGGTCTGGCTTGCTATTCTTTAATTGTGATGAGAGTTTATGTATATTTTAGTATAAATTTTCTTTCTGATAAACTTCAAGAGCATAGCATAAAGTTTCCAAACAAATGATCCTTCCTTACTAAGCTTTATATTATTTTTTGGTGCCAGGGATTGAATCCCTGGCCTTGCCCATGCTAAGCATGTGCTTTTCCACTAATCTACATTACTGGCCATATCCTAAGCTTTAAATTGCTTTGAATTCATTCATTAATTTGGGCAGAACTTACACCTTTGAAATATTAACTTTTCTTATTTATGTTTCCTTATTTATTTAGATTTATATTCTATAATACCATTTTATAACATTTCATATGAACTTTAATAGTCTTTTAAATTTCATTTCTAGATAGTTTATGTTGATATTATGAATAGAATCTTTTTTTTATTTACAAAAAGGAAATATATATATTATGTAGGGAAAGGTCTGGCTTGCTATTCTTTAATTGTGATGAATTAAATGAATATAAATTAAATGTAGTTAAAGGTAAGTGTAGGTAAATATGTTTGCCTATGTATTGTATACACATGTGCATGCACACATATGTAATTAGCCAAACCAATAGATTTACCTATCAGTTATCACAGTTTGGCATCTGGCTTTTAAAAATGATCCAAGTAGCCAACCGTACCATATATAAAAATGGTTATTCTCCTTTGTCTCTCAGATTCTGCAGAATGCAATGTGCCATACATACATAAGTATGTGTGTCTAATTACATTGACTTTAATTTCCAGACAATGTTGATTGAGGTGAAAATTTTTTAGTTATTCCTAAAGATAACAGAGATGACTCTGAAATTGAGTCTTACATGAAGAAGGTTGATGGTTTGGTGTTTGGAATAGATAGTCTTCATCGAATCACTGCAAGTAATAATCTACTCTTAGTTTTAAAGAATTTTATTAGTAACAGAAGTAAATTCTGTATCTGAGCTTTTTTTTTAGCACATTTGCATATGCTTATATAGTTTTTCTTCTTTGACTTAATGATATGATGATTTGAGATACTAGATTCCTGAGGTTGAAGCATCTTGGCACTAATAGACTGTATTTTGCTTAATCATAATGCATTATTTCAATATTATTCAAATTTGATTTGTCAATATTTTAATCTAAGGTTTTCTTGGATATATTATATAGAAGGTAATTGATCTGTAATCTTTTGTCAAGTGTTAGTATTGGGATAAGGAGTATATTTGGTCCATAAAGTGATTTGAAGAAGTATTCATCTTTTTTTGGTATGGAATTATCTATTCCTTAAAAATTCTGATTCATAAAATAATTTTATCAGAAAAATAAAATAAAGATGTTGTGTCCACCGAAAACTAAAAAATAAATATTAAAAAATTCTCTCTCATTCTCTCTCTCTCTCTCTCTCTCTCTCTTTTAAAAAAATAATTTTATCAGGTATCTCTCAGGGATGGATTTTGGGACATTTTACTTATTTCATCACACTTCCACTTTCTTCCACAGATATTTATATTTTGATGTTTCAATATCTTGGTACTCGGTTTTGTTAAATTATATTTTCTTTTGCCCCTTCATTCTTTAGTTCCTTTATTAATATTGACTGAATACCTACTCTGTGCCAGATGCTGTTTGTGGACAGAACAAAGACAGAAGTAAGCCAGACATAAAAATTTCCCATTGTAATTCTTGTTGCCTTTGAGGTCTGTGTTTGGGGTACATTGTGGGTGCATCTACAACAAAATCTCCAAGGGAAAGTCACACCATTGTGTAAAGGGAGGATGAGCTGTGATGCATATCAGCTGAGAGGTTTCAGCTGATAAGGGGAGCTCCAGAGCTGGAAGGGTGCCCAGCCCACCAGCTGACCAATTGCTGCATGAGAGGACCACCAAACAGGGAAGTGTGACTTGGGATGAAGGGGATTGTCCCTTGGGCCTACATCAATTCCCATTCCTGGAGAGAACCTCCATATGCACGCACATCCCTAATAGAATGGGTACCCCAGTCCTAAAGGGGGACCACCTCACACAGTCTAGACTGTTGTCTAAAACTTGTTATAGGGTTTTGTTTCATATTATTTGACACTTTTTAAAAAACTACCTCTTTCACTGTGATTACATGCTGTTAACCATGCAATGTTTTAGGGTGTTAAGTATCTTCTTGGTCTATCTGTCTTTCTCAGTGATCCTGGCTAGAGGTTTGTTTATTTTATCAGTACTGTCACTTAGATTATTTATCCATTTTATTTGATGCTATATCTCTTATATCTTCTGTCTTGGCTATTTCTACTTCCTACTTCATTTTATTGTTTTCATGGTGTCTTTAGTTGTTTAGTCCATTTATTTAGCCATTTCATTTTTAATAATACTTTAAATACTTAAATTTTCCTCTGAGTGTATTTTTAGCAGTATTCTCTACATTTCTAGAAGAATTGTTGCTGTTGTCATTATTTTTAAATTGTATATAGTTTCAGATCTCATTTTCTCTTTTGTCTCAAGGGTAATTTAGGAGAAAATTCTCAAATGTCAAAGCAATTTTTCCCCCTGTTGTATTATTTCATAGTCGAAGAGAGTGTCCTGAAAATTTTCCACAGTTGGGAAATTTGGGGGGTTTTCTCTGTAGAATTACATTCTGGGTTTAATAGTGCCCCTTTCCTAATTCATGTTCACCCAGGACATCAGAATGTGACCTTAGGCTGGCGTTTCTAGGTGGAATAGAGAAGGTCACTTTCCTGGCTGCTCAGTGACATAAAACCAAGAAAGCAGACAGGCAGCTTCTCAGCACAGTGGATGAATGGAAAAATAAAGAAAAACGGGAAACTTTCCTGAAATTTAGTACTGGGCACTCAAAGCAGACCAGGCACTGAGTAATAAAATAAGGAAGAGATCCCTGGCTTAGTCCTTCCACAAGTAGAGTGGAGGGATAAGGGAATTAAAGGAACCTATATTTTTAGGAGGACTGAGGCATGTCTGGATACAGAGAGTTTAGAGATAAAGACACTGTTTGACTAAGGCACACTGCACAATATCCTTTGGGAAAGAAATCCCATCTTTCCTGGCTGTGTACAGAGGACAGAGGAAGAAACCATTTTGCAGCTGCAGTGTGGGGGCTGGCAATTGCTGGAAAACCTGAGTCTGGCCTAAAACATAGGCCTCATAAACACATACTGCATGGCATAGAGTGTGCCTAAGTGACCAGGAGAAAATCAAACATGAAGAGGTTTATACGGGAGACAACTGGTTGTGGAAACCCACCATCTTTCCTCCTCCCCCTCCAATCAGGCAGCTTGCAGGGTCTGTTGGGTCAGACACATCTGGCTGTGAATTCAAAAAGGTGGGGATGGGAGAGGTGGAGTTTGGAGACTAAACCTGAGACCAGGAAATTTAGGGCCTGCAGGTAATGTAGTGGACTAAGAATTGGCTCCTCCACCGCGGAAGTGGAACCCGGGGAACTCTGGAGTCTTCTTGTATGGAACAACACTTGCTGGGCCCTGGGGGTGTGCTAATTTAAAATCTCCAGACCAATTGCCATTCAGAGAAGAGCCTGGAGCCTACCCAAGCCTAAATCCAGCTTCCAGGAGTTCTGCCTATAGCATTAACTCACTCTAGCAGCCCCACTCTGAGTATGGATCAAGCATCATACTCCAGTTGACCCCACCTAATACTGCTGAGAAGGGAAGAGCTGAGAATCTTTAAATTCCAACAGAAACTTTTATCAAAGTTAAAGAATTTTTTTTTCTCTGCTTAATTTCGACATTAATGGTTCATGGACATTTATATGTATTCATATATTTTTTTACCTTTTTCATTGCTAGCGTTTTTGAAACCAGTTATTTTCCATGGGTTAGTTTTTTGAGGACTAGGATGTTTGATTAGTATATTTCAGAATGTGACCTTATTCAGAAATAGATTATTAGCAGGTATAACTTGTTAAGATTAGATCATATTGGATTAAAGTGGGCCCTAATAATTATAAATATTCTTATGATTAGCTAGTGAATACACACACACACAGACATGAAGGCACATAGAGGTAAGAACAACATTTGAAGATGGAGAAGATTGGGATAATATACTTACAAGCCATGACTTGTCGTAATTGCATCATTATTAGAATTATTTTATGTTTTATTGAAATAATATGATTGGGTGCCTAGTTTATGATAATGATAACTTTCAACATTTATTCAGCCTTACTGTGTATTAGATTCTGGGCTGGTTGCTTTGCACATGTGATCCCGGTGAAATTTTATATCAGGACTATAATAAAGATATACAAATTTATACTTATGGGTGAGGAGACAAAAACATACTAGTTAAATCTAGTTGAATAAAGGCTTCACACTAGATAATACCTGACAAAAATTAGATTAGAATTCAGAACAGTGTCACTACAGCACCTATATTCTCATTCATAGACTTTTCTTTACTGGGCTATTAAGAGTAATATAACACATGACTTAAGAACAAGGTTCATAGGGATTCCTTAGAAATGTGGAGGGAAGATAGGGAAAGTAAAGACAGTGGAATGAATCTGACATAATTTTCCTATGTACATTTATGAAAACATCACAGTGAATTCCACCATTATGCACATCCATAAGAATGGGGTCCTAACTAGAATAAGGTATATTCCATGCTTGTATAATTATATCAGAATGAATTCTAATGTCATGTGTAACTAAAAAGGATGAATAAATAAATAAGTAATAAAGAAAGAAAGAAAAAAAGAAATTTGACTGGGTGTTTCTTAGATGATAGTAAGGTTTGAGTTAGTTCTATGAGATTTGAGAATGATATGGTGATCAGATTTGTCGTGTATCCAGGGAAGATAGGTATAAATTGAGAGAATAATCAAGATAGGAAATATAAAGTTAAAATTCAAATGTCTTTGAAGCAAAATTTCCATCCTTAGTTTGCCTTGTGGATCTGTGTTTCTTACATATAAGACTTTTATGTTTCTGAAGACCGAGAGATATGATGCAGAATTTATCTCTGTCTTGGGATATGTAGGATGGGGAGAACTGAACTAGCAGGAAAGAAAAAGGCCTTGTAAATGCCCTAGCAAGAACCAGCCTATCTAGGGAGAACAATACTATTAGATACATTAATGAATCCAGAACTGAGAGTTGTTATATGCGCAGTATTTCTTTTTTTGTACTTCAAGGTTCCAGTGTCCTGTAGTGACAGCACATCTAGACTAAAGAGGCAAGTTGGCAGAAGTCAAATGGCAAACGTTATTAGTAGGAGATGAAAAAATGTCCTTGGATTGATTGATTGATTGATTGTGTGTGTGTGTGTGTGTGCGTCCCTGTTAAACAGTGGTGGAAACTCTGGGAGAAAATTTTATTTGTAGAAAATATTTTGTTTCATACTATCCAATATATTTAAAAATATGGAGACAAGTATAGGCATATTTTAACCTGAGGGTCATAACAATGTAAATGCCTTTAGCATGACCTTTGTGTGATGAGCGCTTTTATAAAATAGCAATCGTCATTCCCTTTGAACCCATAATCTGATTAAGTCTAATTACGCCATCAGCATAAATATGAACAATCTTGTCATTAGAAACTGTAATTGCCTAATTATGACTTGTATTGGTGTGGTGATTTTATTAGATCTACCAAATCAGGAGACAGAAATTAAAGTCAGGTTAATAGCTCTTATTCTTTGATGGCCTTGGATAAATTCACCAGTATCATTTCTTCATAAATTGGGGGTGCTTGATTCTTGATCTCACTCTGTTATATATTTAATACCATCCCACTCAAGCTATGGACACTTATTATTTCAAATTAAAGAATTTGTGGACAACTACAAAAGGGAAATGACAACGAAGGGACTGACAGTGTAGATTTATTTATTTACTTATTTTTATTTCTTACATACATGACAATAGTGGAATGCATTACAATCATAATTATCCATCCACAGCACAATTTTTCGTAACTCTGTATATAAAGTATGTTCACGCCAAATTATACCATTATATATGAGCTCTCTTATTTTTTTTGCATTACAATTCTTAATACACCTTTATACCACAATTTATCATATCTCTGTTTGTATATAAGGTATGTTGACACCCAATTAACATCTTCATACATGTATTTTGTATAATGATGAGGGTATCCTTCCACTATCCATGCTATTCCCTTTCTCCCTCCCTTTCCCTCCCACCCCTATTCCCTATCTAGAGGTAATCTTCCTCCTTTGCTCTCCCTCCCAACCCCATTTTGAGTCACCCCCCTTATATCAGAGAAGACTATGCTAAGTGAAGTTAGCCAATCCCCAAAAAAACAAATGCCAAATGTCTTCTCAGATTTTTTTAAATTTATTTTTTAGTTGTGGTTGTACACAATATCTTTATTTATTTATTTGTTTTTATGTGGTGCTGAGGATCGAACTGAGGGCCTCACACGTGCTAGGTGAGAGCGCTTTGCCTCTGAGCTACAGCCCCAGCCCCAACAGTGTAGATTTTTATTAGCACAAAATTTTATTATTTTTCAAAATCCTCATAAGGGCTGATTAACAGAAACTTCCCGCAGATTGAAAACCTTTCCTTTACCACTTTGGATATGAAACAGGGGCAGGGCTTTCCTAGGAACCACACACCAGCTGAATAGATGCATGAAATGTCCTGGCAGCTTTCCAACATGTTCCTCATGGTCATGCTGTCTTCCTGTGTACTTATTTTATCCCACCTGCCTTTGTTTACTTGTTTCTTGGAGGAAAAATCTTACAAAACACAGTCTTCAAATCTTATTTGAAAGGCCAGATGTATGGGAACATTAATTCCTCAACAAGTCAGTTGTCCAATAGTTCACGAAGGAGAGGGAATGGTTCATTTCTCTCTATGGAAAATTTGGTGGCTGACAGTCGACATTTGTGGTGAGAAAACAAATGATGTAAAGGCATCCAGTTTGGAAGACTACATTTACCCATTTTTTCTGGTCTATTTATGATGTTTTAGTTGTTTCCATGATGACTAAAATGAGACTGGTTATACATGCACTGACTGCTTGCAGGCATTCTTCATTCTCAGTGTCAGAGTTTTGGGGAGGCTACTGTTACAGATTAGCTTCCTGCACTTCCTGACCAGACCAAACCAGAAAGAAATCCCTTGTTCTAATGCCATGTAATCAAACTGAATTTACATATGCCAGCATTCCTAAAAACCAGAAGATTCTAGTCAACCTGATTGCTATAGCTTAAATCTTTGAGTGCCCTCAAAGCCCATGCATTAAAAGCTTGGTCCCAGATTGACACTGTAGGGAGATGGTTAAAATCTTTAAGAGGTGTAACCTAATGGTCACTGGAGGTATACTCTCATGGAGGCTTGTGGGACTGCAGCTGCCTCCTCTTTCTCTCTTTTGCTTTGTAGCAGTTTTGTTCTGTTACATGCTCCCACCATGATGTGTTGCTTTGCTGCAGTTCCAAGAGCCACAGGGCCAATCAATCATGGATTAGAAAGTCCAGAACTATGGACTAAAATAAACCTTTTCTCCTCATTAGTTGATTACATCAGGTATTCTGTTATAGTGACAGAGAGCTGACTAATATATTGAGTTAACATAATAAGAAAAAGTTCTTTGTTTTAATAGTACAAGGAAAGTAACTTTGCAATGATCAGTCTGCTTTTTGTTCTCGGTTTATGCTTGTATCAGGCTTTTTATGACCATAAAGCCAAACTTGGCTCAGCTCATTGGAGCATTCAGTATATTTTTTTAGAACAAGGTGTTATCCAATATTAGCATTGCAAATAAAACCAATTAGATTTTTAAACTTAATTTGCAATTTCATGTTTTGACACTGGGTTTTAGATGTGTTTGCATTAAGAGAAGATCCATCTGGGATCTTCCATAATAAGCCCATATAGGATCACACACAGGAAGAATTCATATCCTAAATCCTGAATTATAATGGGTAACATAGAAAATTCCTTAGTATTTCTCTCTGTGTCCTAGAACATTAGATTTTTTTAAGGGGGGGGCGGTTCTGGCAGACAAATAAGCAAACCCCAATCTCATTCCAGTCTAATAAAGCTATTTTTCAATTGATTAGTTTGCTCAAATTCTACATGCTCAGTTTCCTTTCTCTTCTACTGCTTGTATACTGCTGGGGAAGTGTGTTAACAACATTTTATTTTAAAGTCACAAGAAGAGGAAGTTGTGATGGTGAAAGGCAAGAGCAGGGCCATGTTGCTTTCTGAAAGTACTTTTTAGCTCCACTTTCCCCCTGTTTTTATTCTTTTTATAGAATGCATTATAAGCATTACAATTCCATTCTGTGTTTTATCAGGTAGTTGATGTTTCCTGGGGCTGCTGTTATAAGGTATCACAAACTAGGTGGTTTAAAACAACAGAAATGTATTCTTTCAGAGAAAGTCTGAAATCAAAGTATTGGCAGGGCCATACTCTGTCTGAATTCTTCCTAGGTTCTTTCTAGCTTCTAGTGGTTCCAGGCAATCCTTGATATTTTTCGACTTACAGATACATTGCTTCAATTTTAGCCTCAATCTTTACATGGTCACATTCTCAGTATCTTTATATCCAAATTTCCCTTTTATAAGGACACCAGTCATTGACTAGGGACTGGTTTTAATTCAGTGCGACCTCATCTTAACTTGATTACATCTGCAAGGCCCTATTTCCAGTAAGGTCACATTCTGAGATCCTAGGGATTAGGGCATTCAACATGTCCTTTGAGGAGATACAATTAAACCTGTAACAAATGGCAAAAGGGAATACTTCATTTTCATGTATGTTCAGAGAAGAGTCCCTCAAGGCTGTGGACTGGAGAACTTTTCCTGCTAACACTGTGCAGGTGAGTTGGGGTGTACAATGGGTCTGTGGTTGCCCAGCATAGCTGTGACAGCCAGTTTAGGATGCTTCTCATCACACTGTGGATCTAGTGAAGTTTTTCTGAGGCCACTTTGTGTCTCACTACCTAAATTCTTCTCTGGAAAAGAGGAGGTATAAACAAATCAAAAGAACAAAACTAGAGCTTAAGCTGTTACCTCTCCTTTGGGGAATTTGCATTATAACGGAGCAGATTGGACTCCATCCCAGACTTATTGATTCACAATATCCAAGGGAGAATTCTGGGAGAATCTATATTTTACAAGTATACCAGGTGACTCACATGACTGGACATGTTTAGGAAACATTGGTTTAGAGGAGCCTTGCATTCTAAAATAGAAGTAAATATGTAGTAGAGGTATTTAATTAAGAGCCAGGAAAAGATGGTTGGGAGGAGAGGAAGGTGTAACTTGAGGAAGCCCTCAGAAGAACATGAGAGTCAGATGCATAATTCTCTTTGTGCCAAGTCTGAGGCTTGGTTTCTGTACCAGTTGTATTCCAAAGGAAGCAGGTTTTTCTGGACTTGGTTCAGCATCACTCTTAGGAGAAGCAGGATAGATTTAGGATTGCTTATTAAGTAGAATTTGAGTCTTCATGGAGATTGGCGAGCCAATTCCATATGAGGGAAAGACCCCTGAGAGAAAAATTCTAGCCCATTTCTCATGTCTCCTTTGTTGTATCTCATGCATTCATGGTGAGGTACTCTATCTTTTTTTAAGAAATCACTCACTATTTGTTTTGCACCTGAACTTATAATCTACTGTCTGTGACAGCACATTTAATGGCTTTTAAATGAAGGTGATAGGAAAGGCAGAGGAATGACTGGGGAAAAAATCTGGAGAACAGATGACAAGATAACATGGTTTTGATTCTCTCAAAATAAACATGGTATTGAAAAATGATCCAAAATTGTTCGCTTGAAAACCACACTTACTTTTGAGTAATATGTTTGGGAGATATTTTTAAATCTATTTTTTTGAAGGCTCGTGCTTTGAAATTGAATTTGAATTTGGCTTGATACCAAAGCTTTAACACTGAATACAGGATTTACTATTTTCTCTTGTCTGTGTAGTTTTTACAAATTTAATTTTCATGATTTCTTCATCTTCAGGATAGAAATCCCCTATTGAATCTAGTTTCTACTTGAATGGGGTCTTCAGTAAATGGTTACACCTTTTCCTTTATTATTTTTTTTACTTTTTAATAACATCTGTCATTCTGCAATTTTGTCTTCTTTAATAACATTCACAGTTTCCCATATGCTAGAATTGTGCTAGGACTGAAGTATAAGGAGATCTGTTGAGGAGAACCAAGTTATGAGTGTGAGGACCTGGAAGGGGCTCATCTCCCATGCACTGTGAAAAGTAAAGTATTAGACACTATGCCAGGGGGAAAGTGGAACGAGATTTGGTAAGTTGACCACAGCTGAAAGGAAGGTGATGGTACACCTCCTGGAAGAAATTAGACTTGAATTGAAACATGAAGTACAGAGTATGCTGAGTAGACAAGGGGAGTATTTCAACTGTACCCACAAACTATATCTGCAATGGATGGTGTATTTTTGTTGGCCCCCAATATATCTCCAGCTGGTAGCTTTCTAGTAAAATTTTAATAGCAAGCTCTTGGAGGAAAATGAAACCTTTCTCTCCATGTCCTCACATTGTGAAAAGGTAGGGCGGCTCTCTAGACATCTTTTCTAAGGCAATGAATCTCATCCTTGATTTAATCTCAAAGGTCCTAACTCTTAACACCATCACCTTGGGCATTAGGTTTCAGCATATGACTTTGAGGGGAACAGATATTTAGACCATAATATTCGTTTTGGCTGATGGGTCATCTAGACTTCTATCTAAGACCAATTGTTCTCCTGTTGGATTAGAATCCATCCTCACTCACTCAAAGACACTATTCTGGCAAATGTATGATTTTTAATGTTATCATTTTTTTCCTTTACTGGATTAGCTTCATTAGTTCATAAGCAAGAGAAATAACAAAACAAAAACAAATAACAAGCAGCAGTCAACCCTCTCTTATAGTTCAATATCATCATAGGAGTTGGCTGTGATCCTTTGGACTATGTTTCCTTCCAGCTCATGTAGACAAGTTTCCTAAAGCTTCTCTTCTCTGGTGAACATGATATTTTAGTTTGTGCTTTGATAGTATTATTCCTGAGATTATGTACCAGAGTGGAGTGATGACTTCAAATACCATAATGCCTTTGTGGAAAGACCATCTTTTATAGTTTAGATATATTATGTCTCCCAAAAGTTCATGTGTGAGACAATGCAAGAAAGTTTAAAGATGAAATCATTGGGTTACAAAAGGTTTAACCTAATCAGTGAATTAATCCCTTGATAGGGATTAACTTGGTGGTAACTGTAGGTAGGTAGAGTGTGACTGGAGGATATGGTTCCCTTGGGGTGTGCCTTTGGGGTATATATTTTGTGAGCCGAACTTAGTTCTCTCTATTTCCTGGTACCATGTCCCCAGATGATTTCTTCTACCATATTCTTCTACCATGATGTCCTGCTAAAGGAGCTGGCCATCTATGCATGAAGACCTCTGAAACTGTGAACTCCCAAATAAACTTTTCTTGTCAGGTCCTTTGGTCACTGCAGTGAAAAAGTTGACTAAAACACCATTTCCAAGGAGATAATTGCTAGTGAGGACCTCATTAGAGAATAAGTCTTAATATCTTGTACATGCTTTAACTTGAGGTGGGAACAGGGCAGAAAATTATGAGTTGAGATTTAGAGGTATTGAGTTACAAATTCCTGCTTATTATTTTTGTGATAATAAAGCTTAGGAAATAGTCAAGGGAGGAACCATCAACATTTATATAGATAGTTGATTACCCCATAAAAATGTATAAAATTATCTGTAGAGAGATGAAAATCAAAGTGGCATTCAACTTTCTAATTGTGGCAAAAATTCAATAAGTAAAATCTGACAGTGCATTTGTTTTTATAAAGAATTTCAGAAAATCATCAGTTACTCAGTGTCAAAAGTTGTACAATATTGTTAATTATATATTTGAAAGATATCAGTAATAGTAATTACAAACAGTGATTATAAGTTCATTATTATGTTAACATGTTTCTCAAACTTGACTTTGAAAAGCATTTATTAAGACTTTGTCATGTGTACAATGATTCTCATGTATTTTTAAAACAAAATTCTCATTTTATTTAGATTGAAATAAACTATGCAAAATTGATTTCTTCACCAAAAATAATAGCAATGATTTCTGTATTATTTCTAGATAAACCACAAAATATTTATTTTGTAGGTTTTCCAGGTTTTGCTTTTAAATCAAGATGAGGAAGTAGATATAGTCATAGAAAAAGAAGAAAACAGACAAGTTGCCCATTATAAAGAAACCCTAAGTGTTCCAACAGTGGAGCACATCATTCAGGAACTTAAAGATATATTTTCAGAACAGCACCTCAAAGCTTAAGTGCTTATCTCTGGTACTCTCAGTCATGGGACAGCTCAAATTCAATACATCAGAGAAGCATCATGCTGACATGTTACAGAAGTGACTTGCCTAATTCCTACATGCTTTTAGCCGAGCTTCACTGTTGGAGAATCAAATGGAAACAGAGGAAAGATTTTTTTTCCTAATGTATATGCCTTGCTGAAGGTCCTGTGTATTCAGAAACTGTTGAAAATACTTTTATAAAATTTTAAAATGGGCTTTCTCTTATATTTGGTATTTGGAAGAAAAGGAGTAAGGTGATTCTCATGTATATTTAAGTTCTTTATGCTTTTCCATTTCTTTGATTTCTCTTTCTCTCTCTCTCTCTCTCTTTTTTTTTTTTTTTTTTTTTT
>NW_026000223.1:1497065-1558859 GCF_001458135.2 Marmota marmota marmota
ATCTGTACTTATATAGCAAAGAGAAATAGCTATGGGTTTTGGTATTATTTGTGATAATCATATACATTCCTCCTTTAATTTCAATTTCATTGAATCCTTCCTTGGAGTCCTGGAAAAATTATATCTAATCATAGTTTATTATTACTTTAATACATGTCAATATTCAGTTAGCAAAGTTAGAAACTGCATGTGTTTATTAGTGAAAATGACACATAGTTGCCTTTCCTAGAACTCTTTTTTTTTTGTTTTGATATAATTATGGCTAGCTGTGGGGAATGGGCTAGCATTTCATGTGTTTTGAAACAATTTGAATAAATTAGAATTATTTTTTTCTTAAAAACTATGGAATTCATCTATAAATCCATCTAGGGCTAGAACACTTTTTAGGCTAGTTGGCTAATATGTCAATTTCTTCTAAAACTATATTATATTTTTCTTGAGATTAATTTTGATCATTTTGTGTCCTTGAAATATTACCTGCTTTCATCTAAATAATAAAGTGCATCTGCTTATAAATTATTAAACTTGGGTATTTCTACTTTTAATTTGCTTTGTTAATTTATATTGTATCTCTTTATAAGATTATCCATGTCAGAATTATGAAAATTATGGGTCTTTCCAAAAATCACATTTTAGTTGTGTTACTAAATTTTCTTATTTTCTAATTTCATTAATCTCTAATAACTCTGCCCTAACTTTCTGAGAGCTTTTTTTCATTTTTTGCTAACCCAAAGCTTATTTCAACAAGTTTCAATCTCTCTTGTTTTTTAATACTGCCTTGGTTTAGCACCCTGGGTATATCTTCCTTTTCTCATCTCACACTCTCAACAGATCTGTGTAGTTAGTAATTTTCATTTTATTTCCCTCTTGACTTAAGAGTAATTTTGAATGTGATGAACAATTTCCAGGCATTTAATTTTTACTGGGAGGAAGGAGCTGTGCTCACATTTTTTGTTGAGGATATCCATCTCTAATATTTTTTTGTGTTATCCTTGGTTGGTTGCTGAGATTTCCACTTTTGAGAATTTGTTGAAGTTTTCTTTGTGGTTTATTACTTGATAAATTTTTGTCATTGTTCTTACATGTGTTTGATGAACACATGTAAAAACTTTGAACATTATGTACAATATTTTTCATATTTTAATTGTTTATTTTGTTTTCTTCTCTTTGGTTTGTCAGTTTTTGAGAGGGTTTTGTTAATGAGATTTATTTATTATTCATCTCCTTTTATTTGTATTATTTTTCTTTAGATTAATTTTAAAGCTACAACATCATCTAAGGATTTATAACCCCTAGGTCTTCTTACCGAAGTCTTCCCTTTATTACAGAATCACTTAATATATTTGCATTGAATTTTCCTTTGCCTGGCAGTTTTGTTAAAATTTCCCTCATATTTATTTTTCAATGTTGTTA
This sequence comes from Marmota marmota marmota, assembly GCF_001458135.2. Taxonomy (NCBI): domain Eukaryota; kingdom Metazoa; phylum Chordata; class Mammalia; order Rodentia; family Sciuridae; genus Marmota; species Marmota marmota. The sequence continues at coordinate 1,498,479 of NW_026000223.1, forward strand.
ATTTTATATTTCATGTGTGCCTTCATTTTTAGGATGTGGCTTATAAACAGTTCATAGTGAGTTTTTCTCCTTACTTTTTTTAAACTTAATCTCTGAGTGGCTATTTATAATAATCTTTAACTCTGGTATATGTATTAGCTAATAATGCACTTAACTTTTCTGTAATTTTATTTTGCTTTCAATTTACTTTACTTGCTGTATATTTGTCTTTATCTCCCTTCCAGCCTTTTGTTACATTGATAATCTTTTCCCCTCATTCATAAATTTGGAAGATAAATCTATTCTGAGTATTTTCCCTAAATTTCCACTGAACACACACACACACACACACGTACACGACCAAAATTTAGTTATTCTGTATTCCAATCCTCTCCATTAATTTTAATTGGACACATAGCTCTTCACATTTCTCATTTTTATACAATATGAAATTTTAGCTTGATTGCTATTATGGTTTTCTGTTCTAGCCTACAAACATGTTTAAACAACTTTGATCATATTTTTTTCTCATTATTTCTTCAATTCCACTTTTTCTTCTTGTATTTTTAATCTTTTCCCATTTTCCTTTTCATTCTCCTCTATTTTTATTCTGTCACCCATTGCATTCTTTGATATTTTTTTCAGAAAGCGTTTCCAAGTGGTAAGTGTCAATCTTTTTCTCTCCTCCTGTAACTTCCATGTGTTGGAAATTCTGTATCCAGAATTCTCTATAGATTAAGCTATTCTATTTTTGCCAGATTAGGTGAAACTAAACTGGTTAATTTTTATTTCTATAGTCAGAATTTTATTCTCCATTATCTCTTGTTGATTTTATTTCAGGATGATATTTTTTTTTATCTTTTGAAAGATGGTATCTCTAATGAGCAAAAGACCTGTTCTACTCACTCTGTAATTTTCTTTCTTCTCTTATAATTGATGTATGCATTGGTTTTTCAATTAGTTTGTTTCATTTAGATATTTGATGATTCTTGGACATCTTTATCACGGAAATTTCCTTATTAAACTCAGAAAAGGCTGTGTACACCTCTGCTTTTGTAGTCTGCTTGGTGGGAGGATCATGACCAATTTTGAGTGGAACAAGAAATAGATGGGAATTCTGTGCCCAGGGCTCACCCTTCCTACTGGGACTGGACAGTTGCCTGAGGCACCTGTCTCTTCTATCCTGTCTTTCATCACTCTTATTTGTCTGAAGGAAAATTTTCTTGTTTCTGTAGCATGGCCATTGGGCAGGATGGGGGAAACAGGATAGAGTCAGAGGCTGTGTAGGAGTGGAGCTCTGGTTTCTACCACTAAGCTACACTATAGTTCCATTCAGTTTCGGATCTTGGGTCTCCTATCTGCCCACCTTAAGACACAGGAGCATGCTGCTTCTCCTGTAGTTTGCAGCTTCCCTTTCTTAGGTGTATTTGAGACCATTGTTTTCATCTCCAATCCAACCTGCTTTCTGCCTTTCATAGAATCCTCATACGGGTTCCTTGGTTCCTTTCTTTGTTCTCTACTGTCGACATGGATTCCTGTACATCTTTTTCTGGCTTGTGAAGGGATTGGTGCCAGAACAAGTGTCAGCACCGTGTGCTCAGTCTTCCTTCCTGACCTGGGACCGACCTTCATGTCTTAACACAATTTCTCTTATGTAAAAACAGCAAAATACAGTAGTCTGTTCAACATCCTTCCAACATTGTTCTGTTTTTTTTTTTTTTTTTAACCACAAGTCACAACATAAGGATTGTAGCCAGAATTGACATCAAGCAGCTGGCAGCTACTTAGGTATTCAGTTATTTTTAAACATTCTACATTTCTATCCTGCATTCTTACATTATTAAAGGTACAAATTTGTGGGCTTTTTTTTTTTAACTGGAGATTGAATCCAGGGGACACTTAACCACAGAGCCACACCCCCAGCCCTATTTTATTTAGAGACAGGGTTTCACTGAGTTGCTTAGTTCCTTGCTTTTGCTGAGGCTGGCTTTGAATTTGCGATCCTCCTGCTTCAGCCTCCTGAGCTGCTGGGATTACAGGTGTGTACCACCATGCCTGGCAAAATTGTGTTTTTATTCTCAAAGAACATTGAAACAAAGAATTTGTGTTGAATGATTATTTGTTTTCAATCTGGAATATGTTCTTTTCTGTCATTCAACCAAATGAAGGGATAAGACAGCAAAAATATTTTTGCAGAGAAAGTAGGAATATCCAAGCAGTTCGGAGTCTAATTTGCTGGCATTTTACTGTCTTCTGAGTATGCTCCTACATAGTATTGAAATTGATGACAGGCATTTATTAATGATTCCAAAGGAACTCTGCTGATTAAGCTGAAATACAAAGTCTGTGTGATGATTTGGAAGGCTAATTGCCGAAAGGTACAATACTGGCTACTTTATCTGATGGACTTTACAAAAAGCATCACTGGAACATAACGGGATTTTTATTGTATTCGGTGGCCTAGTAAGAAAAATTTTCTGTTGGATTCTCTGTTTTTTTCCAACATGTATGTAGTCTATGAAGTGTTGGTGGGTGTATGATTTTTATTCTAGAAACATTAATAGATTGATAAGTGGGTGTTTACCTTCACTCACAACTACCTCGGATCCTCATTGTCACATGTGACTTTCTATTCCAGTTTAAAAAATTCTTCAGATAAAGATACTAGGTAATATTCATTTCAAAGCCAAAAAAATCCATGTGTCTGGCACTATTTCCTATGCTTCAACTCAGTTTGTTGCTTCAGGAAATTTTCTTTTTTTCTTTCCTTAGTGAACCTAATACTAATTACTACTATTTTGTGGGTATTACTAACCTATTTGTTTATATATTTTTAGATGTAATAATGGACATGAAAGTTATTGGAAAACTGTAAATCACCACTCAAAAATATTATCTATGCTATTGTTACTTTTAGCATAATATCATGTTACCTGCATCATTGACTTTAAGGACTTTGGAAAATAAAAATAATGAGAAAGTCTGTATGTCTGTTGGTTTCTCTTCTCTCTCTCTCTCTTTCTCTGAGTATATGGCTCTTTCCAATTCTATCAGAAGCAGAAAGACTCTTCTGTAAATTTTTAGTTTAGTCCTAGAAAACTTTTCAGCAAATTAATGGTTTAATGTACCAGTTGGTGTGAAGATAAGGCTTAAATACACTTGGATACTTTTTTCCGTAAGTAGATGTGGTTTTTGATGTGAATTTAAATGGCATATTTAAAGTTTCATTTACAATTATTTATTGTAATTAGAAGACCAATTACTGATTTTAATATATTGGTCTTATTTGACACCTTGCTAAAATTTCTTATAGCAGATTTTTTTTTTTTTTGGTAATGCTTTAGAATTTTTTCATCCATGATCATAATAACAATGAATGAAGACAGTTTTATCTCTTTGTGCTTTAATCAACTTTTTCAGTGCTGCAACCCAAAGACCTGACAAGAACAATCAGAGGGGGAGAAGTTTATTTGGTCCTCACAGTTTCAGAGGTCTGAGTTCATAGATGGTTGACTCCATTGCTCTCGGCCTGAGGTGGGCAGACCATGAAGACAGAAGTGTGTGACAGGAGAAAGTAGCTCAGGACATGAAAATCAGGAAGCAGAGAAAATTTTGCTTACTAGGAAAAAATATATATCCCAAAGTAACCCCTCTCCTGGGACCCAGTTCCTCCAGCCATATTCTACCTGTCCACAGTTACCACTCAGTTTATCCCTATCAGTGCATTAATACACTGATTAGGTTAAGGCTCTCACAACCCAATCATTTAATCCCTGAACCTTCTTGTACTCATACATGAGTGTATCTAAACGGTAACACTTTGTTTCCAATCTGTATGCTTTTTTCCCCCTTTAACTGGCACAACAGCTGGGACCTGAAGTATAATGTGGAATAGAATTGCTGGAAGCAGGCATCCTTCCTTTCTCCTTAATCCAATTGAACAGCATTCAGAGTTTGTGAAGTATGATGTTAGTAAATTAGAGTAGGCGAAGTAAGATTTTAGAGTAGCACATGAAAAGTGTGCATTCGGGGTCTGTTACCTAGTTAAAGTTATATAGTGTTATGTACTGCATAATGTCATTTGGTCAACAATGGACTACATATACAGTGTTGGTCCCATGAAATTATGTTGCCTAGTGACGGGGTAGCTGTCTTAGTTTGTGTAAATACACTCTGATGATTGCACAATGACAAAATTGCCTAAAGATGCATTCTCGGAATGTATCCCCCTCATTAAGTGATGTATGACTGACTATTCATTTTAATTTCATCAATACTGAATACAACAGGAGTTGAAATACATTGTAAATAATTATCTACTCCTAGCTTTGTAAGAAAGTAAATTTCACGTTCTTAGGAAAACTTCTTTCCAAAATGATGATTGGATAACCAATTCTATATTGTATAGAAAAAGCATAATGTCCCGTAAAAATAACAACATAAAGGAGGACTATCTATATCAGATATTCATCACTTATGTTCACTGATATTCATGAAGAGAGGTTCAACTATTTGGGTTGGAGTCTTTTGCCTAGCTCCCTTTGAAGATACACAGACACTTTGACATTAAATTTATAAACACATATAATATCTAAGAGCCGTCCAATGCTGCAGGAAAAGAGCGGGAACATACATATGGATACCCCCATCACTTCCTCTGACCCCATGCTCTGCTTATAGAGGAGCTCAGCTTCCTCTTAAAATCTCTCTCAGTGAATCCTGGTATTTTTCAGGATGACTTCTCATTTATGCTCAGGAACAAGGCTATTTATACTATATTATTTCTGCTTTCTCATTTAGACCTCTTGATCCTGCTTCTGCCAAGGCTGTCCTGCCTGGAAATGTCAACATTTCTGCTATAGATTCAGTCATTGAGGTTCCTGAAGAGCAGTCTTTTAGGCATGTGACCCTGTGAGATCTATGGAACCAATCTAGATGCCCTATAAGAGATGAATAGTTAAAGAAAAGGTGGTATATATACACAGTGGAATATTAGCCATAAAAATGAATGATTTTATGACATTTGCGGGGAAATACATGAATCTAAAGACTACTAAACTAAGTGAAATAAGCCAATTCCCCCGCCCCTGAAAAAAAAAAAAAGAAAAGGTTGAATGTTCTCTCTGATAAGTAGATGCTAATACACAACAAGGGGAGAAGGGGAAGAATAGAAGTTTAGTAGATTAGATGAAGGGGAATGAAGGGAAGAGAGAGGGGAAAGTAGGAAAGACAATGGAATGATTCTGACATAACTTTCATATGCTTATATATGAATATACTGCAGTGAATCTGTACAACATGTGCCATCACAAGACTGGAATCCTAATTAGAATAAGATGTACTCCATGTTTGTATAAGCAAGTCAAATTATACTTTACTATTATATATAACTAAAAAGAACAGAGAGACACACAGAAGGAACCTTGTCATTTACGTCTTGAAGCATCCTCAGTGGTCTGCCAAGAATCTTACATAGTCTTGTATGAAGTCAGCTCCTTTCCCGGTCTCCAGCCCTCTGCTCTCCACAAATGTCACATGGAGGGGGTGGCATGGAATTTCTTCCCTCTTTCATCTTTGTCATTTCTCAGACCTTCTCTGACAAACAAAAAACACACTCTTCCCCTCCCCTTAGACCAAACAATAAAACCACTATGCAAATTAACACAAACAAATGGATATCTGCAAGGATCACCTACACTCCATTAGAAACAAAGAGCTTTGGCCTCATTTGGAAGTCTGGTTACCTGGCAAGGCCTTCAATTGACTAGAGTCAGTTTGGTGTTTCCACTTGCAAAATCAGTCTGACAAGCATTTACTGAAGATCCGTAGGATGTGCTGTGGGAGACACTGAAATAAATATAGATTTTAAAAGTGTGATTATCTTAATGTCTTCTATTTAGAATAGTTTCTATGTCATTAGGCCCTTTTGTCATTTATTTTTTTCAAATTAATTAAAAAGCAGCTCATGATTGTTCAGGCACAAATATTTGCTTGCTATATTTAAACACATAAATATTCCATGCTTGGCAATTAGCAGTGGACATTCCACTGCAAATGAAGTAGAGCTGATTGTGACATTATATGCAGATGAGGAGCCCTGAATTTAATCATGCATCTAGATTTCCAGACAGTCAAAATCATACCTCTACAAACCCAAAGATGAATATTTAAAGAATATACCTGGGACTAATGGTAGCACAGGATGCTACTACTTGTAGTCATTTACTTTAATCACCAATGCCAGGAAAGATATTTAGATAGTGATTGGAAACATTAATATCTTGTAAATTTCAAACACAATTATTCTCATCATTGTTCCTGAATCTTTCACTGTCAAGCATAGTCCAATATTTTCCCGTGTGTCCATTTTTACTAAATTGGAACCCACAAAAGCTGCAACAGACACCATCTCAATCTTTAAACATTTCTGAAATTAACTCAATGGTTATTATTATTTATTATATAGAGGTACAATAATGTGGCCTTCTGAAGAGACAGATTTTCATTTATAAGATACTTTTCTGAAATTCTCTGTTTATTTGTCAAACTGGAAGTTTAGGTGAATAAAGCAGTCAAAAAGAATTTTCAAAAGTGTGCTTCAATTCTGTGAAAATTAAATGAGTTCATCTGGTTCATAACATATAAACATAAATATATATATTTCATTCTTCCATAAAATTTTGGCAGCAATGCAGATATAAAAGGTTTAATTTACCATATCTTTGCTACCTCAATTAGAGGTTTTAAGTCTATCCCTTTATGCTGCCACTGCATTAGTCATATCAGAAAATATGAGAAATCAACAGCCTGAAATAGCTTGAATGGGGTTTAGCTAGTGGTGGGATGGAGCAGTATCTCACAAAATGAGAGTTTTATTGATTCTAAAAAAAAAAAAAAAAATGAAACCATCTTCAGACTAGAAATCTCTAATGGAGCTTGAGAAGGATAACTTACCTGATTTGGTTGGGGCTATTTCCATCCTGAGAAAACCTGTCTTTGTCCAGATCAGAGGGGAGTGACCTATTCATTTCCTGCGCTTGCTATTGCTGACATTTCAGTCAGAATTTCATATATTCTAGTGGTTTCATATCCTCTTCACTCTTCTCTTCCCATTCAAATTGGAGTGGTTTTTCAAGGTCTAGCTCAAGATTTTCCTCTGAAACCTTTCTGATCCTCCAAGTTTGATTTAATCTCTCCTTCCTCTTACTTCTTAACAGCACTTCTAATCTGCACCCTCAATATGACCCTTAATTGTACACTACTTTATATGGTTCATTGCATTTTCAAACCTAATTTGTCTAATCTTCTCAGTTAGATTAAAAAGTCTTTTAGGGCAGGCACTGTTTATTTTGTTCGTATATGACCCCAATGACTTCTATAGGAGGAACAATTATATGTTGATGACCTGGAACAAAAGACTGAAATCCTTTTATTCCAGAAGGCAGGGCTTCATCAGGACATGATATGTATTCCTGAGGTCTATTTTAATTCTTGGCATCCTTGACATGGCCCCAGAGTCAAATAAACTAAGTTTGAATCCCAGGTTTGTGACTTATGTAACGTGACTTTGGGCAAGTTTCTTGATTTCTTTGAGGTTCAATTTGCTCATCTGGAAATAAAAGGTGCAATGAATTGTGTGAGCATAAAATTATTTAATGCCATGGTTTGGGGCATATAATCAGCACTAAATAATGATAAGTATTATTGCTACTTGTATTAAAGCATGGTAGATTCTCAGTGGCACTGGTCAGTAAGGATAGAGTAGTGGAGCAAGTCAGCCAGTAGAATCACAGGGTCAGACACAATGGGTGAGCTCCCTCTTGATGAAGATTAGTGTCAGGAGAGAGGCAAAGCATAAAGGGGAGCCACACCAACAGGAGTCTCCAGCAGTAACAACAGTAGAAATTTAGCATCTGACACTTCTGACAAGCCTTGGTTTTGGCTGGCCTTTTCAGTTTGGATGAGGACATTGGCTAATCTCTGGGATTTCTGAAAATGGGGTGAGTGTTTCTGATAAAGGAGGTTACAGAAGGAGTAGTAGCTACGGATTCCAGCACCTAGTCAAGCAGATAAGCATTTAATGTTTTATTTTTTTTTAATACAAATGCTTCTTTCTTTCAGCAACTGCTTAAAGTCCCTCTTCCTCTCCTTGTTTTGCAGAGTCCCTGCATTCATTGTCACCATTTCCTCATTTCCAATCCAATACAAAAGGACTTCCTTTCCCCTAAGTCCACCAAAATCACTCCCACCATGGTCGTTAGTGACTTCCTCATTTCTTATCCCTATGGACTCATCCTTAACTTTATTTCTCAACAGCGTTCAAATCAACTGACTACTCTCGTATTTCTGAAAATTTCTCAGCTTTTGGCTGCCTTAGATCTACCACAATCTATTGATATCCCTTTTTCTTTTTGAGCTTCTCTCATTCAGGGTTTGGTTTATCTATCTATCTATCTATCTATTTATTTATTGTGGTTTTTGTTTGTTTTTTTCTTCCAATTCCTCTTCCTTCTATCCTTTAAGGGTTAGCATTCTCTAAAATTCTTGGTTCCTCATTTCTTCTAGCTGTATTTACTTGATCCTGCTTATCCTATGGAGTAGCACTCACAAATTTAATAACCACTTTTATGTTGGTAACTTCTAAGTCTCAATGTTTTTCTTGAGTTCTGACCTATCAGTCCAACTAACTACCAGATTTCTCAAACATTATTAAAACGTTGACCTTCATTTCCCCCAAATTTGTTCTTTTTCCCATGTTTCTTCTTTCAAGGAATGAGACCTGTTGGTGTTATCCAAGTAAAACAGGTACACGTCTTCCTCAATGTCTCCTTTTCTATATTTAATTAATCTCCTTTGGGTAGATCTGTCTTGCTTTGTATTCCATCTGCAAACATATGGACAAAAGTGCTTATTTAACACTGCTTTCTTGTTTTGCTTTGCATCCACTTGTTATAATGTTTTGCCATATCCCTTTATGTATGAATTTAGAAAATGTAACTAAAAAAATCCTCAGTTTTTTTGAAAGTGCAGAATCAGAGATTCTAGGTTTTTTTCCCCACCTATGGTAGGCTAAATATTGATTGCTAATTATGGTAAATATTATCCACAATAAGCTGGGCATGTTTTAATTCATAAAAACCAAAGTACAGGTTGAGTATAAACACAATATCAATGGAGCCTATAGCAGTCATATTTGAACTACTACTAGTTGAAATAATGCTCAAAATAAATTTTTTTGATTATTAAAATCATAGTTGTGCATACTTTTGAACATCAAATAGTGTTATCAAGCTTATAATAAAAATAACACTCCCTAATTTGACCCATTCCAAATCTGATTATTCACTTTTGAGAGGGAACCACTTTCAACTTCTAGTGTTACCTTCGCATTTCTAAACACAATGCTTGTACTATTTTTTCTTGAGTTTAAACTTTTGATATTACCGACCTTCTATTTTGAAAGCTTTGGTTTCTTCTACTGTTCCTCCACTCCAAATTACTGTCCTTTCTATCCTACAGTCATTTGTACCATAATTTCTATTTAAATTGATATTCTGGATTGTTATTATCCTAATTTTGACTATAGCTGATGCCTGTGGTATATTATATTACATTTTCTTGTTACTGCAATTTTTTCCCTAAAGTTAAAATATTCTTATTTTCACATATGTATTTTACTTTTTATTCTTCTTTTCCCCACTGTGGTACTGAGGGTTGAACCCAGGATCACTCTATCTCTGAGCTACATCCCTGGCCCTTATTTTTTTTTTTTTAATTTATTGTGAGTCACGGTCTTGCTAAATTGCCTAGGCAGTCCTCGAACTTGTCATTTTCCTGCCTTAGCCTCTTAAGTGGCTGGGATTATTGTGTTTTCTGAAATTTCTTTTTTTCCTATAACTAGATCAGCTTTGCACTAACACTGTGAACATCTTTCCAGTAGGATCAGGCTCATTTTTTTAAGAGAATTCCTTCTGGAAACCTCTGTCCTCCTACTCCAATCCTTGCTGATTACTTGCTAAGCTGCTGGATAGCTGTTGCTTTGGACTCTTTCTTTCCCTGTTTCTGGGAATTCCCTTTCCTTCTCTCCTTGGTTTCTAGTTGGATTCCTGCATATCTGAAGGACTGCTTCTTGAATTAAACCTCATCTGCTGCAGCACATTTTCCAATTCTTTCCTAAGAAAAAGGTCAAGTAAAATGATATTTGGAGAAACTTGAAAGTCTAAACTATGTATGGTCACACTTGACTCACAGTTTTGCTGTATATTGAATTTTAAATCAAAAGATATTTCTCTCAAATTCCTAGGTACTTTCCTACTATCTTCTGTTTCCAGAGTTGCTACTAAGAAATCTAATGACTCTTGCTTTCCTAATTTTTGTGTATAATTTTTTTCCTGAAGCTTTTAGAATCTCTTTCTCTTTGATATTCTGAAGTTTCACAATATTATACTATGGCTTGAGTCTTTTTCAATTATTTTTCTGGGCCTTACTTAGGCTGCTTAATTCTGGAAATTTACATCTTTTATTATGAAAAATATTCTTATGTTATTTCTTTCATAATGTTTTCTCCTTTGTTTGGTTCTAAAATCTATTTCCTCCATTTTATCTTTTAACCAATTAAAGATTTATACTTGCTATCATATTTTTAATTTCAAAGACTTTTATTTATTCATTCAACAACATTTATTGAATAAGCATATTATTATTCAGTAATAACAGGGACTATAGTAGGTAATAATGAGGCACAAAATTCTGCCTTTGGAGACCTTATCTTTTTTTTGGTCCTGAGGATTGATCCCAGGGTTGTTCAACCATTGAGCCACATCCCCAGCCCTATTTAAAATTTAGTAAAATGTAGGGTCTAAGTTGCTTAGGTCTTTCTAAGTTGTTGAGGCTGGCTTTGAACTTGGCAATCCTTCTGCCTCAGCCTCCTAAGTCTCTGAGATTGCATGTGTAAGTCACCACACCCGGCTGGCTCTTATCTTCTAATGAATGAAGGCCAACTGTGGATTGTGAGTACCAAGAGGTGGGGGATATTATTGAATTATAAAAGGGAGAGTCAGAAAAGTTTCAATGACAATGTTGGATGGTGCTTGATAACTCATCATATTTATAAATTTATAAATGAGTTGTGAAAAAATGAATTGGAAGTAGTGTGTGTGTGTGTGTGTGTATGTATGTGTTGGGGAAGAATGGGTTATTTTGAGAACTATCAGAGCTTTCCATAGATTAAGTGGGCATTTAACTATTTCTTTGGGACCTTTCTTAGACTAGCTAATTTGTCCAACAGGAACTTCCTTCTCCTGTCTGAAACACATTCTAGACTACCAGCATTCTGGGGTCAAGTCAATGTGTAGACTATAAATTAGTTATCTTGTTTCTGTTAGGGACTCTATTCACATTTGCATTTGTACCCACTACCCCTGAATCTAGAGCCTCTTCAGTTCTGTCTTACCTGAGTTTGAGTGTCTTGTTTCTTTTTTTTTTTTTCAACCTATGGAAATAGCCACTATTTGGCTTTGGAAGAAGATACAGATGTGTAGCTGATTTGTGTATTTATTTTGACTTAGCTAGTCCTCTTATTATCAGGTCCAACCACACCTATTTGGAGAGTTATAATCTGGCAGCTCCAGGTTCTGATCCATGAATTTACCTCCCTTTGACAACAGTGACTCCTCCTAAAGCTGATAGTAGGATTTCTGCTTTCTGGTCTCTGCTAAATTAATGCTACTCATACATCCACACTTAATTTTACAAAATTATATCAATATCTTTCATTGACTAATATCTTTTATTTTCATGATTCTATACCTTTTTTTGGCTATATGTTAGTGGAGTTTAGGGAGGAAGAAGAGACAAATCTGCCCTATTAATAGAGCAATCTGCTCTGTTTAACTAGAACTCTTAGTCAACCATTTAATCCAAATTACTTGTAAATCTTCTTGAATATGTTAAATAAAGTTTCCTCATATGGAATGAGAATATCTTTCATTCTCAAATAATTTTGTGGTTAAGAAAGTAAATGTCATGGTTTGAATCTTGAGGCTCATGTGTTAGAGGATTGATTACTTGGGAGATGGTAGAAACTTTAAGAGGTGGACTTTAAGAGGTGGGTCACTGGGGGTATGCCCTCAAAAGGGATTGTGGGACTCTCTCTCTGTGCTTCCTGGCTACAAAGTGATTTGGTTTGTTTCACCACGTACTCCCATCACGATATGCTGCTTCACCTGAAGCCAAAAGCAATAGGGCCAACTGATCATGAACAGGAATCTCCAAAACTGTGAACCCCAATCCTTTTCTCTTTAGAAGTTGATTAACTGAGGTATTTGTTATAGTTATGAAAAGCTGACCAATGAAGTTGACATATTTTCTTAGTAATTCATAAGCCTTTTGGTTTGATATGAAAGCAATATATTAATGCTTTAATAGGGTAATCATATTTGAATTGGTTCATTAGCTTTTGTTTCAACATTCTGAGTAATTTGGTTTTCTCTTATTAGAAAGTCTTTTGAATTTTAATATGAAATGAATTTTTAAGACATGATGCCTAGGTGGCTTAATATTAAAATATAATCAAAACACACAGTCTGTGTTAGTCAGGTTTTTGTCACTATGACCAAATACCTGAGTAAAACAACTTAAGGAATGAAAGATTAACTAGGGGCTCACAGTTGCAGGTTTCAGTCCATAGTCACTTGCTCCATTGATTCTGAGCCTGGGCTTGTGGTGAGGCATAGCATCATGGCAGGGAGTGTAAGCTAGAGCAGATCTGTTCAGCATAAGGTGAGAGAGAGGAAGAAGGAAGAGGAGGAGAAGGAAAAGGAGAAAGAGGGGAAGAAAGGGAAGGAAGGGAAGAAGAGGAGAAGAAAGAGGAGGAAGAGGAGAAGAAGAAGAAGAAGAAGAAGAAGAGAGAAGGAGGAGGAGGAGAAGGAGGAGGAGAAGGAGAAGAAGAAGAAGGAGAAGGAGAAGGAGAAGGAGAAGGAGAAGAAGAAGAAGAAGAAGAAGAAGAAGAAGAAGAAGAAGAAGAAGAAGAAGAAGAAAAGAAAGAAGAAGGAGGAGGAGACAGATACGGTGTCAAGGGCCTACTCCCTCAACTAGGCCCACTTCCTATAGTTTCCAACACCTCCAAATAGTCCATTCAGCTACAAATCCATCAATGAACAATGGGATAATTTTACTGATGAGGTTAGAGCCCTCAGATCCTATTACTTTTCAGAAGCCCCACTTCTGAACATTGCTGCTCTGGGGACCATGCATATAACATGTGAGACATTGGGGGACATCCCAGATCCAAATCATAATACAATTTTAGCGAATTTAAAATCTTATAAGTATCTACTCTGAGCCTAGCAATAAACTTTACTCTATAGACCATAAAATATGACAGATCATTTGATATGACATCAGTTAACCTGGAATTTAATTCCCAGTATACCACTGGATATATGGCCTTGAACAACACAAACATGTTTTATTTCAAGTTCTTGAACTTTTAAATGGGGCTTAAACTACCTGGACAAACACTAACATTGAATGATACTTTAGTTATTGTATATTAAACATATAGAAATAAAAAGGATACAGATGTCAATGGAGGTGCTATAAATGTTTTGGTCCTTATTTATAACCATCTTTGAAACTGCAAAGACATAATATCAAAGAGAAATAACTCAGTGCCCATAACATGAAGACCATCATTACTTCCCCCCGATCTTTTAGCCATGCCCTATGTACAAGCCATTGCCAATGATTTCCTATTCCTTAAAACCCTAGCACTTCACTTGTGCTCAGTAAATATGGAATCAAATGGAATAGAAGAGACCAAGATGATATGACTGCCTTACACTGTTCATAGCTGAGTTTAGTCTTGAAACACTGTTCTCCTGGTCTGTTTTGCCTTCTATGTTCCCAGTAACATTCTCAGATTTCTAAGAACACATTGTTTTCTGGTTCCAGATGACACTTTTTTGGTGGTTAGGTTATGAAGATCAATAAGAAGGGAAAATTTTTACTAGCAATATTATCTGTTGATTGACGCTTATTCAATGCTGCTTTCTAGGAATGTCATGAAGAGAAGCAAGAGAGGCATGGAAGAAAAGGTCTACCTAAATTAAAGTCTAAGCAGAAGAGTAAGGAAACAACACTGAGGAGAGTCAGAGAATAATGCAAGAAGGTGGACTGAGAAATGGGGACTCCTGAACTGGAAAAGACAAGTTACTGCAGAAGGAGATCTGGCTTCAGATTACAAATTTATTTTAACATGCTTCATGTTTCTGTTTTGTTAACTCAGGAATACTTGGCTTTTCACTGTTACTATGGATGCATAAGAAGAAATATAAACATACTGGTACAGAACAAGAAAAAACTCATTTAAATGGCAGGAAGGTGAGAAAAATCACATTTGTTTTGCTATCCTTGCTAGAAGCCCCAATTTTTCATGATACTTCTCGATGTACAGAATATTTATTAAGGAAAAACTTTGATGATATTACAGTGTCATATCGGCATTTGAAATAAAAAGATCAATAGGTAGTGTAAAAATGGTCATGGCACTGTAAATTTCATAACATTTTAAGTCACATTGATGAGATACTTGATAAGAATATGATTTGCTTTTATTTTGGATTCATCCTTGGAGTAAAGCTAGAAAACAAAGAAAATAATTTGCATAATGAAACCATTGAGAGTAAATTGCCGCCATTCATCAGAGGTATCTGTACCATTTTGACTTACATTTTAAATTCATTCAAGTTTATTTCTCTCCTCACCCAGCTAAACAATCCTTCTGATTTATTCTTGCCATTTAGTGTCATGTAAAATAAAGTGTTTCAGTAGGAGAAGAAACAATTTGTCAAGCAGAGACTATATTAAGTGAAACATTCTCTTTGATATGGTTTTAATTTGTTTGAATCCCATTTTGCTCTTGTAATTTTCCCACCTGCCAGTAATGACAAGGGACCATTTCATTCTTATTCTTTGGGCTCACGGAGGCCACATGCTTGTGTTGTTAAGGGGAGTCCACCTATCTCTGGCAGGAAGAGTGGAAGTCAGCTTAGAAAGGGAGACTCGGCAAGAGATCTCACCACCCACACGTCAGTTAACAAGCCCTTCTAAGCTCGTGATTATTTACCTAACATTGTTCAAGGGGCTGCTGGGAGAAGTAAGAGAAGCATGAGACAGGATTCTTGTTTGGACTGATTAAACCTGGTCCTTCTTCAGGTTATTATGAATACTTAATGTGCATTCAGAATACTTCTATTTTTCCATTTCTCCTATGGCAGGGATTTTTATTATAGGCCCAAGGACCCATAAGAACAATAGAAGTGATCTGTCAAAAAATTCAATTTTTACCCATAGTTATTTTTTAAAATCAATTTCTTGTGGATGTACATGATAGAGATTCACTGTGAAACATTTATATATGTACATAAGAAAGTTAAACATTAGGGGCTGGAGTTGTGGCTCAGTGGTAGAGCGCTTGCCCTGCATGTGTGAGGTACTGGGTTAGATCCTCAGAACCACATAAAAATAAATAAATAAAATAAAGGTATTGTATCCATCTACAGCAAAAAAAAATTTTTTTAAAAGAAAATTAAACATTAACTGAAATTTAGCAATTTCTTCAATTATACATGTAGATACTAATCACAGTAATGATTAGTATCTACATGTATGTGGTCATGACTTTGTCACTAATAGAAATCACAGATATTTTCATATTACATTACCATTGTTTCAGTATCTCTTCTCACCCCCTCATTGGTCCTCAGGATTGAACCCCAGGTCTTATGCATATTAGGCAAGTGCTCTACCACAGAGTCATATCCCCAGCAGATATCTTGAAACACCATTTATGCTTTATTACATAGTAATTATTAGATTCACATCTAGAGTGTTTTATGTAATGAAGGAATATAGAATAACATATACCACTAAATCAAACTGTTTTTGGTGTTTAAGAATCAGTCCATAGACTTCCCCAATTGACTAAGGTGGTCAGCAACAAAAAGGTAGAGAACCTCTGTCTATGGTTACCAGATTTGTTCATTTCTTTATTCATTTGTACTTCCAACAGAAAAGTAAGAGAAAAATAGAAAGAAGTTAAAATTGGGAGTTTAATTATAAATGTTTGGTGGGGTGCTACAGTTGAAGTGGTTAACAGCATTGAGACTTCTAATTTATCACTTTAAAATTTCCCTTTATATATTCATTATATGTGATGTTTTGACAAATCTGTCAGTTGTTGCTTGCTAACCTTTTATTTGATCTGACTTCTTATGACCTTAGAATGCTATTTTACATCTCAGGTCTCACTTTTCCTCATTTGTTGGGTATAGTTAATAATGCCTAGTTTGTTGTTGGTATGTGAGGTTATGATCCTGGCTCATTGTAAGATCTTAAGAAATATTGAATGTATTTAATGTAATGATTAATGCCTAACAATTGTAGGCAGTTTGAAAACTCTAAAGCATTATATGAATAATGCCAGGAATTACTGTTATGGATGCTACGCCATAACGTGCTGCGTGGTTGCCAAGTTTTTGAAAGAAAACTCTTTTGTCTATCAACTAACAAGATCCTTAGCATAAAACCTAACTAGTGTCAGGAGAGGGTACCCAATGGCAATTTGTAATGGAAAACTGGTGTCTGGACATGCTATAGCTCTCAATTTTGCAGGGTACACTGCTGTCACTTTCCTCTTAAACACAGCTCTTTCATGGTTAATGGCATATTGCATTTCCAGAGTTAGATGGATCATGGAGTGATAGTTAGCATCATTTGCTGTATCTGTAGGTGTGCTCCCATGTTCATCATTTCTTCTCAGCACTTAAAGGAATTGCTGTCATTTTCCCTGGCTGAGCTAAGAATAAGCTTCACCGGTAGAATTAAGAAACATACTAGTCCATCCATCGTTTTTGTTCTTACAGACATTGTATTTTCAATATGACCTACAAACCAAATTTTTCAATAAGTAACAAATGTAAACTTTTCTAGCACCTAATATTGCACACTGTGGCCACAATGCATTGAAGTTGAGTGTGAATTTCAAAAAGATGGTTGTAATGCAACACCTTCCCTGTCACTTAAATCAACATTGCAGCCAATATATTTTAACTCTAGGTTGAGGGTGATCAACCAGCATCCCCCATGTGCAAAGTATTTTATACTGGTTTTCATTATTACTGCTCACCAGAGTCCTTTGCTGCTGCTATTCCTGTTTTGAGCTATTCTGAGTCCTGAGCACTACAGGCAATCTCTTCTACCCTCTCTTTCTTGTGCAAAACAATGCAGTCCCAGGGAGTAGCTTTTAAAGAACAAAAAGGCCTTGATGCAGACAGTAAACATTTCTTAGTAAAAATTCCCAGTAAAAATTCCAAGAAATTCCATAGCCAGCACCCTTCCTAGCACTTGCTGTGGCTTTAATGTTGCTTCTCTAACTTCATGTCAGTGTTCTGAGCTCAGCCAAACAACAGAGTAGGTGGAAGAGGTTGTGTTTTGATATGCCAGTAAACCTCCCAACCCCACCTTGCTGAATCAAAAGCCTGAACTTTTTTGACATCATTACTGCAGCCTTCGTACTCAATGAACTATTTTTTAAGCCAGAAAGAAAGAAATGGAGAAAGGAAGAAAGAAAACAATTCTGGAGTAGTTAATTGACCTAATGAGATGAGGAGAGGCAAATACTTTTATCTGAAAACCAAGAGTCAGGCATTAAGAATAGGGAATGAATTAACCAGCCAGGCAACTTTGGCAGTAAGAGAGGTTCATAGGAAGAATAGTAAAAATGTATTTTAGTTTAAAGAAATTGGGTTTTAACTTCTCGGTGATTCACTGCAATTTATTAGTTGTATCTGCAAATAAAACCCCCAAACTATCTTTGAGATTCACTGAATAATAAGGCATAAACAAACTTCCAGCAGGTAAAACGCCAAAGGAACACCTGGGACACATTAACATAGAAACCCCACTTTCTCACTTTTCCCGCTCTACCATGAAGTCTCTTGTTTCACATGACTGGGAATCTGGAACCAAGCCAATATGTATTTCCTTTTCACATGGTTCATTTAAAGTACATGATTGGATGAGAATGAGGAGAGAAGATAACTTTAATTGTAAAGAGCTGCATGATTTCAAATATTTTCATTGCAATTTTGGTACAGGTGAGCAATACCTCTGTCATTTCATGGCCTCTGAGCTGTCTGTCAGCACATGAGTAAAGACCTTCCTTTAGAGAGGAACCATTTTTTGACATTAACTGTGTTCTGATGGAGAGCACAGCATATGAGTTTGGCCTGCGAGCTGTGAAAGATGACTCAGAAAATATAGCCTTGGAGAACTATCTGAGGAAACATCTCGGGCAGCACCAAGCTCTGAGCAGACTCAGCTCATTTTTATTTTTGGCTCTTCCTCAGATGTCCAGAGTGGCACAAGCCAGCCACCAATTCCATTTCTAAATTTTCTCATTTCAGTATGTTGACATCTCTTGTCTTCTTCATGAAAAAGTATGCAGCCATTTAGATGAGAGCACAGACAGGAAAGGAAAAGGAATAGTTTGAGACAGACTTCTCTGATAGTGACTAGAAAGGGACAAATTAATGTAATGGAGCCAGACAGCAGTGGAGAAAGGGTTTTAGTGAAAGGAAAGAATATGGTGAAACTTGAAGTCTTAGTAGTAAGCATTTTATAAATATAGACTAAGAAGTCTTACATGGGTTGGGTGTAACTCAGTGGTAGAGTGCTTGCCTAACATGCACAAGACCTGAGGTTTAACCATTAACTCTGTGAACAAATCAAGATAGAAGGTCCATATGATACAACGATGGCTATAAAGGAAAGGGAAAGGGAAGAAAACATAAAGCATCTGAGAATAAGTTTTTAATATTTGTATCTTAACACTCAATATTCATTTTGCTCCCTTATCATTTTCGTAGTCTCATAGAGATAAGAAAAAAAATGGTACATATCTAAAAAGGATTTTAAAAGGTCAAAAAGGAAGAAAAAAATGGAGAGAGCATATAAGAGAGAAGCTGAGGATTTGAGTGTTTTGTTTTTCTTGCCATAAAAAAATACTATGTTACATTTGTGGGATGTATATAAACAAATATATGTTACATATATTAATAACATATATTTGTGGGCGTATATATGCATATGTATGTATTTGACTGTTATTTCTAAAGTCAAAAAAATCAATTAAGAATCATTCAGAAATGTAAATAAACGTATTCTTGTTCTTAGTCTAGGATCACAGCAGTTTCTCTCTTTGTAAAAGGAATGAGAAAGATAAAGGTCATGTGATTTGTGGATTTGCTTGAGGTCAATCCACTAATTAGAAGCAACAACATGACGAAAATCAGAGTCTTGATTTCTCGTTCAGAGCATGAGATGACTTGATGTAACACCACCAGTGGTTTCATAGCTTGAGTTCTCTGGGATGATATGGAGATTAGATAACAGGAAGCTTCTTAGGAAATTCTGGAAACAGCACCTTCAAAATGGATAAGCAGGAAGTAAAAATGGGCACAAGGGATAACTGAGCTATGATGCAGTTTAATGAAGGTCATAGGTGACCCAGAGGAATTTCTGAAGCTGAGAAGGCTCTTGGGGACTGTCTTGAGTTGGGGCAAAGTGGCCAGGCAAGAGGAGCCATGACCCTGAGCAAGGATGACCTTCAGTCAAGGAACTTCACAAAGAGGGCTGACTGCTGAGGTCACCACTTCAAAAAGCTGGTAGAATGAAATCGTCTTCAAGCCCTGGCTCCACTTTTCCCTCTACCATCAAACATAGGGAAGTGGATAAAATTGGTGGCAAATATTTCTTCCTGCCTCCCATTGTATGTAAGAATTCCTACTTTCTCTCAATGATCAGTGCTGATTACCACTGCAGTTGGTGACTCCTTTTATTTTAAGTTGGCCTTGGTAAGTAGAGCAATGCTATTGAGCCCCTGTATAGCTTCTGATCTGGACATTATAGCTATTCTATTTGTGTGTCCATTGTGTTATCATTGGGGATGTTGATTACAGACATTGGCTGAGGTCAATGTCAAATTGGTTATTTAGCTCCTCTTCCATAGCAGTACTCTCTAGTAGGTACGAACTTTTGTTTTTTCTGTTTCTGGTTCTGGGGATTAAACCCAGGGCCTTACAAATGCTAGGCCAAGTGCCTTATCACTGAGTTACCTCCCCAGTCCCAGGCGCTAACTTTAGAAAGAGAGCTTTACACTTTGTCCTCATTCCTATGGATTCATCCAAATCCCTCCACCCAAAACCTCCTTTTCCTATCCTTCCATTTTTTACTGTTCTTACCCCTTGACCTCGCAGTCATGGGTTCAGGCTTTCTGATATTTCTTTTTTGGTGTGGTTGTAACCATTGTAACCTTCAGACATTTTTTTTTTCATACAAAGATCATGATCAATGTATTACCTTAAGTTCTTCCTATTGAAAATATTTCTCTTTGCCATTGTTGTTAAGTGCCACCTCTAAGTCAGGCTGTAATCTAGCATTCATCAGATTCCAGCTTGTACTTACATACTAAGACAACCCCATCTGTAAACGAAACTTGGCTTCCCCACCCCATTCTAATAAATTGACTATAAGAAGTCTACCTCTAAGAGGTATTAATTGATGATAAAGTGCTATAACATCAATAATAGGTGACTTCAGAATCTAGGGTACCTGCTCATATAGCTTTCTTAGTCTCCTAATTCTTTTGATGCTTGATCTTTGATATACCATGACTCTGATTTGTTAGTATCCAATTCATAATGAGCAGTATAGACCTCAAGGGTATTTGGTGTTCAGGATTAATCATTGCATTTCTAGGACTCAGTAGTGTACCAGGACCTGTTTTCTAAGAGATGTATAAATATCTGCTATACATGGCCTAATTCCAGAACCCTAGGCATCTGCATTGTGATTCTCCTCTTGGACTTGCAATAAACACCACATGGTGTCTTTTCCCACCACAGATACTCTAATGTTTTGCCATATGGTAGATTATATTACTCAAGTACAAGGGCCACTTGTACCACAATCTGAATTGCTATATATTCTTTTTCTTCTTTGGTGTTTCTTAAAGCTGGCAGCATTTCTTACCACCTGGCATTTGATTTGGTGCTATTTCCCTGGCAATGGAATATGCTGTCTCCAGAACGTGGAAATACCTACCAGGAAAAATTATTCTTCTTTCATGGTAGAAAAAACATTTTATAATAATATGCACTTTCTTTGGAGGGGATGTCCCAAAATGTCCAAGACATGGGACTTCTAAATTTTTCACTCATATAGTAAGTAGTCCCTGAATCTTCATAGGGTTTACCTCCTACCCTCTACTGTGCATATATTTTACCTAAACCTACAGTGTATTTGCTGCTTCTTCATCTGCTCCAGTTGGAATGATATTTTGGGAATAGTAGACCAGTGAGATTTTCTATGGTATGATTAGTCAGTCAAGATCTCTTAGATTATATTATGACAGAGCATAAGAGCAAACATATCCCTTGTATAAAACTGTAAATGTGTACTGTTGATTTCAAGCAATGTGAGCACTTTCTGATCTTTCTTTTTCGCTGTGGTTGGAAAATAGTGTGTTTGACAGTTTAATGGCCACATACCATAGATCATAGTAATATGTGCTAGCAAAGATGCTACATTTGGGTTACTACTACTTATTGAGTTTGTGGTATCCATTGTTATCCTCCTGGATCCATTTGTTTTATAGGATGAGTAGTGAATTAAATGGAGACATGATGGGAATCGGTATCTCTTTATTCATTAGCTATTTAATGGAGGCCATTAAATTCCTGCCATTCTTATGAAATATGATTAATTTATTAGAGAATGTTCTGGAAGATGTACTCATAGAAGGGAAGAGAAGGAAGCAAGATTGGCTGAAAGAAAAATTGGGCTGGTCTGCAATATCAAGGAATGCCACAGTTGACTCATGGGGAAGTCTTAGAGTGGTTTGGTTCTACAGAGTTTTCCTGAATTGAGGAGAGGAGACTGGGCCTTAATAGTCATACAATGATCAACCTGGATACAGAATTTCCAGGCATTGAGCATAACCTTGGGCAAAGTATTTCTCTTTAACCAAAAGGAATTCCAAATAAGGGATGATAGCTGAGAACTATCTGCTGGAGGTACCAGAAAACAGCTCTTCATTTTTGAAAGTGAGTCTGGG
Organism: Marmota marmota marmota; assembly: GCF_001458135.2. Lineage (NCBI taxonomy): Eukaryota > Metazoa > Chordata > Mammalia > Rodentia > Sciuridae > Marmota > Marmota marmota. The sequence goes on from NW_026000223.1 coordinate 1,520,635, forward strand.
AAGGGTCTCCTACAATTCACTACCAAATGAAATATTGGATCCCTTGTATAATGTAATATGACCCTTAAAAGTGGAATCATAAAATGTTTTATGTGTTTTTATTAAAACGTACTGACTCTTAGGAACTTGAAGTGTATTTGAAGTGAAGGATTAAACAAAGAAGTCAGTGAAAAAGAAATGGCCCTCCTATACTCCAATTACAGGAGACTAGACTTACCATTTGCATACTGAACAGACATAGAACTCAGAGGAGGATGGTATCTGTAGACTGATAAATGAGTCTGAAATAAACTACTTCCCATAAATTGTCTACATGTAGGTCAGACTAGCATAAACTAGTTGCCCCAGGCTGGCTTCCTTGCTTCACTGGATAATAAGTGGCACCTCACATTATAGAACCCATTCTGTCGGAGTTAATTCTGGTACTAGCTCAAGACCTCCAGGTAAGTGTACTGTGGATTGAATTCATCCATAGTCAATAATGATGCTCTCCCTTTAAAACATTGATCTTAGACAGGACTTCATGAAATTAAGGGTTTGAGTTTGGGGTATATTGTTGTGCTTAATGTCTCACATTATTCCAAATATGAAAAAATAAATTTAATCAAAAATTTCAAAAATGATAGCTTATCTGAGAGACTTTCTTTAACTTTCTCATTTAAGAAGCACCTTTCTCATTACTGTGTTTGCACTTATCACCATCTGGTACACAATATACAGCATTTCTCTGTGTGGAATGACTATATCTCCCATCTTGGTTTGGAATATGTATCATGAGACCAAGGTATTTGTTTACTTGCTAACACCTGGCATATGGTAGGTGATCAATAGATACTAGCTAAAAGGATGGTCAGTGAATATATGAGTCATATTCTGTTTGGTTAACACATTGCTCTGCTTTTGGAAAACATTGTTAAAGTTGAGGTCATTAATTAGGTTAAGAATTAGTGGTAGTTTCTATCAAACTCAGGAATAAATTTATTGCACCTTTTCTTACATAAGAGTCTCTGAAATTTTGGTTAGACGAATAAACTAATCATTAATACCTAAGAAAGAACTCTTCAATTTCAGTAATCAGAGACATCACATTTCATCAATTATTCTGACCTTGTGGGTCCTGACAGCAGCTGACGATGCATGTAGTACTGATGATATTGTTGGTAATGATGATGATAATTGTGGTGATGGTAATATTCACAGAGTGTTGTTTTGCTAGTTGCTATGCTAAGACTTTCAAATTTATTAACTTCTATCGTGCTTACTACAACTCTATGAAGTAGTTTATGTTGTAACTTATAAGAAAACTGAGATGGAGAGAAGTCCATATCTAAAGCCATATACCTGGCTGCTTGTGGAACCAGGATTGAACTGGGGTGAGACTCCAAATGAAGCCCATGACTGTTCCTATGATATTCTGAAGTAGTAGCAAGCAGAGGAAAGGAAAAGGAATGACACCTACTGTAAGTTTTCAAAATTTAAAGTAGAATTCTTTCAAAAGCGTGAGTGGGGAAAAGGCAGAGTGGTTTGAAAGTGGTCCAAAAACACCATGTGCAAACAGGTAACCATCAATCAGAAAGAAAAATGGCAATGTCAGAGCACAATTTGAAAGTTTATGGGAGAAGAGGAGGAGATCCAATCTTTTGGGGGAAACAAAGTGAAATTAGAAAAGAGGTTCTATATAAGCTGAGTCACAAAATTAGAGGTAGGACATATTAGAAAGAACTTACAACAATTCACATATTGTAGAAAGTAAGATGTGTACTATATCTAAGCAATGTAGTGAAAGAAATAGTAGTTAACCCAAGTAAGTTCTCTTTATACTATTTCTTTATACCATCTATTCTCTTTATACTGTATACAGTACATACATGCTCCTGAATTTATAATGTAAGATTTATTATCAGTTGAAAATGCATTTAAGATACCTTGTCTATTGAAAACTAGAGCTAGCATAGCCCACCTTAAATATGCTCAAAACACTACATTGGCCCTCAGAAAGGCAATCATCTAACATAAAGCTATTTTTCTTTCTTTATTTATTTCTGTCTCTCTCCAAACACACACACACACACACACACACACACACACACGTATTTTTTACAGCAACAAGAAAATCCTATATCTGTCAGCTCTTATGAATTGCTCATAACTGACATCCATTTCTTCTAATGTCAGCACATCACTGTTGATAGCAAATTTTTCCATCAGTTATTTGCTGTGAATTTTCTTTGTGTGCATGTGTGTGTGTTTTCTTCCTTTACCTCAACTTCCTTTTTCACTTTTTAATTTGTTCTAATTATTTATACATGACAGTAGAATGCTATCTCATCTTCTTCATTTCAATCAGCACCTCCTTGGAAAACTGTTCAGCCACAATGCCAGCCAGTCTACTATATGGTCTTCATCATTGTTCAATTCTATTTCCCAAGCACTACTATGCTACTTCATACTGTTTCATCAACAGTGGAACCTTTGTTAAAGCCTTTGAATGTATTCAAAACTTTCCTCCAAATGTCATTCATGTGACTCCCCATGCTGAGAGCGATGCTCTGCGTAGCATTTAGCATGTGATTCTGTTGCTTCAACAGTCTGTACAAATACTTTTGATAAACGGTATGTGAGAGTAAATAGCTGCTCTGAGTCCAGCTATTGCACCTTTGTTCATTGGTTGAGTAAATGTGGTTGTGTTTGGTGGTAAATACGCAAACTTTACTTCAGGATGTACATTGCAAATATGCTGCGGATGTCCTAGAGCATTGTCTAAGATCAGAAAAATCTTGAATGGGATGTTGTTTTGCCTATGATATTCTCTTGCCTGAGGAATAAAATAGTTCAAAAACCAGTCTTCAAACAATGCTGATGTTATCCAGGTTTTGTTATGGTAATAATAAACAGGAAGTGTATGCTTGTTCATATTATAGAATGCTCTGGGGTTCTCTCAGTGGTAGATTAAGAAAGGCTTTAATTTGAACCCTGCAACATTTCCATTCCAAAGTAGAATATCATGGTCTTTTTAATGCCTTGAATACTGGCATTGTTGTTGGACTCTTGCTGTATATAAGCTTTTTCTAGCATATACTTTCAGAGAAAGCTGGGTTTCATCAACATTAAATATTTGTTTTGAAAAATATTTCTCATCCACCATTCTCCTATAAAGTTCTTCCTTAAAAGCTGTCATTATATATGTGTGACTACATGACCAACATGCACACTCAGAAAAATGAGAAATCATATCCATTCTATGTATGATATGTCAAAGTGCATAAATGTATTCTACTGTCATGGATAACTAATTAAAACAAGTAATTTTTTAAAAAAAGCTGACATCTTCACTATTGTCATTTGCTGCTGTACTATTCTCACCTTCACATTAGGAAAATTCAAAGCATTAGAACCACTCACGATTTGGTATAAACATCTGCATATATGTGAAACATCTTGGCAGGCTTTTCTAGCAAGTAGAAATTACTTCTTCCTTAGCCTGGATCATCAGTAGGCTAAGCACTATGTACTTACCTGGTCTTTTGTCCACAGGTATTTTTTCTATATTATCAACCAGCTGAGCTCTTTTCTTCATTTTAACAGGTGTTTAGCAGATTCTGATGTTTTACTGCATCACTGATTCATTTCATATCCTGTAAGACGGGCAAGACTGTCAATTGTTCAAGTCCTAACTCCTGTGTGATGGCCATTTCTTGTTTGCCTCCTTCATGCTGGCAATTATTTTGAGTTGTGTTTCAAGAGTAATTGCAAATCACGTCTCACCAGAAGTCAGGCACATGGATGGGCATTTCTTTTTTAGACATAATAGAATGCAAAAACTCAAAACACAGTATCCATAAAATGCTGTAGAGTACACTGTAGAGTATTGGTTGTTTCCTTCTGTGATCAGGTAGATGACTGGGATCTGCAGCTCACTGCTGCTGCCCAGTATTGTGAGAAAGTTTCATACCTTAGTAGCATATCCTTAGCCTGGGGAAAGATCCAATCTCAAAATTTGAAGTATGATTTCTACTGGGTTTTTATCACTTTCGTATCATCATAAAAATAAACAATCATAAGTCAAGCTTTATAAATTGGAACTATCTCTAGTAGCATATAGTATATTTTGTATATGTAAGTTACTATATAATATTTTATACATATATATGTAATTCTTTTTATTTTTATTTTAACCTTTATACTCTACCTTTTATTTCAGACTACCTTTTATTGTTTTTTAATTTTATATGAGTGGAATTATACAGTAAGTACTCTTTTGTGATTGTTTTTAGAAGTGCATGAGAGTAGAGTGTGTTTTGACATGTTATACATACTTGGAATAGAACTCATTCTAATTAGGATCCCATTCTTACAATTGTACACCATGTGGAGTTTCGTTGGTTGTGTGTTCGTCTATGAACATAGGAAACTTATGTTCAATTCATTCTACTGTCTTTCCAATTCCCATCCCTTCTCCCTTCCCTTCATTCCCCTTTGTCTAATCCAATGAACTTCTATTGTTCCCTCCTCCTCCCTATTGTGGGTTAGCATCTACATATCAGATAACATTCAGCCTTTGGTTTTTGGGGATTGGCTTATTTCACTTAGCATGATAGCCTTCTAGTTCCCTCCATTTACAGGCAAATTTCATTCTTCTTTATAGCTGAGTAATATTCCATCATGTATATATATATTACATTTTCTTTATCCATTTATGTTATACATACTACTCTTTAAATAGTATACTGTAGTAAATTGGAAAATTAAGAAAAGAAACACATTTCTTTCAAGATTTTTGTCAAATTTAAAACTGTGAAACAGTGATAGTACTTTATTCCTTCAACAGCTCTCATTCCTCATTCTTGTTTAACCTTTACCTACATTTATCAATTGTTTACATTTTCCACATTTGCTTTATCTCTCTCTGTCTCTGTCTCTCTCTCTCTCACACACACAGACACATACACATGTATATTCATATGTGTGTGTGTGTGTGTGTGTGTGTATATATATATATATATATATGNTTTGTGCGTGTATGTGTATATATATATATATATATATATATATTCATTCTTTAGTATCTACAGGGGTTTGGTTCCAGGACAACTTTGGGTGCAAAACCTCTGGAGGCTCAAGTCTCTTATATAAATTGGCACAATATTTGCATATAACCTATGCATATCCTCCCTAATACTTCAAAATGTAAGTATTACATGTAATACTTAGTACAATGTAATGCTGTGTAAATAGTTATTACACAATATTGTTTAGGGAATAATAAAGTGGATATGTGTTCAGTACAGATGTAATTTAAAAAATATTTTTGATCCTTGACTGATCGAATAGACAGATGTTGAACCCACATAGAGGAGACTGTAATATAGCTAAATCACTAAATAATTTGAGAGAAAGAGAGAATTTCAGCCTTAATGACTCTTTTCCACAAAATATTTCAGCAGGCATTTTCTAAAAACAAGGACATTGTTCTGCCTAACCATAACATAGTTATTAAATTCATAAACCTTGGCATTGATACAATATCATCATCTAACATAAAATCCATATTCAAATTTTATCCTTTGTTCCAATAACATTTTTTGTTACAATTTTTTTCCAGTCTAGGACCCAAGCAAGTATCACACATTGCACATGATTCATACTGGTTTAACCTTCTTTAATTTGGAAAATTTCCTGTAATTTTTGTTTTTGTAATACCAACATTTTGAAGAGTTCAGGTCAGTTGTTTTGTTGAATGAGTCTCAATTTGTATGTGCCTGTTTCCTAATGTCAATTTGGGTTGGACATTTTAGGCAGGAGGTTTCTGTATGTGATGTTGTGTCCTCTGTCTCTGTGAATCACATCAAAAGATGTCAGTTTGTACCAACATTGGTGATAGTGACTTGAGTGCGTGATGAAGTTGTTATATGCTGGACCCCTCCATTATATCATTTTCCTTTGAAACCAAATAAACTGTGAGGAGATACTTTGAAAGTGCGTAGATATCCAAAGAAAATTTTATATGATTTTGGCAACCATTAATGATTCTTATCTGAATCAATTATTACCATATGATTGAAACAGTTTTCTATTTCTTCTTTCATTATTTCTGCATTTCTTAGTTGGTATTTCTCCCAATTTTTGTGTGTGCAAATTTCTCACAAATGTGAAAAATGTAAGATACTCTCTGTTTTGTGTGTGCAAATTTCTCACAAATGTGGAAAATGTAAGATACTCTCTGTTCACTTTGAACTTTCTGCACCCTTGGAATCAGTCATTTCTCCAAGTAGCCCTAGTTCTTTTATTGGTTAATGGTATCTTGAAACTAAGATTTGGGGTTTCACTGGTACAGGGGTTTCATTGCACAAACATCTATTATTATGTTGCTGTTTGGGGACATGTGGTAGTGTTCACTAACAACATGAATCTGAAGGCCAATCTTATTGGGAGTAGCCATCACAGAAAATTAAACCAAGTTAAAAATCATGGTTACAAAAATCTCATTATAACTTTAATGATAACTATAAAAGCCTGAATAAACTTTAAAGTCATGATCAGTTGGTTGGTAACCTAGATTCTATAACCTTGAATTTCTGAGTACAGAAATACTGTATTCTGAGATGGTTTCAGCATTAACATTGCCATAATACTGGCAATATGTAAGGAAGTACCAAAATAATAAAGAAATTAAGTCAAACACAGGTTTTTGGTTGGTTGGTTTATTTTTGGTACCAGGAACTGAACTCAGAGGCACTAGAATTGAGCCACATCCCCCGCCCTATTTTGTATTTTAGAGACAGGGTCTCACTGAGTTACTTAAAGCCTCACTTTTGCAGAGGCTGGCTTTGAACTCACCATGCCTCAGCCTCCGAAGCTGTTGGGATTACAGGTGTGCACCATCATGCCGGGCCAAACACAGATTGCTAATGTTCTAGAAAAAAATTTAAGGCTAGGAACAGTAGTGTGTTTTGAGAACATTGTATTTCCACATATTTTGTCTACAAATTAAAGTGTTTTAAGTGTTCAAAGGAATCAATATGTCTATTCTAAATCAGTAGGTCTACTCTGAATTGTTTAAGGAGATTTCTTTAAATTTATAATGAATTTTAAAATATTTAAGAAATATTGATTTAAAAATTTATTGGCAATGATTTAGTAAATCAAACATTCAAGAAGTATAACAAGGAGAGGGGGTTTTTCATGCACAAAACCCTTTGAAGGAAGAATGGATGGGCCTTCAGGTAGGATTTGAGTATAGCATCAGAGTATTCATTATAGTTGCTATTTTGATTTTCCCTTCCAAGATCAAATAAAGTTTTAGAATACATAGATTAAAATACAGATTGATAGACAATTAATCCTGAGAAGGACCTTAAATGTCACACATCTTATTATTTGTAAACTTAGCACAAAGAAATTCAAATTCTTACTAAATGTAATTCCATCAAAGTACCAAAACTAGGTTTATATACTTTCTTATGTTTCAGGTTCTTACACTCCATTCTTTTTGACATCCCATAATAAAGATTAAAGGATAATCTTCATGTGTTCTCAATAGTCCATGTCATGGTGTGCATAGCTAAGTTCTACACCAGAGAGTACCTCTGAGAAGTTCTAGAAGAGGCAATGAATGACAAATAGATGCTGGTTCTGTTTATTTTTTTCTTCCAACGTAAAGAAAAAAAAAGTGAATTTGATTAATTTGCAAAAGCTTAAACTATTGTGAAGAATCCAAGGGTTACAGATGGATGTCACAGTCAAAATCCAGGATAGTTGAAATCAAGTACTGCCTGGAGGCAGGGAATTGAAGTGGAGTCAGGTGTCAGGGACCTTCTCAGCTCTTTAGCTGTAGATTAAGTTGAGAAAGTATTATTGTTTTTAATTGGCTCCCATTTGACCTTATTAAAAGTTTAAGTGTGCTTTTACTCTAGCCTTTTATCCTTTGACATTTCTTTCCTGGTATTTTATAGGTTCTTTTGTCTTCCTTCATCATAATTTTCCCTTTATATTGTACTCTGTTTCTTTCTGGAAAAAAAAAATCTCCTGTCTCCTTGCCATTTATTAAAGGGACCAACAGCAAAATATTCTTGAGGATGGAATTTGCCTTTATGAGCTGAGTTGCTGAAAGAATTATATGAGGCAATTATTTCTCGCTTCTCTGATGCCTCAGCTGTGTATTCTAACAATAATTGCTTGCAAGTATGTTTGCCTTTATGTTATAATCCATTTGATAGCAAGGATATTTCTTTTCATCACTGTTTCCCCAACACCTGGCATGGCTCCTGACAAAATAAGCTCTCAGTAAATGTTTGTTGCATGGATTAATAATTGGCAATGTATTGTAATTGTTTATCCAAGTATCTCTGTCTTTTGTTAGACTGAATTTGAAGATGATCAAATCTTATTATTGGTACGACTCCTAGTCCTGCACAAACTGTTCATGTAGTAGGTGCTCAATATATGGAAGGGAATGAAGAAATCAAACAAGGAATCAGGCAGAGTAGGCAGGAATCTGTACCATTACTTGAGGATTGTGAAAAAGCTCCCTCCAAAATTACTTTTCTTCTCTGCTTGTCATCGGTGCAGACAATTCTGTGTGCCTGTACTGTCTGCTGCTAAAAGGGCCTCTGGATGGAGTGAGTCCATTATTTAGTAAGAAGTAAAGGTCATTTTTAGAAATGCAATTACTTCTTCACTGGTGAAAGCACTGGCTACCTGAGGGTGAAAGGAAGTGATTAAGGCAGGCAAAGAACTCTGGAAGAGGGAAGCTTTGCTACTCTTGTAATGTTGCTTCAGATCGATCCTAGGCACTGTGCAAAGACATCGAGACAGCCTAGTCTGGTGTGTAAGTTCTAGACCTAGAGATCGGATCCACATGCAGCAACTCTCTACTGGATTAAAAAGGAAAGAGAGTAAAACAAGGAAAATGTACAAATAAGAGGTTTCACTTATTTATCAAAGAAATAAAAATATTTTAGTGCTTGTTATGTTTTAGGAATTGTGGATATACCAATAAAAAGAGAGTGTAATTATGCTAAAGAGTTTACCTACCTATAGAAGTGACATATAAATAACCTCATAAAAACTATATCTGTATAGTTGAAAAACTGATATAAAGGAGAAATGCCTTGTGTTAGGATGTGTATAAAAAGGGGACTAACCTAGCCTGAAAGGGCAGGGGTGACTTTCCTGAGAAGTCTTAGAAGATAACACTTGAGAAAAAATAGGCCTTGGCAAAGCAGAGAGAGAGGAAAAGGTATTTCAGATGGAAGTGGGAGCTTGTGAAAAGCTCCCAAGGTAGAACAAGCTTGAGTATTCCCGGAACAGAAAGAAAATGGCTGTGGTTGGGGAAAGGGGAAGGATGGAACAAATTAAAGTTGAAGAGGAAGGCAAAGACAGAAGGCAAATTACGCAATGCCCGAAGGCCAAGGGGTTGGGGTTTATTTTAATAGGAAGATATTGAATAATTTAATACAATTTATGGAAGGGATTTCGACCAACTTATGTTTTTAAAATGGAATAGAGCAAACTAGCCCAGACTCTCCTTTTCCCACTGAGATACCAAGTAAGCAACAACAGCCTCAAGTCCTCAGTGGTAACTCTGGAAATCAGTACAGGATCTGCAGCCCCCTCAGGCACACACACTCAGGAGGGACAAGCCCTGGTCAAAAAGGTAGGTCATCTTGTGGCCTCCTTTTCACTTTTGCCTCATTCTCTTCCTGGTATGGCAGGGGAGGAAACCAAGCAACTAACTCCTGGTTGCTCCTTCAGGATAGCCTTTGTCTTGGCGGAAGAAATTATTAAAGGTGAGTGAATCTGTAAGTCTTCCTCACAACTTGGGAGCAATTTCTGAATTTCTGAGAGAAAACCCATCTAAGAACTGAGCTTTCTTTAGAAATAACATTTGTCCCAGGATATTCTATGTCACTTCACCTCTTCTACAGGACCCAGAAATACATATTATTTCCTCATTATTCAAATGAGGCAATCAGAACACAGAGGTTTGGAATCACCCAAGGTCACATAGGTACCTGGCAGAATTGGATCTAAAGTAAGGGCTTTCTTCCTTAAGAACTTGCGTTCTTTCTGTCCCCGCCAGAGCAGATAAGTCCTTGAAAAAAGTGTCAAAGTCTGACTGGAAATCTAGCTTGTTTTCTTTCCCCATTTCTCCATTTGATTTTCTCTCTCTCTCTCTGTGTGTGTGTGTGTGTGTGTGTGTGTGTGTGTATAGGCTTCCACTCATTTTTGTTGGCCAGTACTCTCTGACTCCTTTCAAGGTTTAAAAACCAAATATTTTTTTCATACTGATATCGATGACCTCCATCTGACATCATCAGCTTTTCCAGTCTGTCTTTCTCATATTCTCCCTGTCATACACATGAATGTTTACTTTCTTGTTTATGTGTTTATTTCCATGGCCATTTTCTGTCTTCTCTCCCCATCCCCAGTTCTCCTTGTAGTCCAAATTTAATATAGTTTATGTGGCATTACCAATATCTACTCTGCCTTCTTATCATGTGGTCATTTATACCAAATAGGGAAACTATTTGAAAATGTCCTTCTAAGCATGATGAGAAATATAAGTGAAAGAAAACAAGAAATCTATATGATATTTCAGTCTGAAGGTCAAGGTCTCTCACTCATGCCAGGATTACTAGTGATATTGATAAGTAGGAAAGAGATACATTCCACCCCCCTTTTTATTTATGTTTTTCTCATGATTGAGAGGAAGACTTCATGCTATGAACATGACTTATTGGTGTTGATCTTGGTCACCTGGCTGAGGTAGTGTTGGTTAGGTTTCTCCACAGTTGCCCCTGCTTACCTATCATATTGTATTCTTTGGAAATATGTATCTGTGCAAAGCTAATCTTTTAACAAGTCAGGAGTTTTCCTTGCTTGAAAGAATCTCTGCATAAATTATCTGGAATTTTTCTACATGGGATATTTGTTTCTTCTTTTCCCTTTGTTTTTAGTCAATGATTGAATTAGAATGGGTTCATAAGTAGACTGCACATAATAATTGCACTCCACTTTATTTTGTTGCTCATATTGTTCCGTATTTGGTGAGTGGAGGACATTCATTTAGTTTCCGCACCCCTTAACATACTTCTATAACTTCATTTAGAGTTTTTGTTTGTTTTATCACTTCTTTACTTTTTGACCCTAGAAAATACTCTGGGCTCATCTCATATATTTCCTGTGCCAGCCTCAGAACTGTCAACTCTCCAGGAAATCTTGGCTCCTTTTATTGGAGAATGGTATTAGAGACCAAGATTGTGGAGCTAGGATGGTCATTGCTTTTGGGATGTCTTTATTTCTATGTCTTCCCAGTTGATAGAACAAGGAAATGTGTTTGACAAATTTCAATCTAGATGTTAAATATAAAATTTTTATATGTAAAAATATGTACCTAAATTAAGCTAAAATACAAGTTCATATTTACGTTTAATCCATCAGCTCATGGATAATTCCAGGTGCTTCCTCTTGTTTGTCTATAACCTCTTAATATGGCAGTAAGAAATTTTTTTCTAGTATACATGTACAGTGGTTTCAGAATTCTTCAACTGTATCCCTGTGGGAAACAAGTTTATAAACCACAATACAGAACTAATGTATACTCTCATGGACTCCACCCATTTCCAAACCTACTTAGATCAGCAGCTCTTCCTCTCCTATGCAGTCCTTTCAGACCATTATAACATGGTTATATTATTTTGTCCTGATGTACATTCTATCCTGGGATCCCCTAAACTCCGAAGTGATTTTTAAATTTTCATATGATAAAGTTTATTCTTTGTGCTGTAAAAGTCTATGGATTTCAACAAACACACAGTATCACATTTCCACCTTTAAAGTATCTATATGTCATTGCCCTAAAAATGCTCTGTGTGTAACCCCACTTAATCCTCCCCCTCCCCTGAAACCTTAGCAATGACTGACACTGGAGCTGGGGGATGTGGCCCAGTGGTAGAGTACTTGCCTGCTATGCTTGAGGCCCTTGGTATGATCCCTAGCACCACAAAGAGATAAATAAATGAAAGTTAAAAAATTTAAAAAGAACAATGATTGATATACTTATTCTCTATACAGTTTTGAATTTTCAAAAATGTAATATCCATGGGATTATATATATATATATATATATATATATATATATAGCTTTTTCAGATTATCATCTTTACTTAGCAATGATTAAGCTTTGTCCATGTCTTTTTGTGACTTGATAACTCTTTTTATCAACTCAGTAATATACTCCATTGTATGAATTTACCATAGTTTTTTTTTTTATTACTCACCTATTGGAAAACATCCTTGGTTACTTCTAGTTTTTAGCAATTATAAATATGGCTTCTATTAACATTTGCATGCAGGCTTTTCCTAGACATTAAGTTTTCAAATCAGCTAGGTAAATACCTAGTGATATAATTGAGGAATTGCAAAGCACTATGTTCAGATTTGTAAAAGTATTCCAAAGTGACTTTCAAAATATCAGTACACTTTACATTCCCAGGAGCAGAGAATGAGTGTTCCTATTATTCCACATGCTTGCCAAAAATTGGGTTGTCAAAAAAATTTTTTTTGGATTTTAGTCACTCTAAAAAGTGGGTCATGGTAGGTCATCATCTTAATTTGCACTTCCCAAAGGGCATACGATATTGAGCGTCTTTTCTTGTGTGTATTTTCCATCTGTATCTTCTTTGGCGAGGTGTATGTTGTATCTTTTGCCCATTTAAAAATTGTGGGTTTTTTTTTACATTTCTGAATTTTAAAAATTGTTGTATGTTTTAGATTCAAGTCCTTAAGCAGACACATACTTTGCAGATATTTTTTTTCCCAGTGTGTGGCTTGTTTTCTGATCTTCTTAACAGGGTCTTTCATGGAGTAATAGTTTTACATTTAAATAAATTAGACTCATCAATATTTTCTTTCACAGATCATGCTTTTTGTGTGGTCTAAAAATTCATCACCAAACACAAGGTTATGTGGATTGTTCTAGAAGTTTTATAGTTTTGCATTTTAAAATTTAGGCCTATGGTCTAAGGACTCTATAGATAAATTTGGGAAAAACTGACATCTTGACAATATTGAGGCTTCTAATCCATGAAATATCTTTTAGATTTTCTTTCTACCCTTAGTACTTTAAAGTTTTTCACTTGTTCATATTTTATTTATTTATGCCCAAGTATTTCTTTTTCTTTTTAAGTATGCTGAAAAATGGTGTTATTTTAAAATTTCAAACTACAATTATTTGCTGATGATATAGAGAAAAGCAATTATCTTTTACACATTGACCTTATATCCTGGAATCTCTTTTTTCAAAATATATTTAAATTTTTCTTGAGATATCTTCTGTGACTCATGGCTTATTCAAGATTATGCTCTTTAATTTTCAAATATCTGGAGATTTTCCAGATGTCTTTCTGTTATTGGTTTCTAGCTTAATTCCATTGTGGTCTAAAAACATATGCTGTATGATTTTTATTCTTTAACATTTTCAAATGTGTGATTTATGGCCTATGAAGTAGTTTATCTTGGTGAGTGTTCCAAGTTTAGAAGACTGTGTATTCTGCTGTTGTTGGATGGAATATTATACAAATATCAGTTAGATCAAGTTGATTGATGATTGATAATTCCAGTCAGCTATATCCTCACTGATTTCCTTCCTGCTTAAACTACTAATAGATGAAAGAGGGGTATTAAAGTTTAACTCTAAAAGTGTGTTTATCTGTTTATTATTTTAGTTCTATCAGTTTTTGTATTTTATATGTGAATAGGTCATGTATTTTAATGTTATGTTGTTAAGTGTGCACCCATTGAGGATTGTTATCTTCTTGGAGAATTGAGTTTTTTATTATGCACTGTCTCCATTTATGTCTGATTATTTTCTTTGTTTTGAAGATTGCTTGCCCTAACATTAATATAGCCACTTCCACTCTCCACTGATTCATGTTAGCATGGTATATCCTTCTCCATCTCTTTGCTTTTAACTTTTTTGCTTTTTACATTGCAAGTGGGTTTCCTATAGACAACATAAGTTGTGACTTGATTTTTTATCTTCTCTGGAAATCTCTTTTAATTCATGCATTTAGACTAGTCACATTAAAATGATTATTGATATATTAGTTTATGCTACAAAGTTGATAACTTTTCCATTTGGTGCAATTTTTATTTCTTCCACCTCTGTTTTAGTTGAGCATTTATGTGACTTCATTTTATCTCCGAGTATACTTATTATACTTCTTTTTTAAATTTAGAAATTGCTCTAGAGTTTACAATATGCATTTTTAACTAGTGCAAGTCCACTTTCATACCACATGAGAGCAGTTCAAAGGCAGGCTAGTTGCCTTATAACAAAGTATTCCCCATTTGTCCCTCCCATCCCTGTGACATTGCTGTCATTCTTTTTACCTATTTGTCATAATTACCCAATACATTGCTATCACAATTAAACAGTTTAATTAAGAAAAAGAAAATATTTTAGCTTAATTCATCTCTTCCTTCTTTCCCTTTTTTTCATACATCTATTGTTTTGACCTACATAAATTTTCCTTCTGCTTGCGTGTTTTCCTCCTCTAGCTTCTTTAAAGGTTTTCTTTTTTCTTTGGTTTTTTGAAGTTTGGATGCTATGTCCAGGCATATGGTTTTGGGAGTCAAGAGTTTTTTCTTAGGACCGAATCATAGCTCAGCTCTTCCATCTGTATATTCCTTTTTCTTTTATTCTTTTCTACAAGTGTTGATTCTGAGAGTACTACCTAATAATCATGTTCTGTGCTGATTTCTAAATTCCAGGGAACCCAGTCTGCATCAGATCCTAACATATATGACAAGGTCTTGATTTCAAGCCTGATGTGAATTATAAGATGTGTTTTGGGGGCCTCGTAAGGGTTGAATATATTTCAAGTGTAATAAGGATTATATATGATTGTGATTATGAGTAGCAGCTATGATATTGTCAGGATGGTCCCAGGTCTTCTTTGCTAGTTATGTTAATGCACTTTAACACATTACTCTGCAACTGTTCTTCTGTTCTTGTTCTATGTAGGCCATGTGACTCTATAGTGTTGTTTGAATTTCTAATATATTTTGGATATTAACCCTTAGCAAGCATATGGATCGGGAATGTTTTTTTTCCCAGCCCATAGATTGTGTCTTTACTCTATTATTTCCTTTGTTGTGTAGAAACTTTTTATTTTGACGTGATACCATTTTTCCCTCCCCCACCCCCACTTTTGTTGCCTGTGCTTTTGGGATCAAACATGAAAAATAATTGAAAGGACAATTTGTGTACTTCCCTCCATGTTTTCTTCTAGTAGTTTTATTATTTCAGGTTTAAGGTCTAAATCTTTAATCCATTTTGGGTTAATTTTTGTATATGGTATGAGATAAAAACCCAATATCATCTTCAGCATATGCATATTTACTTTTCTCTACATTGTTTATTGAAGAGACTGTCCTTTTCCCATTTTGTAGTTTGGGGAACATCAATTCACTATAAATGCTTGGGTTATTTTTGAGCTCTTTGTTCTGTTCCGTTGGTCAATGTGTCCATTTTTGTGCCAATACCATGCTATTTTAGTTACTCTTTGTTTACAGATGGAAATCAAGTAATGTGATGCCTCCAGCTTTGTTCTTTTGCTTATAATTGCTTTAGCTGTTCAGATTTCTTTGTGTTTCCATATAAAATTTAGGGTTTCTTTTTCTATTTCCATGAAAACTGAGAAGGGATTTTTATAGGGATTGTATTGAATCTGTAGTTTGCTTTGGTAGTAAGGACATCATAACAATATTAATGATTTTAGTCCATGAACATAGTACATCTTTCCACTCATTTGTTTCTTTAATTTCTTTCACTCATGCCTAAGAGTTTTCAGTTAAAGGTCTTTCACCTTCTTGGTTAAATTCATTCTTAAATATTTTATCTTCTTCATAGCTGTTAAGTGTGGTTGCTCTCTTTGATTTCTTTCTTTTTTTTAAAGGTCATTATAAGAAGGTACCTATTTTGAAATGTGTATTTTTTCTATTCATTTTATTTTACAGTGGAAAGGCTAAAAATAATTTTAAAAAATTAGAAAGCCAAAGCTTTCATTTTAGAGAGGTTAAGAGGAATACATAGCTGTTTAGCAGCAGATTCAGGACTAGCATTTGGAACAAATATTATACTGATAGATTTGAAAAAAATAATACTGATAAAGGGTAGTATTGTTCTCAAAGAGAAGGACACAGAGCTAGCAAGTTATGGAGAATTGCAAACCAAAGCTGCCAAAATGTTCTGTTGGGGAAGAATATAGAATCTCTTCCCTGGGATTTCCAAGAAAACCACATTAGATATCCCTATACAGAGGTAAGTGTTTATATTAGGGAATATTTTTAAGCATCATAACTCTATAAGATTTTCCCAGTCTAAACACTTTCTAACTTACAGGTTGCTATTTCTATATGGTCTATTTATGAAGACCCTTTATTGACAAACATGGATTTTGACCCAGGGTATTTTCCATCCTCTGTGCCCAGGCTTCCAGTTTGTGGACCCCACCACTGACCGTCTCTTTTTGCCTCAGATGGTGGATTCAAAAACTTCTCTTTCACTTTATATTCACTTGGCTCATGTTAGAAATATCCTTATGATACGCAATAAGTACTCCAGGAGACATGTCTCTTATTTGTCAAGTGCAAATTATGTACTATGCAGTTGATACTACCAGTGGTGTTCTCAAGTCTGTTTAGTGAACACCTCAAATATATATTCTTAACAAGTATCAGAAGTTACTGCACAAAACCACCACACCATTTGTTTTTGAAATTTTTAAGATTCTTCTTACAATCTCTAAGATTCTTATAGAATCCAGTATTTTATTTAAAATTTGCCCTACCCTTCTTTCTCTGTCCATGTATTTTTATATTTTGTTAGAATGAAGCTTGATAATAAGCAATACCATCTATCAAAGCTTAGTTTTCTTGAGGATTCTTCATACACTAACTTGGAATGTTCTGCTAGCATTTTAAAATTTTACCATTGACAAGGTGAAACACAAACAGATGTGGAGTCTTGAGTCTATTCACCTGTTCCAAATGCCCTATCTATCTTTCATTTGTTTATTCATTTTTATTTTTGAGATAAGATCTTTCTACATTGACCAGGTTGGTCTCAAACTCCCAGGCTCAAGTGGGCATACTGTCTCAGTCTCAGCTGGGACTACAGGTATGTGGCCCCAAGCTTAGCTATTGTTGTCCAGTCTTAAAGGGAGAGAATCAACTTATACTGAAGAGTTAGAAGGACTTGCCCAACTTGTTAGGGACCCAGCTATATGTGGAAAGAAGTTTCATATGTTAGACCAGTCCTCCTTTCAATTTACCAAGCTGGCTCTTATTTACATTGAAGGAGAAGATTGCCTTTGTATTTTTAATTAAAAATGGAGCCCAAATAAAAATAGTGGTATCTCCAAAATTTCTCTTAGGGGTGGCTTAGGAGAGGGAATAGGGCAGAGGTTCAGGGAAAGGGAGATGACTTAGGTACTTGTTTTGAAGTTACATTTGACAACAAGATATGCTTTTTACTTAGATTTTCAGGGATAGGGGAATAAGTAAAATCTCTACACAACACTCTTTGCTTTCCCACTGCTTAAAATGTTAGCACTTTATGAATAAGCTGATGATTACAACAAAGTATTTTTTAAAAACAAGCAAATTACATATACACCTGTTTTAAATCAACATCTTTCTCCAATCTGTGGATAAGATAGAAGTTCAATGTGTATTTTCTGCAAAGCATATAAAAGAACAAGTCTTCAGTTTAAGGGATCTAATAGCCTGAGAGCCTCTTGAGAATCTAGATTAATGGAGGTTACTTGGAGAATTGCAGAACAGAGGAAATCCAGCTAGTGAATGTGTAACACTTGGATCCAAAAGCTAAAATGCTATCTCCTGAGACAAAAGCAAACAAAGAGAAATAGCCACAGATGTAATAAAATACTGATGATGTAAGTTTTTCCTGTTGTGTTTTGCCTTTGCAGATACAATGTAGGTTTACATATAAGACTATCAATTATATCAGCATAAAATATAGATTATGGAGAAAATCTATGTTAATTATCACTATTCAATAGTTTCCATATTCTCTAATGATACTGCTACCTATAGTCACCAAAATACTATGTAGGCTTCTACCTATGTAAAGTAATCCCTGACAGTAGTTATTTTCCCTTTTAGAATTTAAATTACAGAATATTTAAATGCTGCTTGGAATTCAAATACTATTAAACCAATCACTGTAATTTTAAAAGGTAAAACTTAGTTCACATCTTCTTGGGAGGATCAGGATTCATGGCGCCTCCGTTCAGAGGAAGAGGAATCTAAAGTGCAGGAAAGGTGATCAGCCATAGTCCAGAAAAAGCAAAGAAATTCAGTGAGGACCGGTGATTCTCTGAGGAAGTTGAGCCTGAGGTATTGAAGCCTCTTTGACAGTCCTAGCAAACTCATTTCTTTTAACTTCACTCATGGATATTGACCTGGGAATACCAAGAATAAAATAAAATTTAACTTTGTAATAGATTTAAAAAAAAATTGATGAGAAAAAGAATAGTAAGTACAAGATTTTGGAGACAAAAATAATGAGTGAGGTAATAAATCAATAAGATAGAAAAACTAATTTTTATAAATATTGAGTGCTCTCAATTGGCTTCTATCTGGAGACTCATGGGGAAGCTTCCTACTTGCCCATAGCAGATAACCTATACCACTACTACCTGTTGCTTTGTTAGTGAACGTCCTGGAGGCCATGGAACTGCATGATTTGGATTAATCTAGATTTTTGAATTGCACATGCTGAAGAATTCACAGAACCTGGAAATTCATATAACATTTTTATTGTGCCAAGTAGGGTCTTTAAAAATAATTACCATATATAATCACCCTTGTTTAAAAAAACATTAAACTTTAAATATTGCAAGACATTCTCAGAATCAAGAATAGTTTCCCAAACTGAATAATTGATTGAATATGTTCTGCATTCTGACAATCTCTGATTTTCTCCTTTTTCCCCCCTACATTTTGCTGAAGGGCAGTACCAATTTTGCCATGGGGTGGCATTGAGGACCAGTGTCTGTGGCTTATGTCTGAGACTTACACAGGACTCTCTAACAGTAGCTTCAGTTAAGTGTGATGAGAGTCGTGTATATCATTTCTTAGAGATAACCTAGAAGCATCCGAGGAGCCCCTTTAATTGGCCAACATCAGAACAGCTGGAGAAATAAATACATTTATGAGGAGAAGCTGGCTAAACATCAAAATACAGTGCTTTGTGAAGGCAGTAATTGAGGTGAGTGAATTTTAATCTTAAATGAGACATAAAAAGGAGAGCAAATCAATTCAATTGTTTAATTAGAAATAACAATTCACAATTAGAAGAAAAGGGGATAACTTTAAAAGTAAATGGCTCAATTTATGATAAGCCCTAGAGGTTTTATACTATGAATTATTTTAAGGCATGTGTTTGGAAGTGCAGTTTGTATTTATCTCTCTGTGAGCTGTTTGGATCGTGAGAGCCCTACTTATGCCTTGTTTCAGCTTCTTGAAACAGGATTTTGTTGTCAGTTGCAGGAACACTAATATAAAAAGCAGAATCTGTGTGCATTGTTGGTACACATAGATCATCGTTGAGGGCCATGAGAAATGTGCAGGTGTTCTTTCGCTGTACCAGTAAAGCCAATGTTTTTTTTCGCTGTTGTAAGTTTGTGTGCTTATACTTTCCTAAGTTGCTCCTTTCAGAATAATTTCCCCAGAGTCAAATCCCAGCCAAGTGCAGCCTTTACATATCGAGGCGGGCATAAATGCTAGCTGGAGGGTTTTTCTGAAGTTGTAAAAAGGTTGATGGGTTCTTTATTGGTTGGCTCAAGTATGAAATTGAGGAGGTTTTCATATCAGAACAGCTGCACTTAAATTTTCCATCCATAACACCTCCCAATTTATTCAAAATCAGGGGATAATTGGAAAACCAGCTTCATAAAATTCTGGCTTTTGAAAATAAAATAAAATTGTCTTAAAACATGCAAAGTAGATTGTTAATTGTTGACTGCACTTTCTTTCATAGCAGCAACTGTGCATTCTTTCATGGCCTGCTTGACTGTTTATGTGTGTCACCTGTATCTGTTTGTTTCAGTTATAAAATGTTCTTTTACTGCAGTAAGAATAACTTCTTATTTGTTGTACCTTAGTTAACATGGGAAACCCTCATTATATATATTCAGTTGGGTAAAGCAATAGCAAAACAAAATGGATTTTCATGGACAGAATTTACATGGCTGAAAACAGCATGTTTTATCTCTAAGATAAATGTTATCATCTTTTTCTGATTGTTGCTCTGCAATTTTTATGAAAAACAAAATAAAAATATGTCAAAATGAAAAGGCAATTTTTTCTCTTTACAAAATGGCAAATACATCTGTCAAATTCCCTAAGAATTGAAAATGGCTTTTATTAGTACTTTTAAAAAATCTCAGATGTAATTACATTAAGTAATTTGGTTTCCAGAGGAGTTTGAATAATTAAAAAGCACCTGCTGATTTTCCTCTGGTAGAGTGAAAAAGGATTTTAATAATAGACGAAGAGTAGAAACAGAAAGAAAAGTCTTCAGGTGATGGATCACGTTAAGTAACAAATTTATGAATTTTAAAATTTCAAGCTTATCAAGATATGCTATCTATTAGCCACAGATGGATGACATTAGCAAGAAACCAGTTACACTGTTGTGTTTTTTATGTAACAATGATAAATGCTCCCCCTTCCCCCTTTCATTTGTCTGTTCAATATCCATATGGGAGACTTGAACTCCATTTGACTCTGTATGGAATTGGGGTGAGGGCTAGTGTGGATAAATGAAATTCACAGATAATCTCAAAACGTTTTAGCTTTCATCTCCCCTATCTCCCCTGCCTCTGAATTATTTTGGAGACACTGAGATGCTGCAAATTGTACTGAGTGCATTTTTTCCCCATTTCCTACTTTGGTTGATTACGTTAACAGAAGTTTAGGGAAAATGGAATGGTCGGTGAGTAGGCATGAGGAAAAAGGCATTGACTTTAGCTCCTCATCCTGAAGTTAGCAAGGCTCGTCTGAGTTCTTTTCCTTGCAAAGCATGTTTTCAGCCCCAACTAGTTACAATCTGCTTACCGGTGAGGACCACCATGCCAATAATTGCTCAGACCCTGAATGAGATAAAGGATCCAGGTGTTACAGAAACCAGCTTGCATGGTACAAGTCAGCTTTTATTGTTGGTGGTGTGTTACCCAAGCATGGGGATGGATGGCTGTCTTATTTATAGTGACCCAAGAGTATTTTCCACCCCATGCTGTGGCGAAGTTGAGGTAGCAGAAGGTTGTGCCTTAGTTCACCTTATCAGATGAAGAGAAAGAAAACAAGATCAAACACCTGAAAATTTGCCACTTAACCACAACAACTTTAATGAGACAAGCCCTTATCTCCCTTTGGGGCTGTAATCATGAGAAGACTATGTTTGCAAGTTTTTAATGTAATGATCAGTTCTTTTGATGAAAAATACTCTATGTGGGGTTAAAGGTGACTGGATGACTGAAAATAAACTCTTTTTAAAAATTTTTTATTGTAACTCCTGCTGAAAACCAATTGGTTCATTGATTTTTAAAATGAGGACTAGCCCCATTTTCAGGAGGCTGAGACAGGAGAATCATGCGTTAGAGGCCAACCACAGGAAATTGGCAAGACCCTATCTCAGAAAAAAAAAACAAAACAAACCAAGGACCAAAGATGTAGCTCAGTGGTAAAGTGTCCCTGGGTTCAATCTCCTGTGCCAAAATAATAACCATAATTCATAAATGTAAGAACTATCCTCTAAGTAGGTATTATTTTTATTTATTTTGAAAACCAAGATCCAAACCAAGAAGCCTTCTGTTTACTTATTTGTAAAAACATCCATAAACTTATTCATTCTTTATTCTGACTTTTCACTATAAAGAATCATTCTCATTTCTTTGGCTGTAGGGCATCCAAGTTTTAAATCTTTTGTATCTAAACACCAGGAGGTGCTATAAGATAACATTAGGAAATACTTCCACCTTTGATTTATAGATTCTAGTTACATAAAGTTTATTTTAAAATGTTCAAATTCTAAGGCATGCTGCATAGCAGACCATCTTCTGGATTGGAAGAACTATTTCCAGAGAGGACAGTACCTTTGTCAAGAGTTCACAGGAGCTAGTGAAGTTTTGCAGAAAGACATTTTCAACAACAAGCCTACAACCAGGAAGTATTTATGGAAGGACAATAGTTAAAGAATGTTGAAAATGATATTTTCGTTTTGTGTAAGAGTTTACAATGCAATGAGAAGGCTGGGAAAGAAAATGAAGTGAAATTCTGGAGCTGCTGTATTACCTCGTGCCTGAGTGAATATTTGCTCTTCCAAATCTGATTAGGAAGACTGAAGATAACCTTTTCATGTATAAAGAGAATCTTGTATTTTTCTGGTGAACTAGTAGCATCCTCCTAGAAGAAGCATTCTAATAAGTAATTTTTAAAAATTGTCAGATTTGGGCTGGGGATATAGCTCGGTTAGTAGAGTGCTTGCCTTACATGCACAAGGCCCTGCATTCAATCCCCAGCAACACACACACACACACACACACACACACACACACACACACAAACTCTGTCAGATTCCTTGAGGTATAATTTACATAAAATAAAAATAACCAATTTTAACTATGTAATTTGATTAATCTTGACAAATATATACATCTAGTCAAGTCACAACCATCAGTGACCTCATATAGAACAATTGTATTACCCACTCTCCTGTATGCCCCTTTCAGTTAATATAACCAGCTCTACACCCAAGCAACTGTTAATCTGTTTTCTATGACTGTAAATTTTACCTTTTCTAGAATTTTGTATTAGTCTTTTGTGGCCAACTTTTTTTTTGCTTATCATAATACTTTTGAGATTCATCCATGTTGTATGTATTAGTAGCTTATCCTTTTTATTATGAACTGTTTATACATTATCTAGATGCATTATCTAGATGTATTCATTGACAACTTGATGAAGATTTGAGTTCTTTCAGGTTTGGGGGCAATATGAATCAAAATATAAAATTTTCATGTGCAAATCTTTGTGTGAACATATGATTTTCCTTTTCTCTTGTGTACATGCTGGGAGTAGAATAGCTAGAACAGAGTGGGTATATTTTTAACTTTTTAAGAACTACTGCAATTTTTGTTTTCAAAGTGGCTGTACTATCTTAACACTAAAAAAAAGTATGAAAGTTCCTAATCCTCCACACTTCACCACCACTTCGTATGGTAAGTCTTTTTAATTTTCACCATTCATAGTGGTTTTGATTTGCATTTCCTGAATGATTAATGTTACTGAACATCTTTTTACATATTGATTTGATATCTGCACATGTCCTTCAGAAAAGATTTTATTCAAATGTTTAGCCAGTTTTTCACTGGGTTGTGTTTTCTTAATTGAGTTTTGGGAGATCTCCATATATAAAAATACAAATCCTTTATAAGATATTTTCTTCCATTTTGTGTTTTGTCTTCTCATTCACTTTTTTGAAGAGTGGAAGTTGTTAGTTTTGATGATATCTTCACTTCTTTTTTTTCTTTTATAAACCATGCCTTTTATGTTCAAAGAATTATCTGTGAAGTTTTCTTCTAGAAGTTTTATAGTTTTCAGTTCTACTTTAGGATTGTGGTTATTTGTGTTAATTTTGTATATAGTGTAAGACTGGATCAAAGTTCATTAATTTTGTATATGAATATCCAACTTTTTCGGCATCCTTGGTTAAAAAAAGAGTGTAGTTTCCCCACTGCTTTATGCATGTGGGTTCATTTGTGGATTCTATACTGATCTGATGACCTTTTCTTTCCTGCAAGTACTAACCAGGCCCAATCCTGCTTAACTTCTGATATCAGGGCTCTTCTAGGAGTGAAGTCTTGTCCAGATACATAGGTTGCGCACTCATGAGCCAGCCTTTATTGCAGCATTGGTTTTAATTTTAACTTGGTTTTAATTTGAACTTCACTCTTCCTTTTCAAAGTTATTCTGGCTATTCTCGCTTCTTTGTATTTTCATATGAATTTTTTGAAACAGTTTAAACAATTTGGTAGAATCTTTTAAGATTGTAGTGAATTTATAGTGAACTTAGTTAATTCAATTTGAAGAGGATAGTTTTCATCACAATATTATGTGTTCACACCCATTCAGCACTATCTAGCTTTATTTACTTTTCATAGTGAGTTTTGTAGTTGGTGTTTTTCAAGGAGCTTGTTTCTTTTATCAGCATTGTTAAATTTCTTGACAAAAAGTTGTCCAGAATAGTCTTTCAGCTTCCACTGTGTCTAGTATCTCTGGTAATAAACACATCTTTCATTTCTGATATAGGAAATTATATTTTCTCGTTTCCCTAATCAATCTGACTAGAGTTTTATTAATTTTATTGAATTTTTATCTTTGTTTTCACTGATTTTCTTTATTGCTTGTATATTTTTCATTTCATTCATTTTTGCTCTTATTTGTATTTTTTCCTATTTGCTTTTTTCTTAATTTTCTCTTCTTTCCCTAGTTTGTTAACGTGAAAACTGAGTTTGATACGAGCTCTTTCTGTTCTAAAATAGGTGCTTAGTGCTATAATTGCCTATCTAATTATTACTTTAGTTCCACCCCACAAATTTTGATATTCTATGTTTGCATTTTTATCTCACTAAAAGTATTTTCATTTTTAAAAATTCTTTTTTAATCTGTGAATTATTTTAAAATGTGTTATTTATCCAATAAATATTTCAGGATTTTCCAAAGCTTTTTCCATTATGTATTTCCCATTTAATTCTTTTGTGGTCAGACAACATTATTTGAATAACTTAAATTCTTTGAATTTTTTGAGTTTAGTTTTATTTGGTTGATTATTGTAGTGTGGTAACTATTCCATGTCCCCCTGAGGAGGATGTATATTCTATTGTTATGTGGAGTGTTTTATCAATTTAAATTATATCAATTTGGTTGATAATGTTGAAATATTTTGTGTTCTTGCTGATGTTCTGGATACTTCTCTGCTGATTTTTGAGAGAAGAATATTGAAATAACTAAATCTAATTGTAGATTTGTCTATGTCTCCTTATGGTTCTATTATTGTTTTCTTCATATAATTTGAAACTGTTATTATATGTAAAAACATTGGGATTGTTTTGCCTCCATTATACTTAAACTCCTTGACATTATGTAATGACTTCTCTGTCCTCAGTAATATTCTTTTCTCTAAAATGTGTGCTATCTTGTATTCATATAAATATTCCAGCTTTCCTTTGATTAGTGATGAATGGTTTCTCTTCTTTCATAAAAGTAAAAGCTTTGAGCCTGTGAGCAGTGTATATTAGTGTCTTGTTTTTAATCCAGTTTGACAATCTCTGCCTTTTGAGTGGGGATTTTTAGACCACTTACATTCACTGTGATATGTATATGGTTGTTTTAGGGTTTTTTTTCCTTGCCATTTGTTTTCTGTGCTCTGTTCTTTGTCCCCCCTTTTGTACATTATACATCCACTTTTGCATTAATTTTACATTTCCTATATTTTATCTTTGTTAGAATATTAACTATCATTTTTTGTTTTATTTTAAGTATTGCTTTAGTGCTTATTTTGTGCATCTTTAAGTAATCACAGCCTACCTTCAAAGAATGTTACTCCATTTAATATATAGTATGAGAACCTTATGTTAATATTACTTTTATTTCTTCCCTTCAATGCTTTTTGCTATTGATTTCATGCATTTTATTATACATGTTATAGATACTATAGACTATTATTATTCTTTTATAAATAGTAAATTATCTGTTAAAGATATTTAAATAAGAAAATATATTACATATATTTACCCATATATTTGTATTTCCAGTCTTCTTTATTCATTAGTATAGATCCATATTTCTATCTGGCATTATTTTCACTCTTCCTAAAGTAATTCTTTTAAACATATCTTGTACTAGGCTAAACTATAGGCCTACTGGTGTTAAATTTCTTTCTGCTTTTGTATGTCTAAAAATATTTTTCTTTGGAAATCTAGTTTTTTCAAGATGCAAAATTCTAGATGAACAATTTGACCTTTTCCTTTCAGCACTTTTCCAGTTACTCCACTGTCTCATTACTATGAGAAATCTGCTGTCATCATTATTTTTGTTCCTATTTGCATATTATTTAAATTTTACATGTATATATTTAAAGATTTTCTCTTTATTACTGGTTTTGAGGAATTTGATTATGATATGCCTTTTTGTTGTTCTTTTCATGTTTCTTTTGCTTATAGTTCATTGGGCTTCTTGAATCTGTGGGACTATACTTTTAATTAGTTTCATAAATTGTTGAGCTATTATTTTTTGTGTATTCTGCCCTCTCACTTCATTCTTTCAGAGAATTCAGTTTCATGTATGTTAGACCACTTGACGTTGTCCTACATCTCACTACTATTCTTTTTAATTTTTAAGTTATTTTTTCCTTGTGCTGGTCATTTTGGATAGTTCCTACCATGAGGTATTTAAGTTCACTAATCTTTTCTTCTGAGATGTCTGATTTGTTGTGAATTCCAGAATATTTAATTCATCTTAGGCACTATTTTCACCCAGAAGTTTTATTTGGATTGTTTTAATAACTTTTATGTTTTCAAAGTTAACTTGTTGATCAATACTTGAGGAGGACCCTCTGCAGGTCTTAGGATTCTCTTTCTGCTCAGCATTTTCTTCACTAGCACTCTCCTGCAGTTCCAGCCAACCTCAGACTCTTACTCCTCTCCCTGGGAGTACACAGAGTTTTGCAGAAGTTCTCCCTTTCTGTTTTGTGGCCTGGAAATTATCTTCAGCCAATATATCTAGGCCAAGCATATGGCCACCTAGTTTATATTTTATTTCTCTGGGATCAGTGTCCCTTACTACCTGATGGCCAGTATCATGAAAACCATAATACATATACTATGTCATTTTGTTTTGTTTTTGTAATTTCAGTTTTTGTAATTTCTCTTAAATATGATCTCTTCTTGACTAGAAGTAGAGTTAATTCTCTTACTCTCTTAATACTTTCTTTTTTAAGAAAATATTACTTTAAACTTGATGCTTTTTACTGATGATTTTTCTACTGTTTCTATTGGCTAGTGGCAATCCTTTCTTCTCAGATTGCAGAAGAGTGAGTAGAACATTTTAATCTTTATTTGGAGTGTCAAAAAAAGTTTGTTTGCAGTATAAAGTTATTGACAACACCAAAACTGTGATTTCACCACTGGAAAATGTTAAATATGTAAATTGGGATACATAATTACAATTTGTTTTTTTGGTAGTTTGGGGATATTTGTAAGAAATATATAATTTAAACCTAAGTTCTTGAGATTTCTTTTTTTTTTTAATTCTAAAAGGGCTTTGCCTTATGTTAATTTTATGCAAATAATTTTTGAGTGTTACTGAACTGATCATGTTCACAAATGTCTGACTTCTTATTCTTATTTTTCTTAGTTTCCAGGATGGAAAATTCGATTGATTTTTAGTGTAACAAATATCTGCAACTATAATAGCTCAATTCTGAGAAATTTTAATTCTGGCAAAAAAATAAAACTTCAAATATTATAAAATTCTCTCTTTTAATTTATATATCTATCTTCTTTTAGAAAATTTATGTTAGAGTATTACATGCAATAATTTGCATTTGATTTTTTTCATTAACATGTTTTAAACATTTTTCTGAATTACCTTTTATATTTCTCCTTTTTTAAATTGCTGCAGACAGTTCCTGGTATGTATGTGTGTTATATGTTTATGACCAGTTCCTCTTGAAGTTTTAAGTAGAATTCTTTGTTCAACTAAAATGTCAGTGTCAGCTTCATGTGTTTTATATTTGATATTAAATACCTTTAGTGCTTGTATTCTATTTATTGAATTTTTGGATCATTCTAGTTGGCATATTCAGATGATAATTTTGGGCTAAGGTAAAGCGTGGATGACTTGAAAAGTATACAAAAGCAGCCTCTGCAACAACATTCTTTGGCAAAGCCCAGCCCCAAACCAAGCCAGTAGGTCTTTTCAGAGTGAATGCATTGTATTAGAGGTCATGAGGTCATGAGGTATCCTCATACTTTCTGTAGATGTTTTAGAAAATGCCTAAATTTGTACTTGTCTGGTGGGATTTGGTAGTTTGGCCTAAGTGAAACAGGTTCTAGTTTGGTGACCACACAGTACAAAGATGTTCAGATTTATGTTTATGCATATGTGTAAACTTCAGGTTTGAAACTGACATTCATTCAGTGAAATCAGGCAGACTGTTTTCCAAAGCAAGGTCTAGGATCACCAAGAAATTTCTGATAATGTTTTACAATGGGTTTGATGAAAGGAACTCTGAGACAAACAAAAATAAGAATGAAAGGACATCACCTTTAAAATAATACAAATATGCCACACATTTAGAATTGTTTTCTATTAAAAGGTCAAGTGCTTTCTAAGATATTATCAGATTAAATGTCACTAGAGCCATGGAGAAAGTATTAGTGATGGCACTACAGGTATCAGTGGGCTCCCCTTTTCCTCCAGGAGAGAAATGAGAAGTATTTATTGTGTAAATCCTTTAGGAAAGTTACTTAATATACATGTCTCCATAATCCTCAAAATAACAGAACGAGAACAGTATTGTTAGCCCTGAGATTCAGTGACATTAAGAGTATGAACATAGTTAGCAAGTGAGAAGGTCAGGGTTTGAATCCAGATGTATCTTTTCCAAAGTCCTATGCTTTTTCCTCTAGGAGGAAGATTTTTTCCCACTGTAGGATACTTGTATATGTGTATGTGAGACCACACACGTGTGTATGGAGAGTTGCTCCAGAATTCTCAAGCATTTCCATACTCTAAGGTTAAAAAAAACTAAACTATGCATAAAGTGAGGGAATATAAAATCAAAAAAATTAGTTGTAGATGGACACAATACCTTTGTTTTATTTATTTATATGTGGTGATGAGGATCACAATCTATGTCTCACCCATGCTAGGCAAGGGATCTACCATTGAGCCACAACCCCAGCCTGAGAATATAAATTTTAATATGAGCATGATCCCACTACTTAGTACCCTCCACTATTCCATTTGCAAACATTAATGGAGATGGAGTCTGGCTAAGAATTTAATTTTTGACAATTTCAAGAATACCACATTTTATTGAGGTGATCCAAGATGGGGGGCTACAGTGAGGCTATATTCTGGGTGCTCTGGGACCTGGGATTTAAGTAGTGGGAATACTGTTTCTCTGTTTAGAGAACCCTTGACAGCTGCTCCTGTGCAGGAATCATGGCTACTATGCAACACAGGTCTCTAGGCCTCGGTGTCAGTGCAGGACTCCTGGCCACTTGTCCATTCAGGTCCTCCAGGTACCTGAGTAGGACTACTGGCATGAGCATCCGCTCAGGACTCCTGGCTGTCCACAGCACAGGAATCCCAGCCACTGCTCTCACCTGGGACACCTGGCCACAGCCCATGCTCAGGAACTCCAGCCACCACTTCCGTGTGGACCCCCATCTGCCAATGTGGGGCTCCTCCAGTTGCCTCCATCTTGGGGCACTGCAACCACTGCCACAGTCCACTACATACAGTAGCCTGCACCTGGGGCAATGCACTGGGTCTGGTGATAGCCACCAGTCATAATACTGCACACAACAGTATATCTCTGAACATGCTGCTCAAAACCACTGCCAGTCCCCACCTGAACTGACATCCCATTGCTGAAAGCAGTCACCTCCATCTTGGGACACCTTCATTGCCATCTTTAGTTGGGGCAACTCCCAGCTTGGAACACCAGCTGGAGCTTAGAAGTGATATCAAGGTACAGAAAGTCCTCAACTCCCCCCTGTCTTCAGCAGCCACTAACCAGGCACAGTGCAGCTACATGGCTGGTGGATAGCTTGAAAAACCAGGTCCTGGACTGCCCAATATAAAACAGCTCTCTCCAACAGGTGCACAGTTCCCAGAGGACAGACCACAAGACGTCTGGAAAGAAAGGTTCCTGATTGGGAAGTAGAAAGGGAGAGGGTGAGTGAGGCATAGTTCAGAGACTAAATTAGAGACTAAGAATTGTGAGGTCTACAGGTGATATAAGGAGATAAGACCAGGTGCCCACATCACACGAATTGGACCTAAAGGAGATCCTTGGGGTTCAATCTCCCATTGGGGACTGGCTGGTGCCATACCCTACTTTCAGGCACCTTGCACCCCAGACCAATCCTCCCACCCTAATAACCTTCACCATCCTAAAGGTGGAGATACCAGCAAACAGCTAACAACCCCACCTATTGGATGAGAAGGAAAGATACTGATCTCTAACAAAAACAATCCTTGTATCTTCCTTCAAGATATTCTCTCTCTCTCTCTCTCTCTCTCTCTCTCTCTCTCTCTCTCTCCTCTTCTCTTGCCCTCACATCCCCCAACATTTGTGAAACCAAGTACTTTTCATGAATTAGGATACTGAGCACTGGGATGTCTGAATAGTATATTAGGTTGGTATTCTATATTCTTTTATCTCCTATTTTTACATTTCTACTTTTCTTAATATTTATGTTTGTTTGGTTTTTGGACTCTACTGTATTGCCACTTACTTGTCTCCCCCAAATCACTTTCTCTCTCTTCTCCTGCTAGATATTTAGATTCCTCTTTCACATTTTCTAAGATCTAATAACTCTATATCCTCACCTCCTACCTACTCAACATCTCATCCTACACCTCACCCCCAGTTCTTTGTCCACTATCAAAAGCTACAGACCCTTTTGCAAACATACTGTTCATATTATAGATAATAATTGAACTTACAATTTCTATATATTGTGACAAAACAGTGAACATCTTAATAGCAACTATTTGGCTTAAGGTTGTACATTGTTTGTATTGGGTTCTGTTCACATTGTTCTCCCCCTTAAAGGAGAAGATTGGAAACCTGCAGGGACACTATAAGCCTATAGGGTAAAAACTGTAATGCCTTGGATACTCAGTGCTAGAAGGGAAGAAACACAAATAACATGAAAAAGTGAAGAAAGTGCCCCCAACAAACCAAATCATTACATTATTAGAATCCATAGCCAGCACAACAGAAGAAATGACAAAGGAGTTGTTCAAGATTACATACTGAAAATGTTCTGTGAATTAAAAGATGATATAAGAGAGAAAATACAGGCAGCAAAAGATCATTTTGATAAAGATTACATAAGCAAATACAGGAAGCAAAAGTTTACTTCAATGAGAAGACAGAGATTCTGAAACAAACAAAAATCCTTGAAACGAAAGAAACAATAAACCAAATTAGCTTAATAGTAAGCATCACCAACAGATTATATCACTCAGAAGACAGGACCTCAGATAATGAAGACAAAATATATAATCTTAAAAAGAATGTTGACCACATAATGAAGATGTGAAACCATGAGCAGAATATTCACATATTATGGGATAACATAAAAAGACCAAATTTAAGAATTATTGGGATGGAGAAAGGCATAGAGTTCCAAACCAAAGGAATGAACAATCTATTCAACGATATAATATCATAAAGTTTTCCAAAAATGAAGAATAAATTGGAAAATCAAATACAAAAGGCTTACAGGACAACAAATGTAAAAAATCACAACAGATCCACACCAAATCACATTATAATGAAAATGCCTAACATACAGACTAAGGAGAGAATTTTAAAAGCCACAAGAGAAAGGAATCAGATAACATATAGGGAGAAACTGATTAGAATATGTGCAGACTTTTCAACCAAGACCCTGAAAGCTAGAAGGTCCTGGAACAATGTATATCAAGCTCTGAAAGAAAATGGATGTCAATCAAGAATCTTATATCCAGAAAAATTAAGCTTTATATTTGATGATAGAATAAAAATCTTCCATGATAAACAAAAGTTAAAAGAATTTACAACTAGAAAGCCTGCACTACAGAACATCCTCAGCAAAATATTCCAAGAGGATGAAATGAAAAACAACAATGAAAATCAGCAAAGGGAGGCATTACACTAAAGTAAAAACCAACCAAAGAAGAAACCAAGTCAAGTTAAATACCAAAATAAACAAATATGACCAGGATACAAGTCACATCTCAATAATAAACTTGAATGTTAATTTCCTAAACTGACCAATCAAAAGACATACACTGGCAGATTGGATTTTTTTAAAAAAAAGACCCAACAATATGCTGCCTTCAAGAGACTCATCTCATAGGAAAAAACATCCACAGACTAAAGTTGAAAGATTGGGAAAAAACATACCACTCACATGGATTTCTGAAACAAGCAGCAGTTTCCATCCTCATATTAAATAAACTAGACTTCAAGCCAAAGTTAATCAAAAGAATAAAGAAGGATATTTCATACTGCTTAAGGGAACCATGAATCAAAAGACATAACAATTATAAATATATATGCCCCAAACAATGGAGCATTTATGTTCATCAAACACTTCTCAAGTTCAAGAGTCAAATAGACCACAAGGCAATAATTCTGGGTGACTTTAATACACCTCCTTCACCACTAGATAGATATTCCAAATAAAAACTAAACAAAGAAACTATAGAACTCAATAATACAATCAATAACTTAGACTTAATGGACATATGTAGAATATTTCATCCATCAATGAGTGAATACACTTTCTTCTCAGCAGCACATGGGTCTTTCTGTAAAATATACCTTGTATTATGCCACAAAGCAACTCTTAGCAAATACAGAAAGTAGAGATACTACCCTGCATTCTATCAGATAATAATGGAATGAAGTTAGAAATCAATGATAAAATTAAAAAATAGAAGTTAGTCCAACACCTGAAAACTAAATAATATGCTATTGAATGAAAAATGGGTTGCAAAACACAACAATAAGAAGATCAAAAAAATCTTAGAGGTAAGTGAGAACACTGATGCAACATATTGAAATCTCTGGGACACTATGAAAACAGTACTAAGAGGAAAGTTCATTTCATGGAGCTCATTCCTTCAAAGAAGAAAAAGTCAACAAATAAATGACCTAACATTATATATCAAAGCCCTAGAAAAAGAAGAACAAATCAACACCAAAAGCAGCAGAAAACAGGAAATAATTAAAATCAGGGCTGAGATCAATGAAATGGAAACAATTGAAAAAATTGACAAAACAAAAAGTTGGTTCTTTGAAAAAATCAAATAAAATTGATAAATCCTTAGCCATGCTAATAAAGAGAAGGAGAGAGAAAACCCAAAATTGCTAACATATGTGATGAGAAAGGAAATATCAGGACAGACACTACAGAAATACAAAAGATAATTAAAATTATTTTGAAAATTTGTAGTATAATAAAATAGAAAATATCCAAATTTCTAGAGTCATATGATTTGCCCAAACTGAATCAGGATGATATACATAATTTAAACACATCAATTTCAAGCAATGAAATAGAAGATGCCATCAGAAGCCTACCAACCAAGAAAAGCCCATGACTGGATGGATACCACAGCTGAGTTCTACAAGACCTTTAAAGAGGAACTAATACCAATACTCTTCAAACTCTTTAATGAAATAGAAAAAGAGGGAACACTTCTAAACTCATTCTATGAGGCCAATATCACCCTGATTCCAAAACCAGAGAAAGCCACATTTAAAAAGAAACCTTCAGACCAATGTCTCCAATGAACATAGATGCAAAAACAATTCTCAATAAAATTCTGGCAAATCAAATACAGAATCATATCAAAAAGATAGTGCACCATGATCAAGTAGGGTTCATCCTAGGAATGAAAGTTTGGTTCAATATTCAGAAATCAATAAATGTAATTCATTACATCAATAGAATCATAGATAAAAATCATATGATCATCTCAATAGATGCAGAGAAAGCATTTGACAAAATACAGCACTGCTTCATGTTCAAAACACTAGAAAAAATAGGGATAACACAAACATATTTCAACATTGTAAAAGCTATCTATGCTAAACCCCAGGGCAATATCATTCTAAATGGAGAAAAATTGAAAGCATTCTCTCTAAAAACTGGAATAAGACAGGGATGCCCTCTTTCACCACTATTTAACATAGTTCTTGAAACTTGAGCCAGAGAAATTAGATAGATGAAAGAAATTAAATGGATATGGGTAGAAAAAGAAGAATTCAAATTATCACCATTTGCCAACAATTTGATTCTATACCTAGAAAATCCAAAAAAAATTCCACCAGAAAACTTGTAGAATTAATAAATGAATTCAGCAAACTAGCAGGATATAAAATCAATGCCCATAAATCAAAGGCATTTCTGTACACCCAGTGACAAATCCTCTGAAAGAGAAACTAGTAAAATTACCCCATTTACAATATCCTCAAAAAAAAAAAAAAAGGAAAGAAAAAAGAAAAAACAACTTGGAAATCAAGTTAACAAAAGAGGTGAAAGATCCCTACGATGAAAATTATAGAACACTAAAGAAAGAAATTAAAGAAAACCTTAGAAGATGGAAAGATCTCCCTTGTTCTTGAATAGGCAGAATTAATATTGTCAAAATGACAATACTACCAAAAGCACTATACAGATTTAATGCAATTCCAATCAAAATCCCAATCAAAATGACATTCCTCGTAGAAATAGAAAAAACAGTAATGAAATTTATCTGTGAAAATAAGAGACCCAGAATAGCTAAAATAATCCTTAGCAAGAAGAGTGAAGCAGGTAGCATCACTATACCAGACATTAAACTATACTGTAGAGCAATAGTAACAAAAACGGCATGGTATTGGCACCAAAATAGACTTGTAGAACAATGGTACAGAATAGAGGACAAAGATAAAAGTCAACCTAAATACAGTTATCTTATATTAAACAAAGATGCCAAAAACATATATTGGAGAAAGGATGGCCGCTTCAACAAATTGTACTGGGAAAACTGGAAATCAATATGAACAAAACTAAATTAAGCCCCTATCTCTCACCATGCACAAAACTCAACTCAAGTTGATCAAGTACCTAGGAATTAAACCAGAGACCCTACACCTAATAGAAGAAAAATAGACCCAAATCTCCATCATGTTGGATTAGGCCCTAACTTCCTTAATAAGACTCCTATAGCTCAAGAAATAAAATCAAGAATCAAAAAATGGGATTGATTTAAACTCAGAAGGTTCTTCTCAGCAAAATAAACTATCAGTAAAGTGAAAAGAGATCCTATATTTTGGGAGAAATTTTTTGCCACACCCATGTCAGATAGAGCACTAATCTCTAGGATGTATAAAGAACTAAAAAATCTTAACATCAAAAAAAAAATAAGGCAATTAATAAATGGCCCAAGCAACTGAACAGACACTTCTCAGAGAATGATATACAATCAATCAACAAATATATGAAAAAAAAATGTTCAACATCATTAGCAATTAGAGAAAGGTAAATCAAATTCACTCTAAGATTTCATCTCACTCCAGTCAGAATGGCAGCTACTTTGAATACAAACAATAAGTATTGGTGAGGATATGGGGAGAAAGGCACACTCAGACATTGCTGGTGGGACTGCAAATTGGTACAACCAATCTGGAAAGCAGTATGGAGATTCCTTGGAAAACTTGGAATAGAACCACCATTTGACCCAGCTATCCCACTCCTTGGTCTATACTCAAAAGACTTAAAAACAGTATACTACAGTGATACAGCCACATCAATGTTTATAGCAGCACCATTCATAAACAACAAAAAAAAGCTAAATTATGGAACCAACCTAGATGCCCTTCAGTAGATGAATGGATAAAGAAACTGTGGTATATATACACAATGGAATATTAGTATTAAAAGAGAATAAAATCATGGCATTTGTGGGTAAATGGATGGAGTTGAAGAATATTATGCTAAATGAAGTAAGCCAATCCCCAAAAAAACAAATGCCGAATATTTTCTCTGCTATGAGGATGCTCATCCACAATGAGGATGGTGTGGGGGGAGCATGGGAGGAGTGGAAGAACTTTAGATAGGGAAAAGGGGAGGCAGGGGAAGGAAGGGGGCAGTGGGGTAGGAAAGAAGGTGGAATGAGATGGACATGTATGAAGACATAAATGGTGTGACTCTAGTTTGTGCTAGGCATGAAAAATTGTGCTCTATATGTGTACTTTGAATTGAAATGTATTCTGCTGTCATATATGACTAATTGGAATAAATTAATAAATTTTTTTTAAATGCCAAACAAAATAAAAGAAGAATACCGCAGGCACACACCTGTAATCCCTGTGACTCAGGAAGGTGAGGCAGGGGATCCCAAGTTTGAGGCTAGCCTTAGCAACTAAATGAGGCTCTAAATAAAAAGGATTTAGGACATGGTTCAGTGGTAAAGCACCTCTGGGTTCCACTGAACCAAAAAACATCCCCAGTACCAAAAAAGAAAAAGAAATAAAATCAAAAATTTGTGTTCTTTCTTTGGTTGTCACTGAGCCTGGGAAAAAGAAAAAGAAATTCTTATGAGAAAAAGGTAGGATGTGGCTGGAAGAGGTGGGTCACTGGGACCCTGCCTTTTTGGGTATATATTTTATCCCTGCCAAGTGGAGTTTCTCTCTATGCTTCCTGGCACCATGTTCCCAACTGCTTCCCTCTGCCATGATGTTCTTCCCCATCTTGAAGCCCCAGGAATGGAGCAGGCTGTTTATGGACTATGACCTCTGAAACTATGAGCCCCCAAATAGCTTTTATCCTCTAAAATTGTTCTTGTCAGGTCCTTTGGTTACAGCAGCAAAAAAGATGACCTCTTCCATCATTAAATGTTCTGTTAAATTATTCACATATAATATCTTGTGTTCATATGGGCAATAGGGGAGAAGATGAAGGCCATGGTGAGAGAAAAGAGTAAGGGTAGGCGATGGCAGCCAGAGAAGGCTAACAGGGAGCTGCCATCTTCAAAGAATGAATCAGGGGCAGCAGTTTAAAGGGAGAGGTCAAAGGAGACTTCACTTTTGTTCCAGATTCCCATTCTATTCTGCTTTGAGAATCCACAGCAATATATTAGTACACTGGACTTCTCATAGCAATTGGGATGAAGACTAGAATCTAGAAGGAATTGGAGATTTTGGAAAGTAGGCTGGGAGACTTGGGGATGTTTGATTTCACTCACTTTCATACTCATTTGGCTTTCTTATTTCACTCTCTGGGGTAGTTCTAATATGCCTCACAAAAGTATTTTTGAAGTCACCCAGAACATCTTCAAAGTAATAACTTATTCCTTATTAATAAGTTACCAAGCTTACCAACAGTGCCCTTATAAGAGATTGTTATGGTTCTATATTAGGTATACCCCAAAAGTCCATGTGTGAGACAATACAAGGTTTAGAGGAGAAATGATGGGGTTATGAGAGTCTTAACCCAATCAGTGAATTAATCCCCTACTGTGACTGACTGAGTGATAACTGAAGATGGGTACCATGTGGCGGGAAGAGGTAGGTCATTGTGATCGAACCTTTGGGGTATGTATTTGGTGAACTGCACTTAGTCTTTCTCTGTCTGCTTTCCAGTCATCATGTGAGCAGCTTCCCTCTATCACATTCTTCTGTCATGATATTCTGCCTAACCATGAGCCCCAAGGAATAGAGCTGGCTGCCTATGGACTGAGACCTCTAAAACCACGAGTCTCTAAATAAACTTTTCTTCCTCTAAAATTGTTCTTGGTTGGGTCTTTTAGTCAGAGCTGCAAAAAAGCTGACTAAATCAGAGATCAAAACTCAGTGGCTTTCTCTTTTCACCACTTCTTTTTGCAGATGGTTGGAGAGACGTTTGTGCAGATGGGTAGGACTCCTTACAAATGGCTCTTTTACAAGGTGCTTCAAAGTCATACTCAGCATGTTGTAGATTTTATTTTATTTTTTTTTAAATTTTTTATTGTTGGCTGTTCAAAACATTACATAGTTCTTGATATATCATATTTCACACTTTGATTCAAGTGGGTTATGAGCTCCCATTTTTACCCCAAATACAGATTGCAGAATCACATCAGTTACACATCCATTGATTTACATATTGCCATACTAGTGTCTGTTGCGTTCTGCTGCCTTTCCTATCCTCTACTATCCCCCCTCCCCTCCCCTCCCCTCGCCTCTTCTCTCTCTGCCCCCTCTACTGACATTCATTTGTCTCCCTTGTATTATTTTTCCCTTTCCCCTCACTTCCTCTTGTATCTACTTTTGTATAACTCTGAGGGTCTCCTTCCATTTCCATGCAATTTCCCTT
>NW_026000223.1:1562492-1577557 GCF_001458135.2 Marmota marmota marmota
AGTGATTGGAAGCTCTGTCCCGCCGCGGGCCACTGGGCCTTTTCTATCGGTGGTCACAGTTCCGCCTACCTGGCAGGCGCGGGGGTTGGGGGGCGGCTCTGCCCCTCAGCAGGCCGCTGGGCCTGCTCTGTGGGTGGTCACAGTTCTGTCTACCTTGCCAGGCAGGGGGAGGGGGCGGCTCTGCCTCTCAGCAGGCCGCTGCTCCTCTTCTGCAGGTGGGTCGCAGGCCCGCCTACCTTGCAGGAGTGATTGGAAGCTCTGTCCCGCCACGGGCCACTGGGCCTTTTCTGATGTTGTAGATTTTAAACAACCTCATGCTAGTAAGACTGAGAAACTGAGGCACAGGGAAAGTAATGTACCAGAATATGGAGTGTATCTCTAGCAGCATGATGTAAAATAACTTGTAACATTTGCTGGATTTTCTAAGCATCATTGTCATGACCTTGTTTTTCTTTTGAATTTATTGATGAAAAAATGAACATAAGAAGATTAAAGAAAAAATTCATTTTCCTCTTAGCAAATTTAAATAATCCAACCCCATTTTCAGGAATATTATTTTAAATACCTATTTTTATAATGAAATGCTCCAATTATCTATTTCTTTGAGCCTTCCTACATTAAGTTTGGGTATTAAAAAGTCTTAACTAGATAAGCATCTTTTCTTTTCGTGTGGTGGGATTCTCTCCTCTTCCTGAGAGCAAATAGATCTCATCATTGTTTTTCCTTAATAAAGACTCTGAAGGCTGTCATTTCTAATGCTCAGTTTAAGTGAGCTTTTCTCAATGCCTACAGTTTTAGTGCACAATACTTTTTATTGTTTTCCCAGCTAACCCAAATAAATTAGTGTGGCTGCTCACCTGGTCTACACACTCATTAGAAACCAAATTGGTAAAATGATTTGAATGTTTAGGTCCGTTTCCCTTTACCATAAGTCAAAGGTTCAATTCTTACAGAACCCTCACAAAAGGAGGCAGAGGTGCCATGGCTAGGAGTGAGGTGAGATACCTTGATTTGAATCAGAGCACCACCTAATACTGTGTGAAAGTAAACATGTTCCTTAATCTCTCTGAATAGGTTACCACCACATGTGGAAAATAGCAATAAAACAGCACATCCCATGTCAGGTTGTTGTGAGGATTAAACTTTAAGATTTAAAATTTAAGATTTCAAATAACATTTTAAAACCAAATCTAAGCAAAATTTATCCCACTGGCATTTAATATTTTTAACATTTTAATATTAAAAAACACTAAGAAGCAATTTAGTTTGATAGTTAACAATAAAATACCAACTACAATCATGTCTTTTGTCTCTCATGCAGGGGTGAGCAGTGTCATATCATCTTTGATGTTACCTACATTACCTC
Organism: Marmota marmota marmota; assembly: GCF_001458135.2. NCBI lineage: Eukaryota > Metazoa > Chordata > Mammalia > Rodentia > Sciuridae > Marmota > Marmota marmota. The sequence continues at coordinate 1,563,859 of NW_026000223.1, forward strand.
AATTGTTGTAGGAGATGGCTTCATTAAAACATTTTTGTATGTGTGTGACCTAAAAAGATACAAACAATAAACTATTATTGAAAGCACAAGTATATAGTTGTCTGTGTTCAGGCTGCTTTATCATAGGCTTAACAGACATTTGTTTCTCAGTTTTGGAGGCTGGGGGTCCAGGCTGCCAGTCCAAGGTGCTGGTGGCAGACACCAGGTTTAGTGAGAGCACTTTTCCCATGTGCAGAAGGCTGTCTTCTTTGACTTGTCTTGCACCCTCACATGGCAGAGAAATGGTGGGAAGGGAGAAAGCTCGCTCTGCTGTTTCTTTTTATAAGAGCACTAATTCCCTTTATAAGGGCTCCACTCTGATGGTCTAAATTACCTCCAGAAGGCACCATCTACTAATTCCACCACATTAGCATTTCAATATCTCAATTTTGGAGGACAAAACAGTCAATAACACTATTATAGACTCTATCATTCATAATTTTAGCAATACTAAGCATTTTTGAAATGTAAAAATCATCTTTATCCTTATTGCCAATCTTAGGAATTTTTATGCAATCTAATTAATTTTAAAATAATAACCAATAGGGTACTTTTGCCAGTATCTTTCCTTAACCCATTTCTGATACCTGCTTTGCCATAGTGAGTCTCCCTCTTTTTTACTGAGATCAAATCTCTAAATTGTAATCTTTAACTTTTAATGATTTTTAATCTCTAAAATATTTTGTTACCTTTACATGTGCTATTTCTCTATGTAGTCATTATACTTTTCTACTCTAACCATTCTCCTCTATGTACCTGTGAGGTAATGATAGGAAGAATTATTTCACAAATACAGGAAATGATTTGAGAAACTTTAAACATGATAAACCCCTAGAATCAGGATTGAGAAGAAATGGAGATACATTGTGGTGAAAGTTCCATCTATTCATACAGAGTAGCTTTCTCCTAGTATGTGGTAGACAGATTCTAGGGTAGTTCCATGGTTCTTAACTCTTGGTATACATCAAGAAAACCAAGTCTCTCCTCTTGGAATATGAGCAGGACCCATGAATATGTTTCTAACCAACAGAATAGGGAAAAGTTGATGGGATATGTGTGATAACATTATATTGGGTTGTTATGACTGTCTTATGAGAAGACTCACTCTCTGATTTGCTCACTTTGAAGAAGCAAGCTGCTCTGTTATAAGAAGTCCATATCACAGGAATCAGGAAACATAGGTCCTCAGTCTGGCAACCCACAACTACTGAAAATTGTTTATACCCATGTGAACAAGAAAATAGAACCTTTTTCTCTGAAACTTCAGATGAGACTAACCAGTCTGACACTTTAATTGTAGTATTTCAGAATACTCAGCTAAGATGTGCTTAGACTCCTTTTGACCCACAGAAACTGTGAAAGAATAAATGTGTTTTTTTAGGATAATGAGTTTGTGGTAATAGAAAATATATTAGTACATTTTCTGTTGCTATAATGAAATAGCTGAGGCTGGATTCTTCATAAATAAAATGAAAGAGGTTTATTTAGCTTACAGTTCTGGATGCTCAAGGCATGGTTCCAGCACTGACTTGGCTCTTGCAAGAGCTCCCTTGGCTATGTCACATGGTGGATATTACCTTGATAGAAGGGTACATGAAAGGTAGAGATCACATAGCAAGACAGGAAGCCAGAGAGCAATTCAGGGGTCAGGCTTACTCTTATTACAATGTTATAAAAACTCATTCAGGATCCTCATAGGAACTACCTCAATCTCTTCTGAGAGCAAAACCCCCTGTAACATAATCAGTTCTCACCAGGTCCCTTCTCTCAAAGCACACTACTTCTTAACTTGGTCATGTTGGGGACCAAACTGCTAACACATGGACCTTTGGTTCAATGAAACCAGATATAAACCATAGCAGAGCAGTAGATAAATAATACAGATATACGTACTGGGAATGGGTTGATACTATAACAAATACCTAAAAAGGTAGGAGTGATTGTAGAACTGCACAGTAGGTGGAGGCTGGCAAAATTTTGAGAGGCATAATATAAAAAGGTTAAATTGCCTACAACAGACTGTCAGTAGAATTCAGTACTTTAAGGTTGGAGATGAGGTTGGGAAGATATTATTGGAAACCGAAGAAAGGGGAATACTTGTTATATAGTGGCAGAAAGCCTAGCAAGCTTGCGTCCTATAATTAGGTGGAAACAAGAAATTATAAATGATATACTAAATTAACTAGCTGAGGATATTTTCAAGGTAGATATTTAATATGCTGCTTGATTTTTCCCCCTCCTGTTCATGTTTAAGATGAGATAAATTGGGAGTAAAATTTCTTAACAAATACAGTCTAGGGCTTAATGTCTTAGGAAACTCTGAGCCTCTCCAGAGGTAAAAGACACTAAATTTGAGAAATGACCCCAATCCTATCACAAATAAAAGCTGTGGAGGAAAATATGAGGGTGTGACTGTACATTTTATTAAACACTTCCAAAATATGAAAGGAGTGAAGTAGAGCTCAGTTGCACAAAGTGCCCTTTCAATAGGTCAAGGTCATGCCTCAAACTTTTTAAAATCAAATTATAGACCCTGTAGGAATCATATATACATTATACTTTTGTATAGTGGAATTAACCTTAGTGAAATTCACAGGAAATCCACAGCATATTTATGTTTTAGTAGAAACCATGGTAACATAGACTGAATGGAGCAGAGAGAGTAAATAATGAAAGAAGTTGCTGGATTCCCCAAATTTTACAGGAAGGATGCAGTTGTTAAAAGCACTCAGCTGAAAAACATGTGCTACTTTACACACACACACACACACACATACACACACATAAAGGACAACTCATAGGGGAGAACAAGAACCCAGAGGGCACAGCTGAGAGCTAAGAAAACTTATCATAGACTTTGAGACCTAGATAGAGAACTCTCAACATTTGTCAGATTGAATTTCAGAATTTCTATGGACCAGTGACTTCTTTGTCCCTTAGAGTTCTACCTTTTTGAGTAGAAACATCTATATGTTTATTATTTTATATTTTTATGCTGCACAGGAGAGGCTCAGACCCTGGGAAACAGATTTGGGATCCCAGGCAGGTGAAGGAAGGTGCTAGGTGGAGCTGGAATAGTAGACATTCTTTATTCAGAGGTGATGGCAGCCCACAGCCTCCAGATCTAGCCCCATTTAACCCCCTGAGCCATTTCCATAGGTCTTTTTTATATACAGGCCAAAGAAGGCACATTACCAATAGATTACATAAGTGGGTGTATGCTCACAAGCAGATGTTTATGACCTTGGGTACATATGGTGAATTAGGGTGTTCATGACACTGGCTTCATACTAAAAGCAGAGCCTGCTGGGAACTTTGGTAAAGGAACCTAATTATAAACGTTTTGGGCCAGCCTGCTTTACAATGCACCCCTTTAGGATTCCTTACCAATCTATGCTTCTGAAGTCTTCTCCAGTGATCCCTTGGTGAGGAGGGCAGAGTCCTGCGTCCACAGGCCACAATAACTATAAGCTGTAACAACATACAACCAAAAGACAAGACCCATCTCTTTGGATTACTAAAAACCATCACCAGTTTAATCCCATATTGAGGTGGCAATAAAAGTCTTTCCCAGCCATTTCCAATTGTCCAAGGACATAATTTGGATGCACCAGGATAGTCTGGCAGAGGAACTCACAGGCACTTCATTCAGTGCATAGTCAGTAGGCAGAAGTGTTTGCTGCTCTGGCATTGGTGTGTGCTCAGTTCACAATGGCATTGGCAAGGACATACCTATAGATGAAAGGACAAAGCCAGCCGTTACAGGGACTAGTTCAGGTAAAACACGCCCATCCGGGACAGGACATGTCAGCTTTGAGTCCAGGGAAAGCACAGTGGCCTCTTGTGGTCACTTCCCTGGGCAGTGATAAAGTGCTCATATAACTAGGTCCTGAAATTCAGCAGGCTCTGTGTGTACCGGGACCAGGTGCTGGAAGCCATCTGTGAACAATACATGAACCAAATTGGCATGGAAGCCACTGGGTAGAAAAGTCTGGTATCTGGGAACACACAGTGGCACTCCTGCTGGTTTGAGATTGCCCAGAACATGTGATACTCTACCTAGCTTTGCTACGTTCAGAGTTGGGGTGATCTGCTGGAGCCACATAGACACATACCCTCTCAGAAATGGGTGTGGCTTGCCAAGATGCCAATCAACTTGTTGACTTCAAGACACCAGGAAAGCAAGACTCCACCCACTGAAAGCTTATCCCTGCCTTTGATGTACTCTCCCTTAAAGAACCCACGGCCATTTTCTAGTCCTTTGATTCCATTTCCTACCAGGGCTAGGACCTATCAGGCGCTGTGCTTTTTAAAACTAATTTCTGGTACTGTCTCTTAATTCTTCACTAATTATTTCAGACTTTCATTTTCTCCGGTGGCTCATCACCTCCTCAGCAGAAAACTACCCTGGCAGTGCGCTGGCAGCCCCACAATAACCAGGAACTAATAATTGGCCACAGAAAAATAACAAATGTGTCCTTTAAAATCTGTGTTCCATCTGTAGAACCCAGCCAAGTCACATGTACCCCCAAGGGCCACTCATTAGTAAACCATGGTGTCACAAGGAGATCACACTCCAAACCCTTTCCCCATGGGGCTAATACAGGGTCATCCATAACAAAAGTCAGGGGGCTTTTATTGTTCAAGGTCATGTCCAATCCACAGTTTGCCCCAGATTCAATCCAGGGGAGCAGGTAAAAGAACATTGCCTTGCTTAAAAAACCCAGACTGAAGTACAACATCCTTTGTCGTCACCTGCACCTGTATTGGGGCTGCTTTGTGGTACAGCAAAGCTTCCATAGGAGCTGGATGCCCTAGTTGGGGATGCTCATTCAGAGTTCTCATGACTGCCTACAAGCACTGTGCCCACCCCTTTAGAGAAGGTGGCTTGACTGCAGTCCTAAGTCCTTGCTTAAGCAGGGCATTATACTTTTCTATTACATCTAGAGCCTATGGGTGACATGGGACATGCAGCTTCCACTGAATCTGTAATTGAGTTGCCCATTGCTGCACATCCTGACCTGTGAAATGAGTACATTGATCACTCTGTATTATGACGGGCTGGCTGTATAAGGCTGTCAACATGGTCAGGGCACAAATCGTCGTACGCTGATTTTCTTAACGACTGGGTCAGGCAAACTGTGGACATATCAACTCCCATCAAGGTAAATATGGTCCCCTCTGAATTCAGTAAAGAGTCAATATAGTTAACCTGCCATTGTATCAAGGGGACATGTCCACCTGGCTATTTGTGGCTCAAGTCATCTGGGATGTGGAGATACCTGAGGATAAACCCCACCTATCTGGTATGCCTCTACCAGGACACTCCAGGTGAAAGGTAGACCCCATTGTTTGACTACATTCCACATAGTTTTCACACCTGCATACTGTAGGTAGAGATGTAACTAAGCTGACAGATTGGTGGGATGTACCCACCCTAACCATTCCACCCTTTTCAAAGAATCTGTTTCATCATTCCCTGGGCTAGTCAGGTGGGCACAGACAATAACATGAACTATAGTCTCCTATTCCTGGTGGCCTAGCTCCCAGAGCTCTTGCCACAGAATCTGTTTCCAATACACAGCACAACTGTCAGTACATATCACTGTAAGTGATGCTTCATTTGCTACTATCATCCAACTCAGCTCACTAGCTACTTTGTCTTGCATTAGTATCAAACCAGACAGTACCTGTTTCTGACTCCATAGCACTGCCACCTACACAGGCAGTTGCCATGGCTGGAGTCATCAGTGTACCAAGCACTGGACAGTATAGGTGCTTTCCCTCCAAAATGTGGACTTGTTTCTGGTTCATCTACTTGGGCAATAGATCCTATCCTTTCTCAAAGTCTCTTGTCCCTGCTATCTCCCAGAATATCTAAATCTCTCAGGTATAACAACAAAGTGACCAGAGGATCTCTGAGCCTCTGTCCCAAGTTAGTTTCCCAAGTCCACCAACTCTGCTTGACAGGCAGATCTTGATGAACTTTGTTACCTGGGCTGGCCCTACTGGTGGCTGCCCATTGGAACCATCAGCTGCTATTTCATCTTCTGTATTACCACTGGCTGGGCTTGCAGGTCTTACTCCTCCTTGAACTTGAACAGCACTATGGGGGAAGCCAAAGAGTTTTCTCAAGGTATGGAGATCTTCCTCCAGCGACCATACTCTTCCTTATTTTGCAACTCCTTCATCTTGGCACTCTCTTGCAAAGCTGCATCAGTTTTTGCTCTTAGAGTTGTAAGAAACACTCATTCTATGGCCCCAACGGCCATACAATGTGGCTCCTTATGCCGTTTCTCTCTCTCATCTGCACCACCATTGCCATCTTTCACTTGGGCTACAGGCCAGTGCCTGGCTTATGCCATACCATTCGCAGTCCACCCTGCTGGGTTCATGTTTGTTTGCAGAGCATCAGAAGTTTAACTCACTTGCCCCATTGCCTTCTGAGTGACACCATTTTGCCAGTGGCAGCTAACTGCCTTCTTTATGCTCATGGGGACCCATCCACCATATCCCAACTCTCCACAGGAATCCATGATAATAGGACCTTGGCAACTGAGTGCTACATACTGCTCAGTGGCCACAGGTCCTTTCTGTCTGCCAGGGTTAATGTATCTCTCCTCTGCAGAATATCCTGTCAACTATGCCAGTTGTCAAGTGGAAGAATATGCAAGACATAGTTGGGATAGTAGACCTCTTTATTCAGAGGTGGTGACATCCCTCAGCCTCTAGCTCCAGCCCCATTTAACACCCTGAACCATTTCTATAGGCCTTTTTTACATGCAGGCCAGACAAAGAAGGGACATTACCAATAGGTTATGTAAGTGGGCACATGCTCACAAGCAAATGTTTATGTCCTTGAGTCCTTATGCTGAATAAGTGTGTTCATGACCTTGGCTACATACTGAAAACAGCCCACCAGAAGCCTCAGTGAGGGAACCTAACTATAGCCATTGTGGACCAGCCTGCCCAACACATGCCTGTTCAATCACTGTATGTTGGGTGTGAGGGGCAGATAAATTCTTTATTGTATCGATTGGTAGATAACTCAGAGAGCTTTCATCAGCCCCTGGACTTGATTTAGATAATGAGATCTCTGAATTTGTGTAGATGCTGTAATGGGGACCTTTAGAGGTGGTGAGCATAATTTGTATAAGGGAAGATGACTCCCTGGGGGTCAGAATGTGGACTGTTGCAGACAGAGTGTGAGGTGTCCTTATGATCCCCTTCTCTCAGTAGTTAAGCCTTTATGTAGCTACTTCCTTTTGAATGTGGGGAGCTGCGACTTGATTCTAACCAAAAGAATAGGGCAAAAGTGCTGGATACATGTGATTCCATGAATACTTACATTATATAAGATTGTAATCTTATCTTGTGAGAAGACTCTCTTCTGCTGGCTTTGAAAACGCACCCTGACATGTGGTAAGGTGTCCATGAAAAGGGCCACATGCAAGAAATTGAGGACAGCCTCTGGCAAACAGTTGACTGGAAACTGAAGCCCTCCGTCCGGCACTTGCAAGGAATCAAACACTAAATACTTCCAAAAATGAGTGACAAATAGATGTTTTCCTATTAGAAAAAATTTTAGTGCATTATAGTTATACACAATAGTGGAGTTCATTTTGACATATTCATAATTTCATATAACATAGTTTTCTCCAATTTAATTCCCAGTATTTCCCCTTTCCCTCCCCACCTCCCTTCTCCTGATCCCCTTCCTCTACTCCTTTGGTCTTTCTTCTATTTGTTTACTTTTTAGTTTCTATATAAAATTGGAATGCATTGCAATATATTCACACATGAACATAGCATATTTTTTCAACCTCATTTCCCTTGTGGAGAATGAAGGTCTTTCTCCACTTGAACCTCAGATGAGAGTACGCCCTTGTTGACACCTTATTTGCAGCCTTACAGAAGACCTAGCTAAGCAGTGTTCAGAATCCTGACCCACAGACATTGTGAATTGATAAATGTATATTTTTTAAGGTACTAAGTTTGGGTTAATCTTGTTGCCTGGCAGTAGATAATTAATGCATAAAATGTACTACACTGCAAGTTCCATGACTGAAAATAATTTTGTCACATACCTAGAAATGTTTGAAACATGTAGGCGTTCAGTAAATATTTATAGGAAAAGAAAGAAGGAAAGGAGGGAAAAAAGACCAGCCACTGGAATACCAGTATGGTGTGGTGCTCATACTATTGATGTGTGATGCGACAGGTTGTGTATAAGGTTGTGCTGGTAAGTTTTTTTTCTGGATTTTTTTGTATAGGTGTCAAACTTATATGGTTATTTATATGCTACATTAAGAGGTTTGCATGTATGTTTCTGGGGCAGTTTGATAACTTCAAAGGTAAAAAAAATGGTGGGGCTATTTCTTGAGATGGGACTGCTATAACTCAATATTATGACATTAGGATATAGAACAGTACTGGCACATTGTGGTGGTGATGCCCATGTGCATTTCATTGTACTCAACCAAGTGTGTGACTCAAGACAACCAATGAACTGCCCTGGGGGACAGTGCTGAGGCCTCTCTGTGCATATGTAAGTGGAAATAAGGTCAGCTGTCCCCTTTTATATTTTCAAGTATTAGATATTGCCTATTTTATCAAGCAGCTTTATTGGTATATAATTTACATACTATATATTTTCTCATTTTGAGTGCATAATTTAATAGTTTTAAAAATAAATTTATAGACTGAAGCAACCATCACTGCAATTCAGCATTAGGATTTTCCAACACCCCATGGAAATCCTTTGTGCCTTCTTGTCATACCTCCTCATTCTCACCCCTGCTCTAGACAACCATTCACTAGTTTACTTGCTGTCTTATAGATTTGCCTTTTCTGGACATTTCCTGTATATGGAAACACAGAGTATGTAGTCTTTTGTGTATGACTATTTTTCAATCAGCCTAATATTTTCTAAGTTCATGTTTGTAACACAAGTCAGTGCTTTATTCCTTTTTATTGATGAATAATGCACCATCATATGGATGCATTACATTTTATTTAGCCATTATAAATTGATGAACATTTGGATTCTTCCAACTTTTTGTTTAATAAAAATAATGTTGCCATAAACATGGCACATATCACCAACAGTCTTTATGTGGACACATTTTCATTTCTCTTGGTTAAATTTCAAAGGATAGAATATTATTACTATATATTACTGGGATATATATATATATATATATATATATATATATATATATATATATATATATTACTAGGTTATATGATACATGCAAATTAAGTTTTGTCACAATATCTTTAGGATAATATTAAAAAAGCTTTCAGGGAGTAACAATGCTCTTTATAAACAGCATTTATTAAAGCTTATTTACCTGATTAGTGTATTTAAAGAAAAAAGTAGAAGACATGCTGCTTATTTTTTACAATATGAAAAAATAAAAATATTTTAAAAGCATACTTTTAAGTTGAAGGGAAACATAGTAGTAACTATTGGCCCATTACTAATGAAGAGTGCAACTATGGATATTAATTTAGAAAACTTATTGTCATGCAACATTATTTACTTAAAGGAATACTTGAAATTATATTGAATGAAATTAATTTTTACAGATTTACATTGTATAAATCCAAGTATCACACATCTCAAAGAATACAAGCCATTTGATAAACTTATGTATGTAATACCTCTAAGTTTAGAAACAAAGCTAATTAGTATAAATTTGTATACAAATAAGGAATTTATATCTATTATTTTAAATGAGAAACTGTGCTCAGATAAAATCCATTGCTTCTATGATAATGAACTCTGAGTGTCTTACCATATTGATTGGCCAGGTGAAAAGAAGTTCATTGATGCAAATGAGAATCATGAGAGCAATCAGTCTCCCAGGAGCAAATATTCCTACAGGATTTATCTGATTAATAAAGTTCTTTAGGAAGTAAATATCTGAAATATTAAAGTAATATTACAAATGTTTGGAATGTCTTATTTATATGACTCTTTTTCTTATTTTAATACTAATTTCCTTATTTGTGGAATTCCAGAACAAAAGACACTTAGTGAAGATTAAAAGTGTAGTTTGAAGGATAAATATAAAAAAGAAAGTAATATATCTATTTAGCTTGTTGTCTTCATAAGTTGGAATAGACTTAAAATGTAACATGATTTAAGATGGATTGGAGAAGCTAATGACTGATCGGTGGTGGGTCTGAGGGAAGGTACATAGGTTGCTGTATACCAGCCCAACGCCTTCGATTGGATACGTGGTGAGCAGCCATATTATCTCTAGAGCTTTCTTCTCGTTCTCTTGCCAAAGATACAATGTTGCACTGCAGAAGGCAGGGTACAACTCAGCGGGAGGTTTCTTATGTTCTAAGCTTAGGGTATGAAAGGCTGGGCTATTCAACAGGCCAAAAGTAAGCGGGTCACAATTCTCTACAATACCAAGCTATTTAAAAAGCCACCTGTTTTTTTTTTTTCAATGTCCAGATGTTATATACACATTTTTCAATGGTAAGAAAACTTAAAAAAAAAAAAAAAAAAAAAAAAAAAAAAAAACCATCATGCACACATAATAGCTTACTTGAGTGTCTAAACTAGGACATTAAATTTGGGGAATTTGTAAGTCAACTTTAGCGTGAAAAATGAAGAGACAAAACAAGGTAGCTAATGCTTTTGGAGTGTTTCCCCTGTGCTAGGCACTATTTTAATTGCTTCATCTATATAAATACATGTAATCTTTACAACAATCCTGTAATGTAGGTAGTTATGGATGTTTCCATTTATTAGAGGAGGAAGCTAAGACACAGGGAGCCAGGTAAAGAAGCCAAGTTCACTTAGCTGGAAAGTGGTTAGGTCAAGACATGAACTCAGGCAGTCTGGCTCCAGAGCCTGTGTTCTGCACCAATTGCCATATCTTCCTCTTTAATAGTCCTGCAGAGCAAGAGATTATGGGACGTGAGATAGACCTATGTGATTACTGCTTTGTTCTCTAAAATATCTACTAAAATATCTAATATTTTCCCTCTTCAAATTGAGAATTTGTAATCATTTGAAAAATAATGAAATTAATACTTAATAATTATAATTAGAAAAAACTGTTTTGAAAGCAGAAACCACTTTTCTGTTTAGTATATCCCGACAAAAAAATGCTTTTTAGAGTAATGATTATTATTCTTTCTAAAGCTGATTCTATCTCAGGGTTTGTGTTAGTGAATGTGTCATGGGCAAATTTTTGTATGTTCTCACTCTGACTTAGGAGTTCACAGTACATTTGAATTCTTGTGTCCTAGGCAATGTCAGAATTGGATCAAATAGTTATTCCTAAGATAAAATGTAATGAGGAAAACAAAAGTTATCATATTTAGACAAAATGACATTTTAAAAGTTCATTTTTTTTTTCATTCTCATTCCTTTGTATTTCATTTGTTTTAGATATACATGACAGAGTGCATTTTGACATAATATACATACATGGAGTACAACTTCCCATTGTTGTGGTTGTACATGATGTGGAAGAGTTCATTTTAAATTAAATATGTTTATATTCATGCTTAGATATTTCTATGATGAGATTTTGATAGAAGGAGCACTACTGTATAAAATATCATAATATATGTCCTTCAGAAAATCCACATGAGATAGAAATCTAGTACTTGATATCACAAAGGTGACAAGATGTTGCCTGGCTGAATGGAAGAATAGCTCCAGGGAGGGGCATGAATCACTTCTGAGATGTGAGTTTATAAACCTCAGAGCACAGCTAGTGCGAGCTGTTGCTTTAATAAGTCTAAGTTAATATGTAAAATGAAATTGCTGTTGGGAGAAATTTTAAATTTTTTTCAGTAAACAAATTGTTTTCAAACATTCTTAAACTGCAGAAAAAGCAACTACTCACCTGCCAAGACTTGATATGTGAATTTTAGATAATTCTTTTCTTTTACTAACCTCATAAGAACCACTATTATGGAGGTCTTTGATTAGTTTGATTTGTCTGAGTCACTTGCAATTTTTTTCTAAAGATTGTCTTTCTCTGAAAATGTCCTGTCACTTAACATTTCCATTCTTTTGGCTGTTCTGTCCTTGGTTACTTCAAGGGGTTTCTCTGAAGTACTGTTCTAATTTATAATGTGTGCGTTTTCTATTCTTATGTGTAATTCTGTGAAAATAAAGCAATTGTTCAGTGGTTCATAATATGAATGCAAAAATATGTCCCCACTGAAGCATTGACATAACTTAATGTACATTCAATGAGATTAAATCGGCCAATAAGGAATATCATTCTTATTTACATTTTGAAAATGATGGTAATGAAGGGCCTTGCTACCTGTTTTATAAATGCAAGCTGCATGCTGATTTAAGCTTTTAAAAATTCTATGAACAGCACAAGCTACTCAATTTTAACTTCTCATTGCTGGGTTCAAGTTCTTATTGCTGAATTCAAGCTTCTTTGGTTAGGGGGAGAATAAAAATAAATACCATAAAGAAAAAAATATAATAATCTAATTTTTCCTGAACTCTCTATAACATGGATCATTAATCTACATCAATATATGGTGAAGATATGTAAGTAGAAAATACAAAGTGCAAATTATGTGCATATCAAGGTAAAGTCTGTGATAATATTTATTTTAAATTCCATAGATCCATTCACTCTTTTGGTTTTATAATTTGTTTGTTTTGTCACTGCCTCTATGATTCTACTTATTTATTTCAAGTTTTAAAATATATATTTCTCCTTTGAGTAAATGTAGGCAACTGATATTTGGATAGAGTTTGAATTATGAGAAATACATAATGATGCTAAAGGAAATACATAAAACTAATGCAGACCAACTTAAATATGATTAGAGTTTAGTGTTAAATAAGCTAAGATGTCTAAGAAAGAGCTGATGGGCTATGAATTAAATTTTGGGTTGTATTCATCATATCTCAGAAATCAACTTTAGACATAAGGTTTCAATACATTTTTATGTAAAACTAAAAATACAGTTATATAATATTTGGTATAATAAAGATACATGTCTTCTCATCTCTTGAGACAACCATCTTGATGGAAAACTCCCCATTTTTACTTATAAGTATGAATAAATGTCACATATAAAGACCAACTATCATTTATTATATACAAAATAGAGAATTCCTTCTTTGACATTTTTTTTTGTTTGGATTTACACAACTAGAGATGACATTTATGAGAAATGAAGTGCACTGAATTCACCTGAGATAGTAAGACTCTATATCTCCATTAACTTGTGAGAGATTTCATCATTCCAAACCTTCTCTGGACAGCCAAGTTATCTTCACTTTCTCTGAACTGACAGGCTCTATGACAATTAATCATGCACTGAGTTAACACATAGTCTGTGTGTTTCAGTGGAGAGGTACTGTCATTGTGGGTCCTTGAGAAACATATTCAGAGGCTATGAGATTTACATGAAGAAGAAAGTTTATTGGGGAATACTTTTGTGAGGAAATGCAAGGAAAACAGGAAGAAGTTGAACCATGATGTAGACCCAACAGAATCCTCACCAGTCCCTCAGGGAGGGAGCCTGACCTGGGCTGAAACAGCTCTCTTTGCCCAAGGGCAATTCCCAAGGAGGGACCAAGGTCAAATACCACTGGCTGTCCAAGCTTTTGGCAGTTGATCAAAAGAGAAAAAAAAAAAAAAAAAAAGAC
>NW_026000223.1:1577581-1598323 GCF_001458135.2 Marmota marmota marmota
AAAAAAAAAAAAAAAAAAAAAAAAAAGAGAGAGAGAATCCTGGTCCTGAAGTAGGGAACTGGGAGGTGCACTTACAGCATCCTACAAGAGGTAATGTAATGAGGGTTAATAGCACAGCCTCCAGAGTCAGATGGGCTGATTTAAACTTGTTGTTTTCTAAATTCTGGCTATGTAACCTTGGCAAGGTATTTAACCTCTCTGTCCCTGTGAAGTGGGAATAAGAATACTGTAGGTAGTCTTATTGAATTATTGTGAAAAATGGTAAACGCATATAAAGTATATGTCTGTTCTTGGAATCTGGTGATCACTCAGTAATAGCTATTATTATTAGAGTTTGTTGCAAAATAGTGAAACTATCTTTTAGACTAACTCATATGAATATTTTTTCCTATATAGGTCAGGAGAGGCTAATAACAAATTACCCTCAATTTCTAGTTGCTTAAAACAACAAGAAATTATTTCTTGGGCATGGCACATAAACATCATGTGCTGACTAGTATTTTACTAATTTGAGGACCTAAGCTGGCAGAACAGTCACTTGCTATTTCCAGTTACTGCTGCTGCCATGACAGAGAAAAAAAATAGCATTTGAAATCCATGCTGATTCAAATACTTTCACTTCAGAGTGACATGCCATTTTTACCCACATTTTATTAGTTAAAATAAATCACAGGGGTAAGCTCTTCCCAAGAATGGTCAGGGAAGTGTGATCCTACCTTTTTCCTGGAAGGAATATCAGAAGTACTTCATGACTAATTCAGTTTTAATTTTTTAATTTTGTATATCCTGGGAGAATATACACTTGATGATGAAAGCTAACTTTTCTTGAGCACTTATTATGTGACAGGTAACACATAAAGAACAATACTGTGAAATCCTATTACTATCCCAATGCCACATATTATATCGGCTCTACTTCAGGCCTGATTGCAAAGCTTTTACTCATAACTACTCCTAAGAACTTCAGTGATAGTGGCATGACTCAAAATATTTTCAACATACCCTCTATTTTTATTTTTTTAAGGAATTGCTTTTAGATTCTATAATTTGAAGGGACATAACTTTCCAAATGTATAAAGTAGAAACTTCTTTCTTGTTCCAGTGATAGTATGCGATGTCAAATAGGTCTAAGTAGAGAGACCCATTTCCATTAGGTAACTTAGATCGATGGAGACTCTACCTTCTTCAGCACAAAGCATCCACGGGTTGTCTTTCTTCCAGAAAGCCAGAAGGATCCCCATGGTCCAGGCCTGGAAGTGATGTACATAACTTCTGCTTATACTCTGTATGCTAGAAACTCAGTCCTAGAGCCACATCTAGCTACAAGGAAGGATGGGAAATGTGGTTTAGCTGTGTGTCTAGTGAGTCTGACCCATGACACAGGGACTGTGCTTTCTATTTCCATGAATTGAAGAAACTTTAAAATCAGTAGTTACACTTAGTTGGGAATTATCCCCAAAGTAGCTCACTGTTTGCCATGCATACCTTCCTCATGTAGTCCTCCGGAGCAGTGCCTTCAATCACTGTGTGAAACTGTAATTTCCTCTTTAGCATTAATGTAGAATGACATGGAGGGCAGTCTGGTAATAAGCAATAAACGAAGTTGCAGTGTGACCTGGAGGAGGTTTTCACACACTTCTGGGGCATCATACCTCCAGAAAGCTCTGAGGTTTGGTAGAAGAGCAACAGCTCCCGACTTATCTTCCAGATTGTGCCTCACAGGGCATGGAGCGAGGCTGTGGACTGTTGCACTGAAAGAGAATCTTGAAAGCTATTGTAGTTCATTGGGAGGCTTGATTAACTTTCTAGAAGCTTCTTCCTTTAGGCTGAATTGAGTTGTCTGCACCCATGAAAATGACAGGGTTAATAGGATTGTTCAGATTGGGTTCTCTATCATACCATGATTCTAGTGGGGCTATCCTTTCTGGGAACATGAGGGGTCTGGTCCAGTAACACACATTATTTTAAAAAATTTAAATGCTTTCAAAGATATTATGTTATTTTGATTTTGTCCAGTAGGGAGGTCAGGGTGTATGTTTTTCTTACTATACTTTATATTTTTAGCGTAGTCCAGGGTTTTAATATTTTGTTACATGGAATATAGACCACAATAGCTCAAATATTAACAAGATAGATACCTGTATTATCATTTGGTAGGGAAAAATCTAGCTGAGCAATCATATATGTTTTTTCCCAAATCATGTAATAACTTGCCCAAACTTGAAGGATATTCTACTGATTTGTTTTTCATTGTTCTTTTCATAACCACCTCTGTGTTTATCACATTCCTTTGAATGTACTCAAAAGTAGCAAATGTTCATATTTTGAGGATAAATTCTAGTTTTGGAAATAACCACAAATAGTCCAATATTAAACATGTTGAATAAAGTTAGATAAACTATTTTGGATAAAAAATGAAGTATATCTATAAACTAGAACTATTTTTGAGGCTTCTAGGTGATCACGTTATACACAGCCCTAAAATATTTGCCAGTTTGAGAAAAATGCACAAATATTTTAAAATGCACATCTCAACTACATAACCATGTGACTTACCTATGTTAAGATCAGAACCAGATTCAAGGAAATTGAAAACAGAAACTAGCTGTGACCAAAATGTGTAGAGTACAAACCATGGCCAGGTTTAAAAGCTGAACTTTTGTTTTCAGTGATTCTTAGTGAAATCTAGCATGCAGAACTTGGTTTGTGATTTGGCCTCTAAGGGGAGTTATTAATAATGATAGAGGGTGAATGGGCAGTTCTTCATATCTACTATGTGTTATGTGATTTATTTCATTTAATTCTCAGAACTCTCTATGAAACAGATAATATTTCTCTTTTAAAGATGAGGGAAAGGCTCATGGTTTCCAGTAATGGATCAAGGGTCACCCAGCCAGAATCCTATAGCCACAGTAGGAGGCAGAGCTAGAATTAGAGTCCAAGTCTATCTGTTTCAAAGTCAAGGTCTTTTGTCTAAAGAATACTGTTTCCTTTTCAAGGGGACAAGAAAGGATAGAAGTGGAGGTGAAGTAGGTTAAATGGTGGTTTCATTCACGAAGGGTTGTTCTGAGGGTCCAGTCATTACAAAGAAGGAAAGAATAAGGATTGAAAAGGATGGTGTAAAATGTTCCCTTTTGCAGATTGTTCACATAGCAAATATGCAAGAATTTCCAAATCATCTCTGAGAACCAACCAGCGAATTTAGCAAGGGCATAGGAAACAGGATAATTATACACACACATATGTGTGTGTGTGTATGTGTGTGTGTGTGTGTGTGTGTGTGTATAACATGTTACACACATTTACAATATATATATCAAATATCTATCTCAAATATATATAGTTTGAGATTGTTCATTTATGTAAAAACAGTAAAAATTTGAAAGTACATTTTTAAAAAATAAATCCCATTCATAAGAACACTCAAAATTTGAAATGTCTATGAATAGTTTAATAAAAAAGGTTTAATACCACTACATTGAAAACTGTAAAACAATTTCAGAGAGAAAAACAAAGGAGACATAGGTAAACGTTCATGAATTAAAAGACTTGATATTGTTAAAATGGCAATTCTCTCTTAGTTGGTCTATAAAATCAATGTTATCCAGATAAAAACTTGAGCAGACAATATTATAGAAATGCACATGCTAATTTTAAAATTTATATGGAAAGACATATTTTAAGAAATTTTTATAAATAAGAATGGAATTGATAAAATTATCTTACCTGATTTCAATATTTCCAACAAATCTGTAGTAACCAAGACACTATGTTCTTAAAACATATGCAGTCCAGATTAGAGCAGAATAGAGTCCAGAAATATACCTACATGGACTTGGTCAGCTGATTAAAACAAAACAAAACAAAACATTTTTTTTAGTTGTAGGTGGAAACAATACCTTTATTTTATTTTTATGTGGTGCTGAGGATCGAACCCAGTGCCTCACACGTGACACGCTTCCTCTGAGCCACAACCCCAGCCTGGTCAGCTGAGTTTTGATAAGGGTACCAAGGCCAAATAATGGGAGA
The DNA here is from genome assembly GCF_001458135.2 of Marmota marmota marmota. Lineage (NCBI taxonomy): Eukaryota > Metazoa > Chordata > Mammalia > Rodentia > Sciuridae > Marmota > Marmota marmota. Next base: position 1,581,611 of record NW_026000223.1, read on the forward strand.
AGTAAAATTTTTTTGAAAGAATGATCTTAGATCAACTGAATATTTGTGAACATCTACTCTTACCACACAATACATGCAAAAACTAAATTAAAGTGGATCACAGACATCAATGGAAAGTGTAACATGTTATACTTTTGTAACACTATAAAACTTCTAGAAGAAAATACAGTATAGGAAATATCTATATGCAAAGTTGGGTAGGGAGAGTTTTTTTAAAAAATTTTTAAACAAAAGGTGCATGACCCATAAAAAGAAGTAATTGACAATTTGAATTTCATTAAAATAAAAAATACTGCTTTTCGAAAGTCACCATTAATAAGATGTTAAAGCAAATCAGAGAGTGGGAGAAATTATTCACAACACATTTATCAAGATAGTGACAACATATGTATCTAGAATATATATAAAAAAACTCTTATGTCTCAAAATGAGCAGAAGCTATAAATAGACATTTCACCAGATAAGACACAGATAGCAAATAAGCACATTAAAAATATCATTGGGGGCTGAATCCAGTGGCACACACCTGTAGTCTCAGTGGCTCCAGAGGCTGAGCCAGGAGGATCACAAGTTTAAGATTGGCCTCAGCAACTTAGCAAGACCCTAAAAAACGTCCTGAGACCCTGTCTCAAAAACAAACAAACAATAAAAAAAAAAATGGGCTGGGGATGTAGCTCAGTGGTAAAGCGCTCCCGGGTAAATCTTCAGAACTAAAAATAAATAAGACAAAACAAACACAACAAAAACAAGTCATTGGGGAAGTATCCCTTAAAATAACAACGAAACACAATTCCATTCATACATATTAAAATGACTAGATATATAAAAAAATTGACCATTCCAAATACTGGTCAGGATGTAGATAAAACAGAACTTTTATACCCTATTAATTAGAATGTAAAATTGTACACTACTTTGAACAATGATTCAGCAGTTTCCTAAAACATTTTACATCTACCATATGACCCAGATGTTCAATTTCTAGGCATTTTCTCAAGGGAAACAAAAACAAAAACATTTGTTAACATCTAGGGATAGTTAACAAATGTGTATAGAATTTTACTTGTAATATCAAACGCCCATTAACAGATGCATGGATAAATAACTTGTGATATATCCAATGCAATGGAATACTACTCAGCAATGAAAAAGGAGGAACTATTAATACATGGAACAACAGTTATGAATCTCAAAATAACTATGCTGAGTTTAAAAAGCCAGGAAAAATTAGGCTAGAGTATATACCGTATTATTACGTTTAAATGTTTTTGAACATGTAAACTAACATAGTGGCAGATCAGTGGTTGCTTGGGGGAAGGAATAAAGGGATGAATGTTTATGAATAGGCACAGGTATTTTTCAGGGATGGTGTAAGTGTTTGCTACTTATCCTAATAATGTGTGTATATGGATATGTCAAATTGTACACCTTCAATAAATGTAGTTTTGACTACTTAAATAGTAAATCAATGAAGCTGAAAAATAAAAAGTATCAGGTCCATAGAATTTCCTGCCGTGGAGTAGGTTAGCTTCTATTCTTGAGGAGTCTCATTATAATTTCAGATAAATGTGGCATAAATCTAATTTTATTCATTCTCAATACCTAACCAAAACAAGATAAAGGGATTTTTTTGACAGTATAACCCAAAAGAATAAGGAAATGATAATGATAACATTTTGAACACTAGAAATTGGATGGACAACTAGAAAATTACCTGAAAAGGCCAAATTTTAAGTTGACAATGAGTATGGCCAAGAAGCAACTCAGTGTCGTAAAGGACTCGGGCATCATCAGTACCAAGGACTTCTCTGAGGGGACTTGAAATCTTAGAAGCAGTTAGATGACTGGACTCCCCTCCCTGGCCCCATGACCCTAGATGACTGTTCCTTTTCCACCTAGACATGAAACTGGAGGTTCATTCCCTGGGAAGGTAGAACAAAGGGTTCTGGACTGGGGATTCTGGATGGAAGAGGAACAGAGTGACCGCATTGAAAATCGGGTGCTCAAGACTTGTGTGCATAATGAGCGTGGAAGTTCCTAGTCTGCTTCTCTCAAGAGCTCAAGAAACAAGGCATTCAGGCCTCTGCCTTCCAGAAAGTGGCCTTCTCTATGGAATGTGACCCATTCAAGACAAAGACTTAAGAAGACTGAGACTGAAGGTTCCAAGTGAACACACCACCCAGTTCTCTCAACTATGAAACTCTTGGTTCAAAAGCTCTGTCCTTGGGCACACAGGTTTTATCAGCCTTTTGGCTCCTTTACCTAAACAAGAGAAGACAACTTAGCACTATGAGAGAGCTAGGGAAGGTTCCAAATGAAAGGTAACAACCAAAAAAGAAAAAGACAATGAAAACGATATTATTAAAATTTTGTTATTATTCCAAGAAAGAGAACAAAAAAAACCATTTATCTTTGTTCAAAAGAACAAGATTCTTTGAAATGAACATCCAAAAGGACTTGAAATTAAAAAAAAAAGTATAGAAAAAATACTGAAAAAAAAAAGATTTGGAAGATAAAAATTAAAGAAAGTTCCTCCTATAAGTTTCTACAAACCCAAAATCCAAACCTAAAACAAAACAAAAAAACATAAATGGAAAATAAAAGAGAAAAAAATAGGAAATCAGACTACCAGTCAAGGAGTTGAAGAGAGAAATTTCAGAGAAGTGGAGAGAAGGATTTACCAACAAAATGATTTAATGTTATTCCCTCAAAGTGAAGGATCTGCTTTCCTAGAATGAAAGGAGGCACCAAAGTCACTGAAAACTGATGTCCACTAAGTACCCTCATACTTCAGAGCACTGGGGGTAAAGAGAAGGTTCTCCAAACTTCCAGAGGAGACAAATCATGCTACATAAAAAGGAAAAGAAATTAGAATGGTCTCAGATTTAATAAAGACAATCTTAAAAAGTATGGAAAAATAGAACATTACCTTTATACTTTAAGGAAAAAAATGATTTCCAACCTAGAAATCTATACAGTCAAACATCATATATTAAGTGTTAGGACAGTCTCAAAACATTTAGTCCTATGAACCCTTTCTTGAAAAGCTATTGAAGGATATAGCCAATAAAACAAGATTGTGAACCAAGAAAAAGGGAGACACTCTCTTATGTTTGCATAGAAGGAGTGTCCCCTCTCCCCGCCAACAAAGCTCCTGTGTTACTGCAGGAAGGTGCTGGTGTGAAATGATCAGGTTATGAGAGCTGTAACCCATTTAATGGGCTAATAATTTGAGTGGACCAATTGGGTGGTAACTGGAGCCAGGTGGGGCATGGCTGGAGGAAGGGGTCCCTGTGGGCATGCCTTGGAAATCACATCTCTCTGGCTCCTGGTGTTCTCTCTCTGCTTCCTGGCTCTCATGACCTGCACAGCTTTCCTTCACCACACCCTTCCAGAAGGATGTTCTGCTTCTCCTTAGGCCCAGAGCAATGGGGCTAGGTGACCATGGTCTGAGACTTCTGAAACTCAGCCCCCAATTATGATTTTTTTTCCTCCTGAAAGTTGTTCTGGTCGGGTATTTTGGTCACAGCGATGAAAAGCTGACGGACAACACATTGTACCAAGGAAAAAACTTCAACTCGGGAGACGGGCAAGCTCCCCTGCTTGATGGCAAAAGGAAATCTTGAATGAGAACACTGGGCACAAGTAATGACTAAAGCGTGTCCCAATCTCAGGGAGAGGTGACTTTAAGGAGATGAAATTTATAGAATAGCTAAAATTAAAGGAATGTATTGAGAGTATATTTAGACAAGGAGGGAAGGATTTGAGGTTGACTTAGGGATAGGCACATAGAAAGCTAAGCAATGAAAAGAAAATTCAAAACAATGATTAGCTCCAGGGTGAATGAAATATTGGGCATAGAAGGAATTTTAATAATACTTTATTGCCTGGCTCATTTCTGAATTATATATATATATATATAATGATAAGGTAAAGACTGAATGCTCATCTAAATTTTGATTTTTCTCTCCCGGGAAGGACTAGGATATGAGGAGTATGCATGCATTTGGGATCCAGGAGAAGAAAAAAGAGCTAATTCCTTACTTTTCTATTAATAAATAATGCCTAAAATTGGGAAAAAAAATCTAGAAATAGCAATATAAGCATCTTCTTGGGTTAAATACCAAGAGTCAGCTCAAAGTTATCATTTTATGGCTGGAATACTAGAAAGTGGGGTGCCTTGAAAATCCTGTGTGTATTAACAAATCTTATAGAAGTGCTTACTCTTGAACCATATGCATGTATTACTTTGATAAGAAATAGTTTGTGTTTTTTAAAGCATCCTTGGTTGTAGAGTTTCTGACCTCCATAAATTTCTAGTTGTTCTGGTGAAACTCTCTAGAACCTAATACATTCCTCCTCAGTAAGAGCTGAGATCATGGAATCTGCAACTAAACTCTTTGCTCTTGGATTCCTGGACTCTAGGACAGTTTCAAGTGTGGCTTACATCTAACATAGCCAACCTCTTGGTGAGTGGTAGAAAAATAAGACTAGGTAATATTAGCCCTTAGCAGGGCTGAGGCAAATTATATTTTGTCACACTGGGAATAGAGTCAGGTAATGCTATTGAGACACCCCTGTTTTAGTCTGTTTTTCTGTTGCTATGACAAAATACTCATTACTGGATCCTTTATAAAGAAAAGAGTTTTATTTAGCTCACAGTTCTGGAGGTTCAAGAGCATGCTGCTAGCATCTGGTCAGCTCTGGGAAGGGCCTTCTGGCTGTATTACAACATGGCAGATGGCATCATCATGTTGGGAACACATAAGAGAGGGAGAATTCATATGGTGAGACAGGAAACGAGAGATTTAGGGACCGGGCTTACTCTTTATATAACAACCCACTCTGATGGGAACTAACTGGGGGTTTAGGTGAACTACATTATGGAGTGACACCCCATTGATCTAATTACTTCCAGTAGGCCTCACCTCCCAGAGGTTCTGCCACCTATTAACATTGGGAATCAGCTTCTCGTATATAAACTTTGGGGAACATATTCAAAGCACTGCAGTGCTCTTATAAAGGAAGCTTGAGTGAGACTGTTTACCCTTCTGTGTCACATGAGAACACAGAGGGCATTATCTGTGAAGCAGAGAGCAGCCCTCACCAGACAACAAACATGCTGGTATCTTGATTTTAAACTTTCCAGCCTTCAGAACTGTGAGAAGTAAATTTCTGTTGTATATGAATTACCCAGCCTAATGTATTTTGTTATAGCAGCTCGAATGAATTAAGACATGGGGAAAAGTAAAGATGCTAAGAACAGGTAACTTCAGTTCATTCCTTTATCAGATCCCAGAGGTAGAAAGGAAGATCTGATTCTTCATCTGGACCAAGAATTAATTTCAAGGTGAAGTTTACTGGTTTTATATGAAATGGAAAGTACTGAAAATACTTCAGTGTGGTACTGTGGCAACATTAGTCATTTGAAAAAGTCAAGCTTTATGAGCTTTTGCTTCTTTGATTTTTTAATTTTCCAAACATTTATGTAAAAATAAGTAAACTTTTTACTTTTTTATTTCCTATTTCACCCCAACATTTTCCTCACCCGATCTTCATCATTAACAAAGTTATGAGTTTCTTCTGTCAAAATGAGTTGGCATTAAAGCTATCATTAAAACATACTGCTAACCTTTGTAATATTTTTTGTAAAGGACATTATAAAGGAGTGATGATGTGGGATCGGGAACGGGGATGGTTTTGAAGGGCAAGAGAGTGTTGCTACTGGGAAGGAATCGATTTTAACAATGGAAATTTATCTTTCTTCTTGTAATACATCTAGGAAGAAAAATCTATGGTATCTAGAACCCATTCTGAATCTGATTTGATCATGTTCCTCTGTTAGAAGAGAGTAAAGATATAGTTATAACGGGTTGAAGATAGAGGGAAGGTGGGTTCTCAAATAAGAAAGGAATGAGAGTTCTTTGATCACAGGGCAATCTGGTTCAACAACTCTGTGTGTGTGTGTGTGTTTCATCTATATTGAGCTCATATAAATCAGAAAAAAGATGCCTGTGCTTCATTGTTATATCCTGTTAACCTTACAAAAATTATTATCAGTGCATGTCTTAAACTTTCACAATAACTAATAACACAGTTTAAGAGATTAAAAATACAAACTCTAAATTCTCTAAATTAAAAAAAATTAAAAACTCTTGCCTTGGGGCAAAGGAAGAAATCCACGGATTATATATTAATTTAACTTAATGGAGAGAAAAAGAGCTATTTAAAGAGTCACTATTTTCTAAAATTTTAGAACTAATAGTACACATAATTAGATGACCGTAATAATACAGCAAAGGATGCTCAGTCTATCAGACCCAATTTTAATCATTTATGCATTGCATCTGAATTTTTAATATTAAGATAATATAACTCAATACTCTGATATCTTCCCACATATTTGTTTTTGGTAGAGTGGATTTTTCTACAGATAAAAGTGAGATATAAAGATATTTTATTTTTTGTTTTCTTTTTCTTTTTGATTGTTACATAATATTTGTATACATTTATTGGGTACAATGTGGTATTTTGATTCATGTTTACATTGTGTAATAAAATCAGAATGAGCTTACCCATCACCTTAAACACTTATTTTTTCTGTGTGGTGATTACATTCAAAATCCTTTCTTGTAGCTATTTTGAAATACACAATGAGTTATTGTTGATTATCATCACTTTATTGTGCCAAGGAGCATCAAAAATGTATTTCTCCTATCTGTCTATTATGCAGTGTTTTAGCCATTGATCATCTTCACTCCATCCCCACCCTATTCTCCCTAGAATCTGGTTACTACAGTTCTACTCACAACTTCTACAAAATTAAGATAAATTTAAGATTCCACACGAATACCATTATGAACTATTTGTCTTTCTGTGTCTTGTTTAATTCACTTAACACAGTGACCTCCATCCACATTGTTGCAAATAACAGGATTTTATCTCTGAACAGCTAAATACTATTCCATTGTGTATAGGTACTGCATTTTCCTTTGTTCAGTTATCTGTTGATGGATTCTTAGGTTGATTCCGTATCTTGGCTATTGTAAATGGTTCTGAAATAAAAATGGGAGTGTAGGCAGAACATCAATGCCTTTGAGGATGTGGAGAAAGGGACATTTACACATGGTTGGAAGGAATAAATTAGTATAGTTAATTATAGAAAACAGTATGGAACTTCCTCAAAAAATTAAAAATAGAACCACCATTCATTGACACATTTTCCATCTTATTTACCAGAATGATTTTGAGTTCATCTTTTATATTGTATTGCTGACCTCTGAAAAGAATTTTCTCCTTCCCCCTTTACTTTATAGAACATTTCAAATTGCTGATTTTGTGATATTGCCCTAATTCCGTGTCTGGTACAAAGATTATACAAGCAGTCAGATCCTTCGTGGACTAACATGGTCAGGCTTGTCCTGGGATCATCTCCTTTTACACCATTTCCTTGTGATTTATTCCTTGCTTGCTTATTCCCAGAAATGGAGACAGAGAAGCAGCAAGGGAGGCAGAAAAGTAATGAGCTGTTGTCTCATCGCGGTGAGGACCGTAGCCCTTCCTATCTCATTTCAGGTAAAGGAATGGAGTCAGCCTCTAACACCTCCTTTAAGCCAACTGAGGGAGCTGCAAGAAAAACTACAAGTAGATAGTGAGGGTACCTAGAAGAAGAGGAAATTGGCATTTCTATCCTCAGTTGGAGACTTGCTGGAGTACAGAGGTCCTTATGCCTTTCCTGGAACTGTCAAAGGAGAACAGAATGTTGAGAAACATCACTTTTGTCTGGGAACTGAGTAGCAAGGAATGCTGACCAAGTTCCTAAGGAAACTCCCTGTGTCTCAGGATGTCTGACCAACAGAGGTCACTGACAGTCGGTCGTTACTAACCAGAGAGAAAATACAAGTAATTTAAGTCAACAAAAAGTGCATGTTTCCTTTAATTTCCTCTTGCTCCATCCTGATTATGGAAAGCAGAAGAGGGAGGGAAAAGATAAGAAGGAAAGAGGAAAGATAAGGCCTGTGTCTTCTCCCCTACTGCAGTCCTAAGTTGGAGCAGTAGAGGAGAAGCTTGGAATGGGCTGTGAGACTGAATTTTGACTTAGAAATGAATGGGGCCTGTTAAACCTCTGCATGGAAGTCATCATAGTCATCATTAATGAAAGGGGCTTTTCATTTATCTGAACAAATTTGGAGACTGTGGGATCTGAAGAACCAAGAGATGGAGCAGGAGAGCATATTTAAAAGCAGTGATTGGAGAAAAGTAAAGCCATTTCCCACGAAGCTCAGATTGTTTAGTAAAATGATTACACCGTGATGGGGACAGATTAAGTAGTAAGGTGATTTTGACAACTATTAAAGAGCCTTTGGGGGAGGTTATGCCCAGAGCATAGAGTTAAGGAGTTGGTGCCTTTTTTCTCTGAAGAATCGATGTTTAGAACTTAGTTTTTTGGGGATGACTTATTACTAATGCTAAAATCCTTGTTTAAATCCTTGTTGTGGTCTTCATTTGTTGTCTCTTTTTCAGTCAGACATTTATTAATTGACTTTGTCTTGTTCACACACACAAAAGTAACTCTAAGGCAGCTGCCCCTGTGCTCAACAATCATAAAAATCACAGTAATTTATAGACTACTTATTAGGTGTTTGCACTTTTCTAAATGTACTATGGACATTAATCTAATATAATTACTTTAATCCTGAAAGGTAGTCACTGTTATCATCATGATTTTATAGATAATGAAACCGAGGCATAGAGAGGTTAAGTCATTTCTAAGGATATATTGCTTGTGAGGGTTGAGGCTGAATTTGAACCCAGGGAAGCTGGCTACTGAGCTATATCTAATGCTATATTGTCACTTGTGATATAGGGTATTTACTCAATATAAATTCCAATTTAGAATATGACTACGTTTAAAGATTAGATTGGAGGGAGAAGGATTAATGTGGCCTGAGAAGACTTGAGAGTCTCATGTTCCAGCACCACTGGCGAGGTGCCATAAATGGCAGCTATATCTTTAGGACCTGCAATGAGAGTGTACATTAGGCTCATTTCAGAGACTCAGCTCTGTAATATCAATTACAGTATCTACTTTGGTCTCATCACCCAGAGACATATTCTTTAGAATAAAACCGTTTGATATATTTCTTTATTCTTATTTAGAAACAGGTATCATAATTTCATTTAGACTTCCAGCCTCAGGAGATATCTACGTCTATATCTATTTCATCTGGATTTATATCATCTATATCTATCTGCATTTGTATCTAATAACCTTAGTAGTCATTGGGGAGTTGTCCTTGAACCCTGGGACAGACCTCTTCTTCTGCATTTTAACAAAAGATGATAGAAAAGTCTGTAACCCTTTCACGCCCCAATTTGACCTCAGGAAGAATCAAAACAATGGGAAACTGACATACCCAATAAACAGAGAAAATCACAAGAAATATGTTGCTTGCTTTTTTGGAACAGTATTCTGCGGACAGTGAAATGCTGTAGGGGGTGCTAACTGAATGCCTCAGAGAGAACTTTTGAAAGGAGAATTGGCATTCTGGCTGCTGAGAACTCAGTATTCTTGAGTTGCTAAGATTATGCATCCTATCACTTCCTGAAAGGAAAGTCTGGACTAGTGGTTTAATAGTCTTAAGACAAGAGTTTTCAGTTAAATGATTGTGGCTTGTGGGCAAAGCACAGAAGGCTGGAGTTCGAATTCTAACCGTCCAAGGAACACATTCAGCTTTTGACCCTGAGAAAGGCAACTGGCATCTCTGAACCGTCTTATCATTTATATACATAAGAATTTCAAACTAGGTATCTACAATCTTTTCCTGATCTAACCTCTGATGTGTTTCTCTGTGAGTTAAAGGATAACCCACTGGGGAAATTTATGACCTTCTGTTATGGCACCCAGGGTTTAGGTGGTGGATAACAGTACTTATTTTACCACTCTTTCAAGGGCACATGTAGTAAAAACTGCTGTGAAATGTACCAGTGTGGCCAGAAATAGATGATTTCTCATTTTGATGACTTTTATTACATATTATTGTTTTCTGGTTCCTAGGCTTCCGTGTTCTCCTTGTCCTAGTAAAACTCTCTTCCATACTGAAACCTTGACGGAAAACTTCAGGAGTTAGCATAAAGTAATCATGATTTTCATGGATCTATGTTTATGGTAAGGAGTGGAAAGTATCCTATCAGCAGGTATGGATTTTGCTAAAGTAGAAGAATCTGTAAAACTAATGGAAAATCAAAGTGACAAAATTGGAAGTGTTTCATTCTCATTGAAACAGATGAGTGAGGTAAAGTGAATTGCAATTCCACCTGAGTTCTAAAAATCTATTTGTTTTCTCTCTGTGTGACTGAAAGTGTCATCTATATCCTAACACTTTCAAGGGAAGGATGATGTTGAGAGTGTCGGTGGCAAAATAATCAGGAAATTGTTAAATTGTCAAAATTGAGCATCAGGTTCTACCTTTGAGACTCATGATTCATGTTCTGTCTTTTTTTTTTCCTTTCTTGGACCCAACAGGGGTGTATATTACTGTAAAGGTTTAGAAAACAAAATCCTATCATAAATATGGCCATTTAATTCCCTACAAGTTTTTCAAAAGTTTCTTCCTGGGTTTCATTTATCCATAAGGAAAAATCCTTAGAAAGTTTCAAGAATACTCTGTGAATCCTTTTGGAATAACTAGAAAGAAGGCAAAAATGCTATTCCTTTTTACTATTGAGACAGAAATCAAAACAAGCTTACAATTATACCCCTTCTTTACCCAAATTTGGTGTATTTGTAAATAGCAATGATAAGGTCATAAAGTGTTCTTAAAAATAAATAAAATGAATATTCATTACTCCTGTATATCAGTGTGCAATGAGATTTCTAAATCAACTTTGAAGGGGAAATGTGTAACTTAGGTACATATTTTTAGGATCTTAAGAAGCATATTTATATTGGATGGTTTATGTGCCTCATTTGTAAGGCATGAAAAAGACTTGCCCTCAAAGAAAAGTGATAAAAATAATAACCAAAGCTGGTAAAATAATAACCAGCTTGGATAATGTGCCAAATGATGATAATAACAATACTTTCTCTACTTCAAGTATTATGTTAGTTAATAATAATATTAGTAACATTAGTATTCATCATCTCAATGTTCTCCCGAGGGTAGTAAGGAGATTATATTAACATGGGTCGCTATATTTTCCAGCTCATTGGCTTACATGGGAATGATTACCAGCTCTTCCAAAGTATGTCTTGATAATGGCTGGGAATTCCCACCAGGAGAGCCACTCTACATATGTGGGAAACAAATTTGCTATCCTCTTCTGTTCTTCCTTATGGGGGGCTGCCATGAGGACACAGATCTCCCCAATTTACTCTGACAATGACAGTGACAGTTTCACTGCTGTGTTTTTCTATCTTGGTTGCTGCAGGACACATCTGCAATATTCCTTCCTTCCAGGTTTGGAAGAGGTCTTCCTCACATCCATGTTTTTTTCATAACATGTATGGTATGCGTGTTTGCATTCCTCAATGTTCATCAAAATGGCCTGAACTGCAGCTTTTACTTATAGTCTCTCTCCCTGTAAGAATGAGCCTTTGTTTTGAGCTAGTTTGGGAGTCCTTACCATTCTGTCTTGCATTTTCCACTTTCCTTCCTCTTTGGTTTCTTTCTTGAGTTCCTATCTCCATCAGAAAACAGACACAAATATATTCACACAGACAACAGTTACAAAAAGAACTCGACATTGCCCCTTAGCTCCACTCCCTGAATCATTAATTAATGGAAAAAGAGGAGAGAGATGATGGAAAAGACAAGATTACCAGTCCAGACCAGTGATCATGACTAACTCAGTCTAAACAAATAATAATGTAATAATGGTGCACAACAGGCAGTGATTGTTTGAATTTTATGACCAAGTCTTTAACAAGTAGCTCATATCTCATTATAGAAAAAAATAATTTCATGCTTAGGATGTAGTCAGCTTTCAGCAATAGAAGCATCTAAGTAGACCTTAAGGAATCAACTTGAAGGCAATTTCCAAAATGTGCTGCTCTTGTTACTGGACTGAAAGGATGTTGAGGCCAAGATGTCATTCATCCACTTTGTATTTCATATAACTTTGGAGGTTATAAAAAGTTTTCACATATACTAAGTTACTGTAATCTTCGCAAGAATCCTGGAGAGTAAAGCAAGGACTGTGCTTATTTAATAAATAAGAAAACAAGTTCAGAAAATTTCATAACTTTTCCTAGGGTTCTAGGGCTGATGAATAGCAGAACTGCAATTTGATTCCAGCCAATTATGTTCCTAAACTTCATATGTATTATCCCATGTAAATTTTCAGTGACTGCTCATCTCTTTTTTGGCTGGTAAAGGTCATTGGTTTGATGGGTTAAGGAAATGAACTTAAATGAGACTTATGGATCTTCTATACTTGCCACAAAGTTCCAAGATAATTGTGAATCTCTCTCTTAGACACACACACACACACACACATACACACCAAAAAATCATAAAATCCTCTTGTTTTCAGATGAGCGAAGTAAAGTGAATTGCAATTCCACCTGAGTTTGTTTTCATTCTCCTTTTCTCCCTTCCAGTTGAAATGCACAAAACTTCATGTCCAGTGTTACAAATGAGTGGCACTGGATTTTTGAGTTCTTCAGGGTGGGAGCTTTTCATCTCCATATTCTCTCCTATGCCACATAGTAGTGGCCTTTAAAAAGAAGATAATGAAACAAATAGATGAGGGATGGATGGATGGATGGGTGGATCAAAGCAATCAGAAACACCAGAGCCTGTGACTCAAGGAACAAGGCCCAGTTCTTGAAGACCCATGTTGCAGCTGGTCTTTATGAGTCATCCTAACATTCTAGTTACTCTTTGGCAGGGACATTCTGCCACACTGCTTCTCCTGGGTGGCCTGCATGGGCCTGCATTTCCCCAGTTTGTTGTTAATGTACTTGATGTAAATCATCCCGAACCCTGTGTCTGCTCTGAGATAGGCTGTTAAGCAAGCAAGGGTCTTTCAGAGACTGTACATTCAGAACTCTAGGACCTGCGGTATTGTTGTTTCATAATTTATGGCCAGAGGTGTGCACTCCTGTGTCTATTGGTCAATGATGATAAAGCGGACATTAGTGCCTCTGTGGATTTCCTGTTGTCCCCTCAACAGCCACCATTTAGAAGCATTTAATAAGTGCTAGGGGTGGGAAAACCTCCTTAAGTTGCTGTTGCATTGTGGAGGATTTGTAGGCTTCCTCTTCAAATTTTATAAACTAGCACAAACAGTATTTCACATTTACTTTCAAAATTTTTTCTGTTCTTTCTTTGCATTGACAGATGAAATAGTCCAGTTAACATGGGGACAACTGCTCTGATCCTTAGTTTTCATTTTATTTGCAACTTTGACCACAGAGGCAAGCTAAGCCCCAAGGAAACACTCATCTTTACTATTAATAGGTTGTCACCCATGTCTCCTTAACTCGTAGAGTAAGTCTGCTAAATAATAATAGATCCTAAACACCAAGGAGGTAATCCACAATTCCTTATTAAAATTGGGGTGGGAAAAATCAATGTGGAGGTGATACTGAATATTTGAATGCAACACCTAACTATGATTATTATGAAGTGAATATTGAATTTTATAAATCCTAAGTTTTGGGCAGTAGTTCTCAAAGTGTGGTCTCTTCATCAGTAGCATAGCTGAGAACTTTTTAGAATGAAAATCTGGGGTGGGGGGCATGCTCAACATACCAAATGAAAACTTTCCATTTTTGATGCACAACCAATTATACACTAAAGTTTGAAAACTACTGGTTTTAGGATATTTCCAAGAATGAGCCTTTTCTTTCTGTGTTTTTAAAATAATCATATGGAAAATTAATTTATCTCTTTTCTGAACAGCATATAATCACACTAAACAATTATCCATACCTTTCCTCAAACATGTTAATCATATTAGAAATGCCATTCCTTCTCATTCAAAATGCAAAATAGGTACCATTGCTCCAGAATGAGTGCCCTGGCAAATCAGGGCTTCAATATAAGAACTGAAATGAAATGCTTGCATAAACAATTCGTAGTTCTAAACTGTTTCAAGAAGGCTTACCTTTGCACCAAAACTACACATACAAATTATCCCTTAATACTATTTAGTAGAGAGAGGAGTGGGGAAGATGTGGGAGTAGGGGAGCAAGGGCATTTTTGAAAGTACATTTTTGGAGAAAAAGCTTATGTTTGATGGTGTATAAAATGCTTTGTAAAGTTCTAAGAGGAGGTATCTATGCATTTAATGACTCTGCAATCCAGTGCTTTAACATTTTATTGTTGTCTTTATTGCCTGGAATTCCATCTCTCTGTGTCAGTGTTGGGGCAATGTGTGGTAAGAACGTTTCCATTTCAGTCCATGATTAATTAGCTGACATTTATTGAGTACTTAATATGTACCTATAACTGAGTTAAAATGGAATACTGAAAGTATGGCCTCTGCTTTCTCACAAGCTTACAACCTATTCAAAGAGATGGGAGTAAAATTCCTGAAACTTTTGAACTCAATAAAATATCATGATCACAAGAGGCATGATACAGACAGCAAATGAAGACAGAGTTAGTGCACTATGGGGATTGGTCGCTCAGTGTGTTTAGTATTTATTTAAAAAGAGGCTTTATAGAGCAGGTGTATCTCAAAGGATGCTTTAGATCAGTGGTGAGTCATTTGTAAAAATGGCCTCAATTCTTCTGCTTCCTGTATCTCTGCCTTTTAGCAATGCAACTTTTTATTTTCTTACATGAAGAGGTACAGTCTAGTCCTTCAACCCTGAAATCTGAGCTGGCCTTACAAAGGCTGCAGTGACAAGATGTTAGTTCTGAACTTAGTCTTCAAGAGACCTTGCATGCTTTGGGCCTCTCTTAGATTATCTTTAGCTGCCACAAACAAGCTCAGGCTCTTTTCTTAAGGATGAGACCACATTCTTTATGAGACAAGCTGTCTCACCTGAGGTCACTGGAGACTAGTTGGCCCCTAACAGAAAAACTCTGCTGAGTACAGTCCTATTTGCCAACCGTGTAATCTTGGGCTAAATGAATGTATACTGTTTAGGCCAACAAATTTCAGAGTGGTTTGTCATTTAGTTATAGATAATTGATAGAAGAGCTTAAGACAGAGATGAAGAAAAAAAATGTTCTAGGCTAGAGTTGCACTTCCAAGAAGTCAAGAGTCAGAAATATGTGAGGCCAGTCCAAAGAAAAATGGAGAAACTAGTAGAATTGGATGTCTGAGCCACCCACTTTCTTTCCATAAAATAGCTCCAGGGATTGAGAGAACACATACTGGAGGCCAGAGATGCACCTCTATTCATATGATGATCTTTCTGCAAGCACTCCATCATGGTAGAAGAAATAGGAATCCCCACATGTTGGGACATACAGGGTGCATCTAGATGCCATCCTTTCAAGCTAGACTTTAAGAGAATGAAACATTGTTTCCTAGCTAACTATGAGATGCCAAGAACAAAAGATCCTGTAGCTTATAGTTTCCTTTTATTTTTCATATAAAATTCTGAGAACTTATATGCCATACTTTCAAGAAATGGCAACTGTAGACTCCCAGAGTAAAGTTATTACCAAGTTAGACTGCTGTTCACCTTTCATTTTTCACAGTGTGGATCTACTGCCCATTGAAAAATAATTTTAATTCAGCTGTATTGGGTCACTAAAAATATTTTTCACTGTAAAAGAGTGTAAGAGGAAAATTTTACCTTGAAATGCTAAAATGTATTCTTTCTCTTAGATGGTACTGCTTGAAAAGCACATCTCTGGGATATGATGGATTCTTGTTCTAGATGTAGCTCCTTAAATTTGGCAGAACAGGTGGGCAGTAGTGGGGAGAGGAAGGGGTGGAGTGAGGGTGAGGAGTGTGGTATTCTGGTGGAACAATATTGAACCTATAACTACTTATGCCTGGGATCTTTTGTTCCAGTAGCCACAGAAACTTCTTTCTTTTCTTTTTTTTTTTTTTTATTGGAAAATGGGTTAGTTGACAAGTGCCATAAACTTTATACAAAATGGCCTTTACTGAGCAAATGTTTTACTCCATCTATGGTTCAACCACACATATCCTAAAATTGTAGTGAACCAGGAATTTCAATAGAAGAAAAGGCAGGAGTAATAAGGACTTAAGTGTCACCCAAGCAGGAGTCAAAGAGGCGTGTCATACCTGAATCAGTGCACACTGTGTGTGCAAGCTGGAAGGACAGAGGGCGTGCTTTAAAGTTGTTATTTTAATTGCTGCTTGTCTCCTATGAACATGTTGCTCCCTTTGGGCTGTCAAGTAATCCGCTCACCCCAAACTTTTCTGAACCGAGGGCCGGCCCGCAAGTCCTATGTCCCATCCTTCCCTCTCAGCCTGCCTCTCACCAGCGTTTGGGCTTTCTGCGCCGGCTAACAGGTCCCTGCTTACTGAAGCGTCACCTCTCACTCCCCAGTAAATCTCCGCAACCCACTCGGACTGCAGCCTGTTTGCCGCCCGTCTTCCCATTGCAGCAGTCAGGGCCACAGAGAGGGAGGAGGCACGCAGGGAAGGGAAGACCCAGGAGGACCAACTCGCGGGCCAGCTCCGAAATCATCATGGAGAAGGGAAGCGCGGGGCGAGTTCGCACCACAGGTAAACAGGCTGGCGAGGCGCAGGGCGCTGCCGCCGCCGCGGCCACCC
>NW_026000223.1:1598700-1832533 GCF_001458135.2 Marmota marmota marmota
CCGCTGCCCACCGCCAACGGGACCGTGCCCTCCTGGCCCACAGCCACAGCGCCCAGCGCTGGCGACCCCGGGGAGGAGGAGGCACCCTATCTGGTGAAAGTGCACCAGGTGTGGGCGGTGAAAACCGGGGGCTTGAAGAAGGACTCGCTGCTCACCGTGCGCCTGGGGAACTGGGGTCACCAGGCTTTCCCCTCCTGCGGGAGGCTCAAGGAGGACAGCAGGTACATCTTCTTCATGGAGCCCGATGCCAACAGCAGCAGCCGCGCGCCGGCCGCCTTCCGAGCATCGTTCCCCCCTCTGGAGACCGGCCGGAACCTCAAGAAGGAGGTCGGCCGCGTGCTGTGCAAGCGGTGCGGTAAGTTCCTCGCCCCTGGGGGCGTGCTTCGCGGGGCTTGGAGGGCGCGGTGGGCACCCGGATTCGACGGCTGCGGAGCAGAGGAGGTCTCAGGAGTTGCTGGGGTCTGGGTGGCGGACTCAAGAGGTCCTCAGGAAAGGAGATTTCACGGGTTCCACAGGCAGAGCCTTTTCCACGTTCCTGTTTCCTAGGCTTTGCCACTGGTGAAAGCCCAAGTTTGGTCCTTGGTTGGGGCTGCCTGAAACTTTTTAAACCTTTGGGGTTTGGTTCAACTAAGTAGAATCGAAATGTGCCTGCTGTTTAATTGCCTGTGGAATATTGAATTTGGTTTTGGTTAGGAACTGCTTATTATGCGCCCCTGAGTGGGGCTTTTCCTCTGAAGGAGAATGAGTGAGGTGGACAGGATTTTAACGCCTTCTCTTCACTTTTGAATCCTGAGTGTGGAGATGAGATGGGCAGGGATTGTTTGTGTCCCTTGGGAATCCAGGCAAGGAAAGGACACCACTCGGAGATTTCTTTACGCAGGTGGCAGAGTTTTTGGTGAACTAAAGTCCAACAGATAGGTTCAATCTGTATCTTGTGTATATGTGTATGCAAAAGTTATAAAGTATTTTTTTTGGTGAAATCATCTCAAGAATTTTTGTTTTCTCAATATTTTGGTTTGGAGTATATTTTGGCACTTCAGTGAATCAGAACAGATGAACATAATTATGGAGCTTCACATGTAGGCCCTGAAGAAGAATTTCAGAAAAGAAGTTTAGCGGAGGATTTCCCAGACCTTTTCCCATTGAAAAGTATTCTTCCCAGGTCTGCGTCATATTATCAGGTTTGACAAATTAGCTGGTAATCTAATTACATTTCTGAGATAGCCTGCGTTTATGCCATTCATAAGATAATTTCTAGGATCTAAATATCTGTATTATTTCCTGATTACCATATAATCACTAACGCATAGCAGGGTTTCTTCTCAAACCATAAATTAACATGATTACACATTGCAAATTCTAACATGCATAATAGCTTTTTTCCTTGGTCTTTATATATCGGTCTAATAGATGGTTGGATTAATTGAATTTTCACAAAACTCAGCATCATGCTATATTCAGTATGCCTGTGATGCAAAGTATATCATTTCTTTTTAATTTGTAGCTAGTGAAGCCCAATTATTTAAATTTCTGGTTGATTCTTGTGTCCTGCAGTTAATTAATGTCCAATTATTTGGTTTTAGTGACAAGAAAGAGCAGTGTTCACCCACCATTCCCATATGTTAACAATGGACTTTGTGTGCCAGGGACCTGTTAAGATTGCACCACTCTGTGGACAGAAGCTGTTCAGAGTGGTGCTGAGGAAAACTGAGTGACGTTGGGATTCCCCATGACTGGCTGATAGATGTCACTGTAAAACATGGGAAGTGCTCTGCTGGGAGCTGACTTATTAGGGAACACAAAAGCTCAAAACCATTGTACTGCAGCTTATGTTATTCTGTTGTGAAATCTGCACAAAACCTTTAAGCCATACTATGGTCCAGTTTTCACATATTTTATTATATGTAATTCAGGAAGGATTTTGACTTTAGCCCTAACCACATGAGTTTGAAATCATTGACTCTACATGGTGGGAAGTTAATATAAAGGGGATTGTAGCTACCAGTGATGCGTAGGATTCGGGGTGTATTACTAGATTAGCAATGGTGTTGGTTATGTCTTTTAACTAGAAACAAATGTCAGACTTTGGAGGTAAAGTTCTTATAAGCACTCAGAGAATGTTTGGACATGGAAAATCCATGTTGTCTGGAGAGGAATAATATTCTGTTTTGTGCTTCTAAGGGGAAAAAAATCTTCACTGAAGGTCGTTAGTTTTGTCCTTTTGTTTGCCAAAGGAAACACATAATTGTAAATTGTGGCATGTTTTAAAAATTGGGATTTTTAATGAGTTGGAAACCTCCCTGCATCTAATTGAGTAGATTACAAAATCACAAAATTACTGCTCTGTGTTTGTATAATTGTTGTGTGTGTTTGGTTATTTTAGTGTTATATAATTTAAGGTAGGGTAGTTAGTACATTAGACCTCAACTAATGGTTTAGCTAAGGACTGAGTGCTGAAAGTTTCTCTTGCATTATTGCCCACATAGTAATCATTGCAATAATGGAGGGAAAAAGTAAATAGTATAAGCTTTTTTTTTTTTTTTAATAATGAAAACTCAGAAAATCCTTACTTGGATAATTGGGTGTAAAAGTGTGCGAGTGTGTATGTTTGAAAACTTGTGCATTCATCCAGTCTCAGTTTTATAGTCTCAGTTAACAATGTCTTTCAGATCCTACCATGCAAAGGAACACAGATAAGTGGAAAATATATATAAAGACAATAGGGGCTGATTTGTCCTGGTTGAGCTGCTTCTGTGTGCTTCCAGTTAGAAGATTTCAGGAAGAATGATGGAGCAGAGGGCCCTTATCTAATGACATGAAGGTGCCCTGGGGGTGTGACGGTTGTGTGCAGGTTTGAGCCATGATGCTAGGCTGGAGAGGAATATAGCAAAGTCATTTTGTGATATCGTACCCAGGGGAACAGTTTCCAGATCTCGTGCTCTCAGCTGCAGTGTCATTTCCTACAAGTTGCTTACTAGTGTAGAAACTACACATGCAACAGATTAGTCTTTCAGCTTCCCTGAAAAAATTTCCCTCCATCGAATAGAAACTCCTGAGTAGTGTCTGTGTTTTAAAAAGCTCTTTGAAAAAAGGACCTTTTGAAACAGAAACTGTTAGTGTGTTTTAGAAGACAACATAGAATTTCATAGCTTGTTTGCTTTATAGTTAAAGTTTGTATAAATTACACATTCTTTACAGTTGGTTAAATTCTTCCCAGTCTTCCAGTCTTTACTTTTTTGTTGTTGTTGTTGTTGTTCAGTGAATGACCTAAGAAACATTCTTGGGTTTTATGTTCATCAGAATGTAAAATAACTTGCTGTTTAATTAAATTTCTGATATTCAGGTAAATCATTGTTTGATGTGCTACACTTTTAGTTTTCAAAGTATTGTGGTTATACGAGGCAGAAATTGATTTCCAAAATGGAATAAAAATATGGATGCTCAATAACATCTACAATTGGGCTATGCCAGATTTCCATATTGATTATGTTCTTAACAAGCCAATCTAAATATTCTATATATCATATAACATTGGAATTAAGATCTATATGTATGTTGATAATATAAACATGTTTATCAAATATTTGTGATAAGTGGCCCTAGCTCTTTCCAATATTCTCAATCACCATTTAATAATGTGGGCTGACCTTATGGTGTTATGAAAATGAAAAAAATGCTGCAGGGATTTTCCAGCCAGCATTGAAGAAAATTATTCTTAATAAAAGCTATATTAAGGAAGTAGCAATAGGAACAGATATGGCTTGAATGCTTGTATTTCATGAATACACATGTAAATGTAATTTCCCTAGCATTTGTGACTGCTCTCTTTAAACCTTATAAATCTTGCTGTCAAAAATCTATACCAAATTTAACTCCCTTCTATCAAGGAGAGAAACTGTATATGTA
This sequence comes from Marmota marmota marmota, assembly GCF_001458135.2. Taxonomy (NCBI): domain Eukaryota; kingdom Metazoa; phylum Chordata; class Mammalia; order Rodentia; family Sciuridae; genus Marmota; species Marmota marmota. The sequence continues at coordinate 1,602,607 of NW_026000223.1, forward strand.
TTTATTTATATTTATATTAAAAAGTGAAACCAAGATAGGTCATTTGGGAAAACAAATCTTCAGATTAAAAATATTTTAAAAAGAGAATTTAAATATCTGTGTTAGAATATTTTACTAACACGAGGGGATAGTCCTCATCAGTTGGGAGGGATCTATAAATCCTCTGAATCTAGGGAAAGTTTTACCATATGTCTTAATGCATTAGCGATGACTGGGAAGCTTAAATAACCCTGAGGATCAAAACAATGAGCTGTGTTTCCCCTGGCCTGTGTATTTATAGCAAATGAGAGCAAAAGACGTGATTGGGCGGGTTACTGCCCTTGTCAAATATAATCTATTCATTGTTCAGGAAATCTCTTTTGCTTCGATACCCATTTTCTTCCTGTTATTTTTTCCTTAATTATAAACATAACATTTTAAAACCTATTTTTACATTTCAGTGACAATTTATAAACTGGCCAGATGTTCAGAGATCTTCAAATGCTCATCTGCCCTTAGTATTTAGCAATACTGGGGTTTTTATGGTTTGTTTTTAATGGACTTAAATGATGAAAAAAGTCTCTAAATAGCACTTATTAAATGGATATCCTATTAATCTTATATAAAAATGATAATGATGAAGACAATAAGGATGTAATTAGTGTTATTAGTGAGTCAAGCAATTTGTTACCCCCCCATAAATGTGTAACATGACTTAGTCAAAGTTTTCATAACAAAATGAAAACCAATTTTTAATGTTCTTATTTCTAAGTAACAGAAATAGTTCTTGTGTACAGTTTTCAACCCATTTATGAATGTTCTAAATTTTTGCATGAATGTTACCCTGTGCTCTTATGTTGTTATAAAATTTAAGGTAAAATTAAAGTAACATGAAAGAATGTGTAATTTAGCTAGTTTGTCCCTATTGTCCCATAAATATCAGTCACCTTATAGTATTTGAACAGCTGCTTAGTGATATGTCTTGTATAAATGTGAAGTTGAATTATTGAGAATTTATAAGATAAGTCTTACTGAGTTGAGTGATTGCTCTAGTTGACAGGATGTGTTTCATTTTGCCCAAGTTGTTTAGTGCTGTTTTGCACTAGAGGCAAACTTGTTTCTAAAAGCTTCTTTCCTTGATTTCTATCTTCTAATGATCCATAAAGGTTGAAGTAAATAAAAGAAATTTTAGTGAAGCTGAGAACTAAAAATGGGTTGACGAGTTATTTTGTTTTTGGCATAGATCCAACTGTTAGGCACCCATTTCCTCTAATAATAGGAGCCATCTAACCATCTTAGAGAGGGAGATGTTAAGTGATAATTTACCTTATTTTTTATTTTTTTTAAGAAGGCTAGGGTATTTTTCCCTATGGAAAATAGTTTCCTAGAAACTGTTTCTTAACCTTGATCCTCTCCATTAGAGCTTAGTAAAATTTATGACTTTCTTTTCTTAATAACTAAAACAAAATAAAAAGATGAAGAAGAAATTTCATCCACAACTTGGATGGTACATGGGAGAGTGAACAAGCACTTCCTAACTCAGTCTTCATATGTGTTTTCCCTTCATCTCTATTTCCCTTATGAAGATACTGCAAGGAAAGCCTTAGGTAAATGATGGGGCCATGAGTGGATCTCAGTCTGTGAGTATAGGATTGCTGTACATCATCACATTGACTCACCTTCTTTTGACATCTTGGAATTTGGCTGCCTGGATCCCAGTATGTTGGAAAACAGCAGTCTGAAATCACGGGACTGTGAATGCAAACAGTCTTTCTGTTCCTGATAGAATCCTCCTTCATCCCATGAGGACACAGATGGTAAGCTGCATTGCATCTCTAGTTCAGAGGCTTTTCCCCCAGAGCCCAAGACTCAGTCTTTGGATGTCTGCCTTGATGTGTTGGGAACTGTAAGAAAACAGCACAGAGTGGTGCATGATTTTAGAGGTGGCCAGATTTAGGAGGTAATGATAGGTTGAGAGAACCTAGAGGAGAGAATTGTTTCTTTTTCCTTTTGCTCTGTGATACCACAATATGGGAGCTGAACAGAGCCTAGCACAAGGGAACATGCCTGATAAGGGCACTGGAGTCTTGGTTGTAGGTGCATCCAGGGCATGGCAATGCTAAGAGAGGCAAAACCCTAACTGCTTTACTAAATCTGGAAAGTCCTCAGCAGTATGCTGTTGTCCTAAAAGTTTGTCTCTAATCTGGAAATTGCCATTAAGGCAAAGGAAGATAACAAATTGAAGGCTCAACTAAAACCAAGTGATTTTAATTATTACTCATTGAGTTTGAATCTTTTTTGCCTTTATGATAGTTATAGCTTGCTTTTTTAAGGTGTCGATTAAATGCTCAGTAATAATTAATCAAATGATAAATGACGAATTACCTCACTTTGTTTTATAGTTGGCAATGACTGATCTAGGCAAACTTTGGAAAGGAAAAAAAAAATCCCTCTGATTCTTTCTCTTTAGGTCACAAACTTGATGAGATGTGTGTTTGTAGGAAGTAGCATGTGGAATAGTAACCTACCAAGACACTACTGCCTCCTCTTACTACCCAGAGCCTCACCTCTGGATTGATCTTTGGCCATCAAAGAAAGGTTACTGAATTTCCCCAAACTTCTTTTTCCTCAATTATGTTCAGACATTTATTCCATGTAGTTTGTAGCCAAGTGGGGGAAAATTTTCAGGGTTGTAAATACTTGAAAGTACACAAGAGATTTTGAATAGTCTATGAATCCCTACCCCTGTTTTGAGCCGACCCATTCCCAAATCATCCCAGCTTATTATGAGTACTTGACTTCAGTATGCAGAAGTGTTTGCTCTCCCTTGATCTCTCCTCACAGGTGTTTAAATATCTCAGTACAATAAGTTATACCTTATATGGAAATTCAGTTCTTGTAACTAAAGATGGAAAAGCACTGCTTATATCCCAGAGAAGTAATAAAAAACAAAAGATTTTGGCTGAGTTACTTTTTGCTTACTTATCTTGTTTTTAATATCACGTCAGTTCTTGGTTACACAGCAGGTGGGACAGCACATGGCATTTGGGCTGTGATGAATAATGAGATCCTTTTCCTTCAGTTGGCCCCGGAGGCACTGTAGGAGAGAGGGCTTACTCCCAAAGCAGCAGATGCTGGGGTGGCATTTTCTCCCACCGCAGGGGGCCTCCCCTCCCTGGCTGCACCTTTGTACAGAACTTGGTGGCCATCAATGAGGAGAAAATGGATGGCTGTGTCTGCATCACTCAGAATTTATCTTAGACTTTGCCCTTGGGAGGTGATTCTGGCAGTGAGAACCCCTTTTCAACTTCCAGGATGGAGGGGTTTGGCTCAGAGTGGGTGTGCTTATTGTCCTGTCATTAGCACACCAGGGTCCTCCTGTGGAGATCATGTAGGCTCTTTTTCTTTGAAAGTCTGGAAATCTCTAGAACGCTCCTTTCCTCCACTGTCTTCCTTCCCATCTGCAGGGATGGGTCACATCTTGTTCTCACCTTCTCTAGCAACTTTTCTTTCATTGGAATGGGAATTTTATTTAAAAATTCTAACATTTTAGAATATTAAATTATTCTGGTGAGCATTTTTAAAAATTTTGAAATTTTTACTATTTTATATTTTACTATATTTACTATAAAATTTACTATTTTAACTCTTTTTTAAAAAAAATTTTAGTTGTAGTTGGACACAATACCTTTATTTTATTTATTTATTTTTATGTGGTACTGAGGATCGAACCCAGTGCCTCACACATGCTAGGTGAGCGCTCCACTGCTGAGCCACAACCCCAGCCCTGTTTTAACTCTTTTTAATCACAAAATTGAACTTCGGTACCTATTAAATGCTAACTTTCTGTTTTCCCCCTCTTCCTCTCCTTTGGTAGCTGCCGCTCTCTACTTTCTTTGTGAATATGACTACTTTAGGTACCTCATTTCAGTGAGCTTGTACAATATTTGTCCTTTTGTGATTGGCTTATTTCACTGAGCACAATATCTTCAGGGGTCATCCCTGTTGTACCATGTGTCAGTATTTTGCTTTTTAAGGCCAAATAATATTCCTTTATAAGTGTAAACCACCTTTTGTTAATCCATTTATCCATCAGGGTATGCTTGTGTTACCTCTATTTTTTGACTAATGTGAATACTGCTGCTATGAACATGGATGTATAAATATCTACTTGAGTTCTTGCTATCATTTCTTTAAGCTATATACCCAGAAGTTGAATTTATAGGTCACATGCTAATTCTATGTTTAATATTTTTGAGGCACTAATGTGAAGTTTTTCACAGCAGCTGCATATTTTATATTTCTACTAACAGTGTACAAGGGCTCTACTTTCTCCACATCTTCACCATGTTATCTTTTTCATTTTGATAATAACTATTCTAATGGCTATGAAGTGATAGTGAACAGTTTTATTTTTTTCTATACAAAGTTACTATGGCTGATTACACTGTCATTAATAAGAAACAAAAGTTTTCAGAAAACAAAGTTGTTCTCTATTCAACTCTTAATTTACATGACATTTAGGAACCTAAATCTGAATCCACCAAATAACATAATTTCAACAGATATTAGCTTAATAAAAATGATGAAAGGTTTAAAGAGTAAACTTGGCCTTGAAAACCTGAGAAACTCAATGAGCCTCAAAAAAATGGTATATTTATACTTGCTAACATTAGTCCAGAGAGGTGATTTGTCATATTTGAATACTATCAGAATCTTTTAATTGATTTTGCTCATTTATTAATTTTCCTTCCTAATTTCCTTGTCTGTATTCCTGTCCACTGCTCAGTCCCCCTCCTTTAAGTACTGTACTGGAATCTGAGTCATTCTAAAATGCTACTATGTTAAGCCTCTTTTCCTGCTCAGACTGTCTCTAGATGCACTATAGTTAACTATCCATCCTGACAGTCTATGTCTTCCTCATTCCAAACTGAGCCTTATCTTTCTCATCTTACTATTCGAACACTTTAATCCAGTCTAACTGCTCCATGAACAGGCCATGTGTTTTCCTTATTTTACTTCTTTTATGCAGGCCAATTCCTCTCCTGGGTCTCTTTCTTCCCTCATTTCTACCTGAGAAAATTCTGCTCCCCCTTCAAGGGTCAGCTCAAGTCCTATTGTCATGATGGTCCTCATGATGATTTCTGACAGAACATACTCACTTCAGCCTTTGAGCACAGAGCACCTTTTTACTTGTACTTTAGGTGATGATATTACAAAATTTCCTTATATTATCTTGTGCTTTTTATAATTTGTGTTTTTAAGCTTTTCTCTGTTGAGTCTGTTTTATTTAGTCAGCTGTGACTAAAAGACCTGACAAGAACAATTTTAAAGGAGGAAAAGTTTATCTGGGGACCCAGAGTTTCAGAGGTTTCAGTCCATAGGCAGCTGACTCCATTCCTTGACGCTCTAGGTAAGGCAGAACATCATGGCAGAAGAGTGTGGTGGAGGGAAGCGGCTCACATGATGATCAGGAAGGAGAGAGAGAGAAAGGGGGGGGGGGCAAAGGCATACCCCCAATGACCCACCTCCTCCAGCCACACCCTGGCAGCCTTCAGTTACCACTCAGCTATCCCCCATTAGGGTATTAATTCACTGATTGGGTTAAGACTCTCATAATCCATTCATTTCTCCTCTAAACCTTCTTGCATTGTCTCACACATGAGCTTTTGGGGGACACCACATCCAAACCATAACATCTCTCTTGCCTTACCTGGGGTTCTGCACTATTCTTGTGGGCAGATGCTTGCAATGTCTTCTGCTTTTTTTTATTTTTTAAACAAATGAAAAGTATCTTATCCTCAGAGTCAGAACAATCTTTTTCACTTCAGCTTTGCAATTTAGTACCTGTAAAATTTGGGGCACCTATCTTTATTTACCAGTTTTCTAATATGCAAAATGAGAAGAGAGAACCAAGATGCTTTTCGAGGTCCATTCAAACAGTTCCTAGTTCTTATCTAAGAAATGATCCAAACATAGACTTCTGCTCCTGTTCCTGGAATTCCACCCTCCTCCCCAATTTCAGTGTTGTTCTGAGAGGAATGATCTTTGGAAAACAACTGTTGAACTTTTGGACAATTAGAGAGGAAAAAGAGAATGGGAAGAGAGGAAACCTTCAAGGGAACATGCCTCCTTTCTCCAAATCCCTGTACCTCCATTGTCATTTTATTAAACTGTCTACAAAAAACTAGCAGTTCTTTATGTTCACCAGCATCATCTTTTCAAAAAGCAAAAACCATAGTCTCTGCAAGTCTTTCTTTGAAATGAGAAGGTATGATTAATAGATGAACCCCCAGCTGTAAACTTTTAGAACAAGGAAGTTCAGTCATTTGTTGTAACAAAATGAAAAACGATTCAAACTGTTTGACTAGGAATTTGTTTTAACAACATAAATGTGACAGTTTTAGGTTTTAATTACTAGCACTGTTACAGAAATGGATGAGGCTGGCCCAGAGAGTAGGAAGAATTTGATCTGCGGTGGGTGTGATGATATCATGGAGGGGCTTTCTGCCATGATGCAGAGATTAAGAGACCTTCTTTCTCAGCTTATGGTTATTGTGATTTGGGCCAGAAGAGGATACACTTAGTTCTTTTATGGGTAAATGGGGCAACAATGAAACAAGTTATAAAGTGAGGAATAATATGATCTGACTTTTAAAATTTCTGCATGAAGCACATTGGCAGCTCCTAAGCATGAAGGTCGGCCAGACAGGACTCAGTCAGGTTGGGTCCAATTTTTTTCCTTCAGTGCAACCTCCCTTATGCCCCTGTGGACCCAGAGTCAATGTTGTTTATATATAGTGGCTTCACAATCTATTCCTCAAGTGCAGACCTTTCTTTTTGGCTCTAGATCCATATAGCCACATAACCCAGATGTCACCCACACACTTTATATTACATACATTAAACAGTATGTGCCAGTCTATCTGCACAACTGTGTACTAATAACGAAATTACTGTCATTAATGTTAAAATCATCACTATTATTTTCAGTGGCTTCTTTGGTCAACATTCATTTCATGATAGATAGAGTATTAGGTGCTGATATAAATTCACTTAACCTCTCATCATTGGATAGCATTAATGTTTTCTTAGTTATCTCAAACCAGAAACCACCTTCAGCCTTATTATCAGTTTGATGTCTGAATCCCATCGGCTCTAACTCAGATAACAAACCTCAGATTCCTCCTTTACTCTAACTCCAGTGTCTCTGTGATAGCTCCCATTCTTAGTGTAACAGCAATAACTTCTTATCTTTGTCCGTGCATTCTCCGCCTCTTGGTATGGTGTCTCTACTGTTGCTAGAGGGATCTTTCTAAAATAGAAAAGATCATACTATGCCCTTATTTAAAACTTTTGAGTTGCCATCAGGATAAAATTTACGTTCCATTGAATGGTACATAAGGCCTCTATCTACTTTTGCACTTTACTACCCAGTGATCCAGATTGAGTATGTCCTTCAGTTGTGAAAGTGAAATAAAACTGTATATCCATGGATTATTCTACAGAAGGAATATGATCACTCAAAATGTATTCATAGTATATTGCCATAGTATATTGTCAACTGTCGTCGTACAATATTTGTGTGATTTACGCATCTATCTCTATCTCTATCTCAAGTTTCTGTCTGACAAAAGACAAAAAAAAGAGCCTAGAATCCTAAATGGCAAAATATTAACAGCATTTACTTATGGGTATTGGGATTATTGATGTTTAAAATTTTCTTCATTTTATTTATTTGTATTTTCTAGTTTTCTTTTTTAGAAAACAGAAGCAGTAAATACTATTTTTAATACAAATACTGACTTGTGACAAGAACTATGTCTTCAGAACACTTTCTTTGTCATAACAGATTTATTAGGTAAGTAGGCTAGCTGATGTAGCAAATGGCACCCCAAATATGTAACAATTCAGGTACAGTAGTTTATTTCTGCCCAGTGAATGGATGGAACTAGATGTTCTAGTCTTTGCTTTCCTCTAAGTTCTGTGCTAATGACACCTGGAGCATAACTGAACCTCGCCATAGATAGACAAAATTGGTTGGAAAAAGCAGTGTTCCAATTTGTGATGGTTATTTTATTTTCAATTGCATACCAAATTTCTGAAAAGTAGACAAATGTGTTTTCTGCTGCCTCATTGCAACGGGAGAGCCCAATGTGCAGAACAGATCATAAAAGTACCTGTGTTTATTGTAGATAAATAGCATATTAAACACATGCTCTTCCCTATGTTCAACCTAGCGTTTTATGGGTGAGTTTTGCAGTAAATCTTTAAGGTATAATGCCCACTATATCTGGTTTCATTTGATATCAATGAAAATGAGGAGGGTCAGACGGCCACATCCACTGTGTTTTTCATTGAGTGTTTGGATGCCTTTTTGAGCTCCCTGTTTAACAAATCATTTTGATATAGGGTCTGGAGAAAAACTCTCAGGCTTTATCACTGCTGATTTAATTGAGTTTCATGATGCACATTTTTTTTTCTTAGTAGGATAAATTAAAAATGGCTGATAAAGCTGCCTGTAAAAGCAAAATTGTTAGGTTAAACCTGCCCAATATATGAAACATATTGATGAGTAATCTGTCCACTGTTTTTAATCACTTTTATTAACTCTCCAGTAGTTTGATTTCCAGTAACTTGCTAAATAACTGTCATTATGTGCTCAGTAATATTTCTCTTTAAAATACTATTGAAAAGTCCATGAAAATGATTAAGGTGCCAATATCATCCACCTACCTCCTGTTAGCAAGAACTGCTGGTGATTTTATGATTAGTTGGGTATATGGTTGTGCTTCCTTTGTGCTACTCAGGAGGATAGGAAACCAATTCGTAACAGGTGAACAGATAACAAATGGATTTGAAGCTGTGTAAAATAGTCTTTTGCACATTTATATCTTTCATGTTATTATTATAAAGGTCTTTAAATAATTTTTATTAAATATTGAGAAGATAAAATACTTATGAATTAGGTGTGTGTTGTAAAGAATAGTGGTTTTTTTTGCTATTTTTATTGGTTCTTTTTTTTTAATTTTGAGAAAAAAAAACAGTTTTTATCTAGACATGCATGCACAGAAAAGCATTCACTGTTTTCAGATAGAGGATTCAGAACTGTTACCACAATTTGACTAATTATTATTTTTTAGTTAGTATGTATTATTTTTATCATTTTAAATTTATTTATTCTAATTAGGTATATATGACATCAGAATGCATTTGGATTCATTATACACAATTGCAGCACAACTTTTCATTTCTCTGGTTGTACATGATGTAGTGTCACACCACATGTGCAGTCATACATGCACTTAGGGTAATGATGTTCATCTCATTCTACCATCTTTCCTACTCCCCCGCTTTGCGCAATCAAAGTGCCTCCATTTTTTTCCATGTTTCCCCCATTATGGATCAGCATCCACTTATCAGAGAGAACATTCAGCCTTTGGTTATTTGTGATTGGCTTACTTCACTTAGCATGATATTCTCCAACTCCATCCGTTCACCTGCAGATGCCATAATTTTAAGACTAGTTATATATTTGGTTGTGCTTTTCAGTTTGGTTTTTGTCATGGGCTATTTGGCTTTGTAAGGCTCTTGAGAACTAAAGAATAGCTTAAGGCTTTGTCATGCCTGCAGGTCAATAAGGAACATATTTATTAAAAGAGATTAAAAATTTATCATTAATATACCCCTTATCACTTTTTCAGTCAGTTTGCATGCCCCCCCAGTTCCATTCCTTCTTATGTTCCCACCCTGCAGGAGAAATTACAGGGATCATTCAGAAGGTGTTGCCTAAATAAATTATGAGAAATATGATATTGCTAAACAAATGTCAGTAACTAATAGAAAAAAAAGCAGGGAATTCACTTAATTAGTTATTCAGCAAGTATTTATCTGGTATCTATTGTTGATAGTCTCTGTATTGATTTCTGGGATGACGGTGATGAAAAAATTAGGGCCCATTCTTTTTATCATTTTTAATTTATTTATTCTAATTAAGTATATATGACAGCAGGTATAATTAGGTATATATGATTATATCTAATTAGGTATATATGAACTAATAAGGTAGAAAGATAGAATAGCTACACAAAGAATAACATTGTATATAATTACAACTGTACTATATGTTTTATGGGTAAAGTACCAGGGTTATCTCCACAACATAAAACAAAAGAATCTATCTTGGTCTGAAAGATTCAAGAAGGTCTTCTTGAGAAAGAGACATTTCTGATAGGTCAAGGATGACAAACGGAAAGGAGGGAATTCCAGCCCTGAGGCAGGTGAGGAATAATTACAGTGAAGAGGGCAAGAATAAGGTCTAAGAGGCAAGGAAAAGTCAGACCATTCAAGACTTTAGGATTCTGGACTTTGTGCTAAAAGTAAACAGAGGAAACTACTGGAGTTTTATTTTTATTTATTTTTATTTTTTAAGCAGTTTTCTTTTTATAATCTTTACCACTGGTTGCCTTGTGGACAGTGGACTGGGAGGGACTTAGGGTCCATGGGATGCAGATAGGACTCCAGGTAGGGCATGGAGCCCTAGGACAAGAAGCCAAGGATTTGAGATTGTTTCAGAAGCATCTTTTAGTTTTGGCTCTGAAGGGGAACTGCTTTCAGAGGGAGGTGGAGAAGATGCCTTCCTGGTTTCTAGAATGAACAAATCATGTGCATGGTAGTTAATGAGTTGGGGAAGGAGGAGGGCTCAGTTCAGTGTGAAATGAAATGTTAAATAAGCCCTGGAAGGTACATAGAGCTGGAGATGGGCAGTGAAGTGAGGGTTGGATCACAAATGTTGCAGTTATGAACAAGGATGTGATATTTCTATTTCCATGGAGTAGATCAGATTGCTTAGAAAAGAGGGTTGAGGAGTGAGGAAAAGGGAGTAGAAAATTAAGCGTGAGGAATAGCAACTTTAAAGTTGAGACAAGAGAGCAGACAGAGTGGCCAGAAAGGGTTAATTAGGGAAGGGAGAGGAAGGAGGCCTGGGGATGTGGTTTCCTGATGGAAGAACTGTGTCTGAGTCCCTAGAGTGTCCGAACTGGAAGATGGGGAAAGGAGAGCCAAACCTAGCATTTTTTGAGTGCTCACAACTGCTGGACACTTTATACTGAAAATTACACATTGTAGTTATCAGCAGGGAGGACTTACAAAGCAGTTTTGGCCAATTGCTGGGGTGGAGCCCAGGTAGGAGTGGGTTGAAGTACTTATGGCCAACCTCTGGATTATTAACGTTGAATTTCAGCAATCTTTATTTATTTGAACATAAGGAACAGGAAAGTATTTTAAGTACTTAAAGGTTTTTTTTTGGGGGGGGGAGGATGGTATAAGAAGAATATATTTGAGAGATCTTTATTTGTATAAAGATAAGATCTTTTAAAAAATGATCATAATTGATTATGTTATATGTACTATTATTAAAGTGTTGCTGAAGGTCACCTTTTTATCTGTGTATTTTCCCTCAGCTAAAAAAAAAAATTCTTTCTTATGTATCACATAAGCCCCTTCAGTGAAAAAATTACTGTTCAAATTTTTCTTGACATGGTGACTTGAGAACTAACTACTGTCTCTATAGTTGATACCCAGGTTCTATGAGAATATAATGCAGTGTCACATAAGTACTTGTGAAGTGACACCTATCAATCTAATTTAAAAGAATATTTGAATCAAAAGGTCCTTGAATCACATCTTAGATTGACACAGGAGCTACCTTTACCGGGAGCTATGACTGAGCATTTTAATGAGCAGCAGTCAAGAAATTCAAAGTTATTATTCTGATAGTAACTGAATGCATTTTTCCTGCCCGTCTATATGGAGCCTTTTTATTGACCTAGTAAGCTGTTGAATTGATGCATTCTAGCTATTATTTGCATAAGGAGTTTGAACCACCATGGGAAGAATGATTTTGAATTTCCTGCTTTCATTTGTTTACTTTCTGAGCAACAATAGCATTTTCATGGAAGGTTTGTTTATTTTTACATTGAGTTTTCCTAATTTTGATACAGTGTAAATAAACTGGGAGTTCTATTTCTGAAGTCCACACTGCACAAGTAAAAGGAAATGAGGGAAAGAACAGAAAGGCCATCTCCAAAACATAGGAAGAAAATTTCTGAATCCTTGGACCTCAGCTCCTCAGCCTAGTTAACTCTGGAGAGCCATAGATGAGTTATTGAACTAGGTGTTCTGATCTTGGACACACCAGTGGTTTGCAAATGGTTTGCATGTCAAAATATGGAGATTGCTACTAGACTCTTGGAGAAAATAGTAACCCATTTGGTCCAGGGTTTGTCCTGATAATCTGACTTTTTGAAACACTTTTGGTGATTTTAATGTGGTTTAGGTTTGGGAAACTTTGGATTTTTGTCTTTTTCAACTAATAAAGTTGAAACTTCTCTGAAAAAGAGGGCATGAGTAAGAACTGGAGAATTAGAATTTACTGAGTTTCTATTATGGGCTGTACATTTTTACATATTTTACCTCATTTATTCCTTAACACTATCTTGCAGGCTATATCATTTTATTCATCTTATTCCAATTTTAACTCAAGATTCAAAAAGGTTTACCAAACTTTAAAGGTCATGCAGCTGCTGGGAGGCAGAACCTTTATTTGTATTCAGCTCATTTGATGTACTCTGTTAGAATCATGTCGAGGTTCAGAACAATGCATTCTCATGGAATTCTAGACGCACCATCACCTGGGCCAATTTGTCTTGCCTCTCACTTAAAGTATACCCATTGGCAAAGGTAGGCTTTCCTATTTAGGGAGTATACATGTGGATAGCCAAGTGGGAGGACTGGATATGTTTTAAGAGTATTGAAGTCAGATGTACTTGGACAAACCTATGTCTTCACAGTATACAGTGAACATGCTATTATTGTGACCAGAGATGACTTTCTGTCTCTCAAAGATCTCTACTAACAAGTTCATTAATTATCTGAATGAGGAAATACCACACACTGCACATAAAGAAATGAGACATGATGGGGCCCAATAAGAAAAATTCTGGAGTCTGGAGTGGGCTTAGCACCATGCTGCTTAAGGGCAGGTCTTGACTTCTAGATCTCAGCCTATTACTTGTGATTTTGGCAACATAGCTTGATGTTTCTCAACTTTAGTTTTCGTTTTCTGTTTTTAAAATGAGAATAATATGTCTCCCTTAGAGATGAGTGCATGCCAGCTGAGATAATGTATGGAAAGCACCTCTGTCCTCTTAAGGGCCCTGTTAATATTAATTCAGAGAGGCAAGAGGCAGCTTCCATCTGGGAGTGTCCCAGCAGAGGTGCTGTTCCCTTTGTAGGCTGACTCTAAGCAGCAGGGAATAGTGGGGCTGGAGATACAGAAGAAGATGGCAACAGAGGCAGGAACAGAGAGCTGAGCCTCACCAACTTGACTGTTGTGCTTGCCATTCTCTACCAACCAGGGAATTCTCTTAATGTATGTGTCAGGAGTCCTTTAAGAGTGCTGCTCCAGGTGTGGTTTGCAGAGCAGCAGCACCAACCTGGTGCTCATCAAGGCTGCAAATTCCTAGGGCCCCTCCAGACTCACTGCTCTCCAGGTGTTTCTGATGCTCAGTGAAGCTGAAGAAGTGCTATTTCAGCAGGCATATGCCCTCAGTGGTGGGGAAGAGGTTTGGTCAGAGGGGAGCATTGTCTAGGCTCAGTCATACAGGAATACCATGTGTGACAGTGGCAGCTGCAGCAGCAGATGAATGACACTGAGAGTGGAGGAAGAGAGACAACAAGAAGAGGAGAGGAGAAGACTTTTCCTAGAAAAGATACATGGTAGCACACTCCTTTCCACATGGACTCCAGGACATGGCACCAAGAATGAGCAATACTAGAAAAACCAGAAAGGACTCTCTTCAGAATAGCTGGCATTCCAGGAGAAGATGTAATGCAAGAAAGGAGGTGAGGGAGTATGGACTGGGTCTGACAAAGAGGACAGACGAGACCTTTCTGAACCCCTTGCCAAGCCATGAGTGATCCCCAGTAACGACACAGTAGGATAGGTGTCCTTGGAGAGAGGAATCAAAATGGCCTGGATCCCAGAATGACTCGAAAGGAACCATCCAGCACATACAAGGAAAAATAAGCAAACAAAAAACCAAGACCCAATGTTCCACATTTTACGTGCCTAACTGGAACGCAGCGTGGTTGCTCTAACACTTTGAACTCAGGGCTTTGGGAGGATTTCCCATCTTGGTGTGTGCTCTGTGGAACTAGGTTGAGAAAGCAGAAATGTTGCATTTATTAGAATATCTTAGGGAAATGGAGCAAGATGAAAAGCAAACCTTTTGTAGCTACTAAGACAAAAAAGGAATATACTGCTGCTTTCTGTCTTCTCTGTACTAATGATAAGGATTTGAGCTTGTTTAGTGTGATTGTTCTGTGCTAGCCCTTCTTATAGGTTATATCACTAAATCCTGATCATAATATAGAGTTTGGTATTGTTATATCCATTTTACCAATGAAACTGTTCCAGAGCAGTTGTAGAATTTGCCTCAGGCACACAGCTAAATGCATGGTGAAGTTGGCATACAGAACCAAGGTATACTCATTAGGAAGTATCTTTATGTAGACAGGCACAATGGTGCCCATCTATAATCCCAGGTTCTCAGGAGGCTGAGGAAGGAGGATAGCAAGCTTAAAGTCAGCCTGGGCAATTTAGCGAGATCCTGTATCAAAATGAAAAATAAAATAGGAGTAGGGGTGTAGCTCAGTGATAGAGCACCCCTGGGTTCAATCCCCAGTATCCCCCCTCCCCACAGTACCCTTTTGTATTGAATGCAGGCTCCCTGTACCTGATTCTTAGGGGAAAAAAAAGTGAAATGCAACATATGTGATGACCATTTTAATGTAAGTAATAAAAGTAACAGTATTCATTCCTTGCCCTCCCTAATTCAACAAGTACTTATTGATTACTTAGTACTCCTGGCTTGCTATGATTGATTATTGTTCTGTGAGATCTGGAGAAGTTTGAGGAATTTATAACACAGTTGGGAAAAAGGACATGGTTATGCTCTACCAGAATGAAGCCATCATGTCCTACAAAGGGAACAGCACCTTTGCTGGGGCACTCCCAGGATATCTCTGACAAATTTGAGACAAAACTTTGGGGGTAGAAGAACTACATTTCATTTTGTATTTACAGAGTATTAAATTCATTTGCAGAATGTGTTGCCTATATTTGTTGTGAGTTGGAGAAACAATTAGAACAAGGAAAGTCTTATCAATTCTAGATATTTGCCCCTTTTGGGGGGAACTTCTGTGCTAATATAAACTCACCTGCCACTAGAAATAATTAGCCTTCACAAAAGAAGCCCCCCCCCCCCCCCCATGAAGGAATGAAGGAAAGTTTGTATCTGATTTCTTTTTGGATGAAAAATGTCTATCACCTGTTTTTCTTGGAAGAAATATAATTTCTGTTTTAGTAGGAGAAAATAGAATTAATACCCTGACTTGAATTCTGTTATCAGAAGCATAGCTTTGTCTTTATCTTGAGGTAAGGTTTTTCTTATATACTGTTGGGAGCCTATAGTGACATAGTCATTTTCTGATATTATTTGGCCAGCATTTATTCTTTCAAATTCATGTCTCTGGTCTCTTATAATTGTGTTTGCATTTTTTATTACTAGCATTTAATAGCGACCACCCATTAAAACTATTGCAGTCCCTAAGTGTATTATAAATTTATCTGACTTGTTATTGCTTTTGGATTATAAGCTGGAAAATAATTAAAATTCTTGTTCTTGTTGTAATGCTATTATTATGATGATTTAGTATTTCCCCAAACAGTTTATATAATTTGGTCGTTTTCTTCATTTTTATGTTTCTTTTGTTTGCTGGACAGGATATTTAATAGTTATTTTTAAAAGGAATAAACTCTCAGAGCTGTTGGTTTGAGAAATCCTTTTACAATGCCATACTAATCTATTTAGTTCTCAGACATTTCTTAGTAGATCAAAGGAATTTCCTGGCCACTCCCAGAGGTCTGACTGACTTTTATCTGTCTTAATGAAGGTAATTAAGATTCCTCAGCTTACCGGGATCTGGTCCTGGTCCTGAGTGAATCAGTCCCCAGAAGAACTTTGGGAGAGGAGTACCAACAAACAGAACCAAATCTCTAATGTTATTTAATTTCAGTATGTGTGTATTAAGGTAGTTCTTGCAGTGTGAGGCCAAAGTGCATAGCCTAGACTTGCCAATATTTGAAGAAACATATGGGTTCTTCTTTTTCAACTCAGATAATTATTCTCATTCCTGTGTCATTCATTCACTTATGATGGATCTGCAACACTGCGTAGACATATAGGAATGAAGCAAATAGACCTTCAACTAGTAATCCAATGCTCAGCATGTTCACTGTATCATTGATTTTCACTGCTAGTTTTATAGCATATGGCTTTATAAAAATTATTAATTAAATGATATGTTCTGACCTTTTCTAAGCAATGTCCTATGGATGGCCAAAGTTTCAAATCATCTACAACAAAACATTAAAAGTCAATGAAAAAGTCTTTGATGTACTGTTCTTAATCTCCATATCCATCGTAATTTATTGAATAAATATGCGTGGAGCACTTATTATGAGCCAAACACTGCAAAATGCTACAGATACAATGCTGAATAAGGACCTTGTTTTTATGGTACAAATTCACATGTTACAGTCTGTCTACTCAGCCAGTCTTTTAAAGGCCATCTTTTCCTAAAGCAGCTTCTGAAATTAAAAGGAAAAGAATCATTTTAGGATTTAATCTGAGTTTTAGTCCTTTTCCTGATCACACAACAGGACCTGGGAAAACAAGGAGCAATAAGAGCATTGCTTACTAAAGCATAAGGACTTCCATTACAGGGTATGGGTGGGCACTTTCAAGACAAATTAATCCATACAATTAAACTGTTCAACAAGTGGACAGAAACAGGTAGCCTCTGAGCACAGGGGATATTTCCAGATTGTCACAACACTGACTGATCAAGAGTTCTAAGTAGCATTCAAGTATCCTTTCCCATAAATTTTAAATTAAAAAATATAAATTAATAATAGGCAGCTAACTGAAAATGAGCTATCCTTTAAAAAATAGCATTTGTCCCCATGAATAAAGGACTCTGGAAAATGTTAGGAGAAAGTTATAGTTGATTTAACCCAGGGTGGTTTCTAGCATTGTTTCAAAATGATGGAAAAAGATGTTGAAGCCTTTGCATTTTCAATGCCTGTAAGTTTTACCTGGCTGCCTTGCATTCCTGGATTCTGATTTGGTCCATTTCTACCTCTCATTTGATATACTAATGTCTGAGTGCCTTCGTGTTCCAGGACCTGTGCATATGATGCAGATGCAATTGCAGTAAGTCAAGATTTTCATCTTTTAGGGTCTCCTTTAGCTCCTTCCTGCCAGCTTTGTGACAGGTGCTGATGGAGCCTCACATGTGTCTCATGGTACAGGATGATGTGAACAAAAATCCTCCTCAGATTTCATCATCACTTCTGGGATGGAATGGAATTTTGAATGTTAGAAACACTTATAGGTCAGAGAGACAAAGCATATCAAGAACTTGTTGGAATGTGGGAGGAATAAGTAAGGGACTCCTTTGGGTGCCTCTTCTCCCACCCTTCCTATATGCTCTCCCCAAGATGGGACAATTTGTCATGTGATTGATCTAGGCTGTCATTTGCTGGGCCTTCTTTCCTTCCTGTGGTCAATCATGGAAAGGCTTGGGTTTCCAGGGATGGGCTACTGTGCACTGTAGGCCCACTGGTCCTTTCTGCCCACTGTGTGGATGGTACACTGGGAGGGGGGGTGGGATCTGGATGTACTGCCTGTCTGCCATCAGCTTGGTTTGGTGAAGGGGCTGTTTGCTCCAGGGACCCAGGGCAAATTGAATTGGAAAAGTAGGAAACCTCATTTAGTACTTATAGCTACACTTTATGCCCAAGCACTGTGTACCAAAGAAATTCTAGATTTGGAAGTTGTCAGATTTTCAGAGCTTGTTCAACTGTTGATGGAAATGATGGTGAGTGTTCTATTTGATTCCATCAGTAGGGAACTTTAGAGAGGAATGGAGATAAGGGAGAAATACAGCATCAGTACCCTTACCCGTATCACCAAACTACCAGCACTAAAGAGAGTCCAGTATTATCGCCCTTACTGGGTATTGGGTACCCATGACTCATTTACCTGTGGATGATGGCATATATTCGCCTTGTTTTCCTAGTTAGGTTATAGGTAGGAGATGTCAAGTCTTCACACAACTGGGAATTCCCACAAAAGGAAGGCATCAATTAACCAGTTTTATTTTTCCACTCCACAGTTTGATGGGTTTATTTGAAGAAAGAATTATTTAAATGAGTATTGAGGATTAACTCAATATAAAGAATCAGGAGCTACCCATTTATAGAGTGGAAGAAAGGTTAAAAATCTGAGGGAGGAGGTATAGTTGTTGGTGAAAGTTTGCTGAGAAGTTGCCTGGGAACTTATTCAAGGCCAGGTGGAGGGATTGTTCTACCAGTTAACTCAGAGTCCTTCTAGCAACAGTCTTCATTGTACGTAAATTCTCTTTAATCTCTTAAAGGGATAGTTAGTATATTTTATATTTAATTCTATGTAGTGCTAAGAAGAAGAAGAAAATCCTAATGTTTTACTAGACTCACAAGTGATGAGACCCCAAAAGAACATAGGCTGGTGTGGGAGGGGAAAGAAGATTGGTTGTAAAAATCAGGCACTGCAGTCAGTAATTTCTATTGCAGAGAAAAAGAATAAGGAAAAACTAAATTAGAGTATGAATGAATTAAGGTAACACACCCTGCTTGGTCCTGTGGTAGATAAAATGATATAGAAATAATGGTCAGTAATCAGTGGGCTTATAGTTTAGTTATGGAGGTATTTGATCCCAGGAAGATAACTACTTCCCAAAATTATTTTTGGCAAAATATCAAATGAGCAGGTCATGGGTAAATAATTTAAGTATTCTGAGGAGGTGAAGCTCTCTTCTTCTTGGAAGGGTCATAAGAAACTTATTTTCAGGGAATACTGTTTTAACCAGGTTTGTTTGTTGTGTGTGTGTGTGTGTGTGTGTGTGTGTCCAAAATACTGACAAGAACAACTTAGAGGATGAAAAGTCTATATGGGGCTCATGGTTTTAGAGCTCCCAGTCCATAGATCACCAACTTCATTGCTCGGGCCCAGGATGAGGCCCGACATCATGGCGGAAGGGCCCAGCAAAGGAAAGCTGCTCAGCTCAGGGTGGGGTCAAGAAGCAGAATGGAGGGCCTGAGGGGCAGCAGTCAGAAGAGGTCAGAGAAGATGTACCCTTCTAGCACACACCCCCAGTGACCAGCCTTCTCCAGCTATGCCCCAATTGCCTACAGTTACTATCAGGCCATTCAAACTAGGGTATACTGATTAGGATACAGCTGTCATAATCATTAACTTTTTCATCGTTAATGGTAAAACTCAGGACTGGATTTTTTTTTTCACTTTTAAAAATATACTTATTTTTTAGTTGTAGGTGGACACAATATCTTTTTTTTTTTTGACTTTCTTTTTTTTTATTGGTTGTTCAAAACATTACAAAGCTCATGACATATCATCTTCCATACATTTGATTCAAGTGGGTTATGAACTCCCATTTTTTACCCCAAATACAAGTTGCAGAATCACATCGGTTACACATCCACATTTTTACATAATACCATATTAATGACTGTTGTATTCTGCTACCTTTCCTATCCCCTACTATCCCCCCTCAGGACTGGATTTTAGACCTAGGTCTTCTGGCTCCTTTCAACATCAACTTGCCCTTATGGCTTTCTGTGCAAAGGCATGGTCTGTGAGATAAGAAAGCAAAAATTTTGTACCCAGGATGGAAACTTGATGAAGGTAGTAAATTTAGAAAGCTTGACTTGGAAGGAATCAGAGACCAAAGGAACCACTGAGGGAATTCCAGGCAGAGTGGGCTCTATATTTTAGATATCTTTTAGAGAGAAAAAAACTATGGAAGGAATGCTAATGTAGACTTGGCAGAAAGGTTTATTTAGCTTGTAGTTTTAAAAACTTGATACTTCCAAAGTATAGATATTCATTTGAAAATCAATGATTAATATAATAAGTCTTTATTTAGTTTTTCTCTTGTTGATCAATATAGAAAGCATAGGCTTTCTTCTTTTAAACTTTTTAATTCTTATGGCTTTGTTTTGTTATAGTGCGTTCATTCTGGATGCATTAATGAGCTGATGTGATATGACCCAGGGCTCCCATCTGTTTAATTTTGCTAATTTGCTCCATTTTCAAATGAGTTTCCTTTGCTGCAAGAAGCAGCAGCAGAGCATGAATACTGCTGAAAGGAATTTTGGTTACACCTCTACTGCCACCTCTGGGGCTCCTGGATAATTCTCTTATCGTCTTTTTGCCATTTGGGAATGCAGCCACATTGTTTGCAATTGAAATATGGTTTTTAAATGTGCCTCCCACTGTGTTTTTATAGAAGGATAGCCTCTTCTCCTGGAAAATAAAACACCATTGATTGAACCAAGAGCCCTTGGAAAGGGCTTTAAGTACTACTGCTTTAATTGCAAACTTCAGGACAAACCCAGGGCCCAGGAGCAGCAAGCTGCTAACCTTGGGCTGTTGTAAAGACAATAGTGAAGCTTTTGGATGTAGGCAGCAGCAGTTGAGAGGAGGAGGGCTTGTGGGAGGCATTGCTTTCTTCAGGATTTGAGCTTTGCATTAAGTGCAGGATAGGGGTGGGGCAAAGCGCTCCCTCTCTGATTTGTGTTTCCTGGGACAGTTCTAAGAACAGGGGCTCCAAGGCCTCTATACTTCCTACCTGACATTGACTAGAGGAAAGCGGGAAGGAGGTCTAAATTTTGCAGATTAGAACTTCTCAGGAAAATAGCTGGCTGGGAAAAACAAAAACAAACCCAAATGTTCTGGCTTAGTCCTTTTAACATGGTACTCTTTCCCTACTTTTATTCTGAAGGAAAAAAAAAAAAAAAGAAAAGAAAGAAAGGAAAAGACTAGTGTTTCCCTTCTCTGGCAGAACACACACAGAAGAGTTGTCTTTTCATTCTGCTGCTTTGATGGTGGGCTGTTGGGTAAATTGTCTCAATTGTCTGGTTAGGGGAGATAGACAAGTAGAGGTTTGGGAACTACTGGAGATTTTGTAATTTAGTTCTCAGGATTTGGTCTGTTTCCCAGGGAAAATAACTCATTAAATACTGAGGTGACTGGATGAAATTGAGTTCACACCTCACTGGCTCATTCAGATTGGTGTTTTCCGCCTTATATCCTTTTGATGGGATATTACCATATGTGTCATTTCTGGCAGGTTTAAGGGACAGTTGTTGAGGCTAAAATGAAACTGGTGGTCATACCTGTTTTCCTGACATTCAGTATTTATTCTGTGCCACACAGCACTCTAAAACTTTACATGTGGTAGCTCATTGAAGTAGGCACTATTGTAACCTATTTGTCAGGTGAGGGAACTGAGCCCAAATTCCATTGTGGAGACAGCAGGCTGTTTGGCATCAGGGTCTCTTATCTAACCAAGTACTCTAGAAGATAGATATTTATCTTATTAATATCACTTTGAATATCCATTGGCAATTGATTCTTCTTGCCTTAGACCAAAGACGTTCTCAGCCTATCCATGCATTCATCCTTCCACCAATGTAACAAATATTGATTTAACAATGTTCTCAGACCAAGATTAGGCATTAGGATATGAGAAAAGACCCAATTCCTACATTTGAGGGTTTTCCCCCTCTAGTGTAGAAGACAGATAAGCAAATGGAGTGCCAAAAGGTGTAGCATCTGGCCCAGACTACAGAGGGCTCATGCATCAATTTAGTATCTTAACAAAGTACAGTGCTAGAATATGTTGGGCACTATTTACAACAGGAAATGCTCCTCCCACCATCCTCAGGGATTACAGTCTTGTTAGGGGAGATGGACAATTAAGGAGCATATTACTGTTTGGTGTGATAATCACTACGATTATTCCCACGTATCAGTAGGGATGCGGCATTTGTAAATGTACAAGACACAAGGTACTCATAAAGGTACCAGGAGATATAATGTCCTGTTCAGGAAACTGCACAGCTATTCAGTCTGGCTAGAGAGTCCAGTTTAAGCAGAATAGGAGTAAGAGGTGAGGATTGGAGGGACCCTTAGATTGGAATCAAGGGTAACATTTGCCATTTTAGGAACTCCAGATTCTCTGAAGATAGTGAAAATAGTACTGTGTACCTAGTACTTAGGGTTCTGCCTCCTTCAAGTACTCAAGTCACTTTCATTAAAAAGTAGAAAAGAAGAACTAAAGATTAAAATTAAGGGGGCTGGGGATGTGGCTCAAGCGGTAGCGTGCTCGCCTGGCATGCGTGCAGCCCGGGTTCGATCCTCAGCACCACATACAAACAAAGATGTTGTGTCCGCCGATAACTAAAAAATAAATATTAAAATTCTCTCTCTCTCTTAAAAAAAAATTCCTCCTTTAAAAAAAAAAAAAAAAAAATTAAGCAATGATAGGCTATCACAAATTCCAGAAGAATGGGAATCCTGTTCCCATTCTGTAGTTATTTTATTATTGGAGACAGGATAAAGAAGAGAGGTCTGACTCTGTGTCTATTTCTGGGATATCAGTTCAACAATAAAAATGTTAAAAAGGGAGGGATGAGGTTAAATTCAACGCACATCAAATTAATTTCAGATTCTTGTACTAAGACAATGATCACATTTCAAGGTCATGATGTGGATCAATGAGACATAGAAGTTATGAGTGAATACTTGAAATTTCTCTATATGCAAGCAATGAGAAGTCATGAAGCTACCAGATTTTGCACTTTTTCAGAATTAAAAGGAACGTAGTAGAATTGGATGATGGGTTATGGAAACTTTTATTCTTGGATCATTGGTTTAGATAGATCCCAGATTGGCAGTAACCAAAATTTATTTCAATTTTTGTCTGCCCAAGGGTTGAAATGAAGTGGGCTAATAGATGTGGTTTTGCTTTTTTTGGAGGAATGCTTTTGTCACTCATCACAGAAATCCCTAAAGCTAACTGGGATTTCCCCAGACATTTTTCCAGGATATGTGGTCTGACAGAAAGCTCTTTTGTCTCAAGACTTCTTTGCTGTTGTGTCCAAATGGACATTGTACTAAGAGTACCATTTAAAAGCATGGATCTAATTTCAGTTTATTGTTAAATTCAGTGGGTCAGAAAGTACTATATCCCTAAACAACAATAGCTGATTAGAAAATGGTAAACTGGATATTTGTAACTGCAAGAGTGCTGGAGGCAGGGGTAGGTGGAGGTAGAAGCCTGGCTTTCTGGTACATAACCCTAAAGCTCTTTTAACCTTTTGTCTCGTGCTCCATCGAAGTAGTAGGTATGCACCATAGGGTATTGTGCACTTAGGGTACTAGAATCTGTTTTATATGACTTCATGTACTCAGTCTCTGGTGTAATGTATGGTATACCATAGGAATTTAGTAAATGTGAAAGGAATGAATAAATAATATTGTCAACACTGAACAGTTTGGATGTCCTGTGTATAACATAAACTCCTATAGGGAAAAGGAATCTTGGTGTAACATGTATATTATAGAACAGATAATTTTAGGTATCTGATACTTACAGACTTAATAGAAATTTAAGACTAAGGTAATTCTGTGCATTTAGTTCTGTTTTTCTCTCCCATCACCTTCTCTAAACCAGTTTCTTCTCTTACAGCTCTACAAGTCATGAAAAATCTTTTCCATGTTATTTATTCATTTATATTTTTAGGATAAGAACCTACTGAAACAGACCAGCCAGCACTGAGTCCCTCCTCAGTGACCTCGTCACTCTTGTGGTCTAGTTCCTTTCTCTTTGTTTTGCTCACGGGCCAATTCTGTCTAATCTCTTTCTACTCCCTGATCTTCTGCAGGGGCTACAGGCCTTTCTCTATAATTTTGTTTTTTCACCCCAACCAGACTTTGTCCTTTCAATCAAAAATCAGCAATGAATCTTGAATTGGCATTATCTCATTTAAAAATAGAAATTCTGTTCCATGCATTATTTACAAATCTGACATTAGGAAGATACCAGAAGGCAATAATCAGGAAATGGGGCAATTAGCAGAAATGTCCTATTGAACAAGCTGACACTTGTCATTCTTCTATTATTTTTATTTTTTGCAGAAAGCAAACCTTCTGAAAGAGATGGCAGAGAAAACTATCCTAAGTGTAGAACTCATCTGAGTGTCTAGCCAAGTTACATTTTATTAACATCTCCCTGATCCCGATGAGGTTTTATACTCTGTGACACATGTGGGCAAGTATTACAAAAACTAGGAAGACTAGGGTCCTGCATGTCTTTCATTTTATCCTGAGTTTTGAAAGGTATTTTCTGCCACAACTCTTATCTTTGAACTTCAAATGTGACTTCCTGGGGATAAAGCATGCGTGTTAGCACATTAACCTATTCTGTTGTGAGAAAAAATGAAAGCCTACCAGAACAAAACATGAGATGAAAACTCTTGTAATTTATTTATTTTAAATGTGTGTTTAAAGTACCAGTTCTCAAATACCTATTGTCCAAAAATTCATGGAGGGAAAGCAAACATTTTGTATCTGTCAGTCTTACCAGTGAGAAGAGAATCATTTGTAAGCATGCTCATTTTAGCAGCAATTTGTGAATTACGTTAGTTTCTAAAAGATACACATGTATTTGGGGACTTCACTCTTAACTTTGTCCTTATTAATATGCTTTATGATCCTTCTTCCTACAAGACAGCAGAAGGAAATTTAGGTCCAGCTTTTGTTTTACCTTGTGGATTTAGAATTAATACATCTTAATCAAGAATCCTTAAATGAACATTTGTTTGGAGTGTAGTAATAATACTGTGAAAGGAGAAAGGGGAACATTCTTCTGGAAAAAAGGAAGAATTTTATGAGATGGAGAGGTTCATAGCCAATTATTCCTTTTGCAGGAGTCTAGGAATAAGACACATACAAGAAGATGGCTTACTGATTTGAGGGACCATTCTCAAATACCAAAAAATAGAGTGGTTCTCAAGACATATGTTAGGTCTCTTACTAGATTGTAAGAAACAACAACAGATTGTAGAAACAACAACAACAAAGATAGCAGTATGAGGATGAAAGGGAGGAAGAGAAAAAAAAGATTGAGATTGTCAGAATGGGTGCATACAAGAATGTATTGACTGTCACTGTTATGAGGGGTCTTATTATAAAATTACATTTTCTATCTATTCCAGTTCTGCATCTTAAATTCTTTGCATTTGTCAGTATGGAAAATATCTTCCATCCAGGTTTCTTCTTCCTGTTAAACATCAACACAATGTAATTCTCCAAAATTGGGTAGGAGAGTACTGAGACTGTTTCCTACCTCAGCAAGCCCAATATGTATCTTTGCTTTGGATTTTCTTTCTTTTCTTTTCCTTTTTAAAAATTTCATTTCTACCTAAAGAAAGTGTCATACCCTAGCTTGGTAGTAGATGAGCCATTAGATCAATATCTCAAGAACATGGGAGTTCTGGTATTCGCATGCATTTTTTTTAATCTCATTTAAAAAATGAGATATTCCCTCAACAAAGATGGAGGACACATAGTTTCCCCTTAAGCTGTGATTGTGATACACATGGTGGACAAAAGATTTCTGTGGAGTACCTGTCTGGACTGGTGTAAGAATTAGGATTTATGATGTTGTTTTAGGGCCCATGCATGAGAATTAAGACTGGATTGATATAAAAATGTGACTTGTAGCACTGGAGATATGTGTCTTCAGAGACAATGAATGACCTGATACTCAGTAATTTGTAAGAATGCTGGTTTCTATTTTTTTTTGTCTATAACGTAGATGTTTTCTTGAAGATAGTTTTGTGGGGAAAACTGCAATAATTAAACTGAACATACCAATGAGGAAAAATAATTTAACTATTATGATGACTCATTTAGTTGGCATGCTGAAGTAATGAGGTGTTCTGGATTAATTTTCCTGAGAGCAGAAACATATCCCTTAAATGATTAAGCATTTTATCTTCATCAATCTTTGAAGATAATATTTCCAAGGTGTATTGTACATTCCCCTCTGTTAGTAAGTTATTTCACAATTTATAGGACTCAACTCAGTTTTTGTTTTTTTTTTTTTTGTTTTAGAGTTTAAAAAAATGTTGGGAGATCTTGAAAAATAATGTTACCATATTGTGTGCAATGTTCTTCTCTACACTAGATGAGGTTTGATTTAGATGATCATTAATGTTCCTTCCAGTTCTAGTGTTCTTTATGTATAGGACTCAAGTTTTGAATGTTCAGGTGCACAGGAATCTCACATGATATTGTTAAATATGCAGACACTCACGCATCGTCCCTGGGGGGAGAGGAGATCTGTCTTAGTGGGTTCAGAGGGAGGCAAGAGAATATCTATCATAAATAAGAACCCTGTGCTATGCAGATGACTTTGAGAAACACTAATTCTCTTTCCACCCTTGCAGAGCACATGCCATTTCCCTTGTTGTTGATCACAGGGTTTTGGAAAAGATCTCTGCTGCATCCCCTCAGTGGTGTTGGGCTATGGGGGTTTGATCAGAGGCTGGGGGGCTGATCAGACTTCAAGAGCTGTTCTTGATCATCTCTACTTCCATCTATTCTGCATCATTACCTGTCACCTCCTTAATCCTATCTGCTGAGGAAAACCAGATCACAAAGCTTATTAAATCAGGTGCCCCATATTTGTCCATATAAGTTGCTAATCTCAGGCCTGGGTAAGGCCAATGGAGGAACTTCCCATTTTCTCCCGTCATCTGAAGTGCATACATTTAGCAATGGCTTTCACAGTCTGTGTTTGAAGAATTTTTTTAACTTTCATAGTGAGTTTTGTTGTCAGAGTGGTCCATGACTTTTTTTTTTTTTTTTTTTTTTTAAATGTTTTTTTTTTCTATATTTATTTTTTAGTTCTCGGCGGACACAACATCTTTGTTGGTATGTGGTGCTGAGGATCGAACCCGGGCCGCACGCATGCCAGGAGAGCGCGCTACCGCTTGAGCCACATCCCCAGCCCCCATGACTTCTTTGTTAAAAAATTTTCTTTCAGTTTTGAATGTACCATAAAATTTGCTCTTTAAGCATATACATTTTCATGAGTTTTAGTAAAAATCTATAAATTTAAAGAGTTGCAACGATCAACGTAATCTAATTTTAAAACATTTCTATCACCTTGCAAAAGAAATCTTGTACCTAATTATAGTGACTCCCATTTTCACCCTGTCAAACACATTCAACCAATTTATTTCTTATCTCTGTAGATTTACCTATTCTAATTGGATTTACCTATCCTGCAAATGGGATCTTTTGTATCTGTTTTCTTTAACCTAGCACAATGTGTTTGAGGGGTATATATGTTGTAGCATGTATAAGATTGCCTAAGAATGTAGATGTGCCATATTTAATTTACTAGTTGATGGACATTTGGATTGCTTTCACTTTTTGGCTATTATGGCTAATGTATGTACGTTTTGTGTGGTTACATGTTTTAATTTCACTTGACCTAGGATAGAATCACTAGGTCAGAGATAAATCTGTGTTACCTGCAATGCATAAGGCTTTCAGTTTTTCTATCCTTGCCAACATTTATTATACATATAAACCACTTATTGTATATATAATTTTCAAATAATTTCTTTAAGTCTATGGCTTATTTTATGCTTTTTGTTTTTATTTTTATTTGCTTTTTGCACCAGGGATTTAACATAGGGGTGCTTTACCACTGAGTCATATCCTCAAGAAAAGTCACATCCTTAAAAATAAAACCTTTTTATTTTATTTTATTTTTTTATTGTGAGACAAGGTCTCACTAAGTTGCTTAGAGCCTCACTAAGTCTGAGGCTTGTCTTGAACTTGTGATCCTCCTGTCTCAGCTTCCTGAGTTGCTGAGATTACAGGCATGCACCAACATGCCTGGCTATTTTATATTTTCTTAGTGGTATCATTTGAAATACAGTATTTTTTATTTCAATGAAGCTCAGCTTATCATGAAAAAAATTTATTTTAGATATTGTAAATTGTGCTGCTATAAACATTGATGTGGCTGTGTCCCTGTAGTATGCTGTTTTTAAGTCCTTTGGGTATAGATGGAGGAGAGGGACATCTGGGTCAAATGGTGGTTCCAGTCCCAATTTTCCAAGAACTCTCCATACTGCTTTCCATATTGGCTGCACCAATTTTCAGTCCCACAAGCAGTGTATGAGTGTACCTTTTTCCCCACATCCTTGCCATTACTTATTGTTGTTTGTATGCATAATAGCTGGCATTCTGACTGGAGTTAGATAAAATCTTAGAGTGGTTTCTAATTTGCATTTCTCTAATTGCTAGTGATGATGAACAAAACTGTGGAACCAACCTAGATGCCCTTCAGTAGATGAATGGATAAAAAATGTGGCATATATACACAATGGAATATTACTCAGCAATAAAAGAGAACAAATTCATGCATTTACAGGTAAATGGATAGAGTTAGAGAAGATAATGCTAGATGAAGTTAGCCAATCCCAAAAAATCAAATGCTGAATATTTTCTTCGATATAAGGAGGCTGATTCATAGGGGGATAGGGAGCAGGAGCATGGGAGGAATAGACGAACTCTAGGTAGGGCAGAAGTGTTGGATGCGAAGGGAGGGGGCATGGGGTAATTAATGATGGTGGAATATGATGACCATTACTATCCAAAGTTCATGTATAGACACGAATTGGTGTGAAAATACTATGTATACAACCAGAGATATGAAAAATTGTGCTCTATATATGTAATACGAAGTGTAGTACATTCTGATGTCATATGTAAATAAAAATTTACATAAAAATGTACTTTAGATGTTGTATCTAGAGGGACCTTTAATTTAATGTCCACAATGTCTTGTGGCTCTCCTAAGACCTTATATGTTTTGTTTGATAAGAAATGGCCAGTGATACCTAGTATTTGGTGCCTTAATTAAACAGATTAAAGTTTGATATTCAGAATTTGTGACCTGCAACCACTCTCATTAAAACCAGCCAACAGTTATCCTATTATCTTGAAGATTATCAAAGCCATGATAGGCTCATGTGATGACTATGTCCTTTTTAGCCATTCTCTATCTTAGCCTCTGCTGTTAGATGATGAAGGAGAATGTAGATCTTTACTTTGTTGTACTCTGAGGTACCACTGTGCCTTACTTTATTTTTTAGAACCTTGGGTACAGAACCCTTTCCTCAGGCTCCACAGCTGTGGGAACACAGCTTTATCTTTTCCAGTTTTTAGAGTAGGAGGTCAGAACAGCAGTTCACCGTCAGGCATGTCTCCATTAAAAGGGGAAAAAAATGTTACTATCTTGGAGTTTTGTGATAAGAAAATGCTGGTTGCAGTCTCTGAAGGCAGAGCTAGACTTTGCTGAGATCTAGATATTTTTGCTGAATCCTGGTGAGCCTGTCATCTTTGCCTAAATCCTAAATGGTTTGAATTCTTTTCTATCTCTGGATTGTGTGTGGACCTGCAGAACTCAGATCAGGGTCCAGCTTCAGGAATGCCTGATATATACACTTGGAGATTTTTTTCTCTTGAGGCTAGAAGGCATCTCTTGTTTATTCATCAACGCGGCATCATCATGCATTATAAGCTTAAATACAGTGTACGTCTTGTACTGTCCTGCAGAAAATGTATTATTTCTTAAAGTAGTAGTAACATCTTACAATTGAAAAAGTGAGATATAGTTGACAAAATGCTTTCATGAGTTTGAATGCATTTGATCCTCAAACCTCTATGAAGAATTATTCCTCTCTCATGCAGGTGGAAAATGACTTGTCAGAAGTCATTTACTTACAAATATAGGGCTTCTGACACCAAATTTGGTGCCTATTCTGTAGCACCTTGCTTCCTCTCCAATGTAATAAAGCTGAATTGTTGTAATTTTAAGAAAAGGAGGAATGCCATTTTATCTTAGCCCTCTGGCTCATCGGTAAGCAGTCATTTACATTTTGAAGGAAATCTGTTAACGATATGTTCACTTTCCAGAGCTTATTTCCCTCTCAAGCCTCCATTTTTCATTGTGATGTGAAGAGTTTGTTTCTTGTGAGAGGAATTCTAGGCATCAGATTGTAAGTGTGTAAAGTTTATGGCAAGTAGTTACAGAGTTGGGAGATCCTGAGCCTGGGGACATCGTTTTGCCACTAACTGTTTACTGTGTTCAAAGCTAGTTTGAAAAGTTTTAAGTGGTCTGAGGTCAGAACATGACTCCTTGACCCCCATGCCCTGCCCCATGGAGGAGAGGACCCAAGAATACCTCCATGTGGTCATAGCTTGACCCCCAATTACTTCATTCCTTTTCATCTATATATGCCAACTTTCTTTACTAAGATGCCTTCTTTTCAGGGACTCAGGTCATTCTTAGTTTGATCTCTTTCTCATTTCATAACCTGTGGCTTACACCATTTAGTGTAACATAGTGGTTTTTGCAAAGTGTGAACCATGTTTTAGCAGCATTGGATGGATAGCAAAGAAACTTTGGGCCCCACACAGATCTACCTCATCAGAAGTGCTAGTGAGTTGGGCCTAGCAATCTATGTTTGAAATACCTTCTGGGGTTTTGATGCATGTTCAACATTTAAGAACCAGTGATGTAATGGTTAAGAGCAAAGATTTTGGGATCAGAGCCAAATTTCAAATTTTAACTCTGCCATTTAAGAAACAACCACTAGTTGCTACATAATGGGGGAAATTGCTTTTGTCTCTGAATTTTAATTTCCCATTATGGAAACTTGTAGAATAAAATGGTAATTACTTCTATAGAAAGTTGTGAAAACAAAACAAGGAATTGAGTCTGTAGTGCCTCAGGAGGTGGCTGGTGCATGGCCTGCATCCCTAAATGGGAGCTTTCATGTTTGATGAAAGGCTCTGACCCTTACAGTTACCTGCTCAGTGCTGGGTAACCTCCTTCACTTATCCCTGGCAGGCTGACATTTCACTGCTCGTTTCTAAACCTAAGTGTTTGCTCCATGCTCCATTTTCAATAGTATGAAAATGAGATTTGTTTTTATACTGAAATCCCTAGATGAACTGTATTTGAAATTTTGCTTAGGTCTTCCTTTTGATTTCTGCTACCAAGTCAGTTTTCTGTATGGACCAAAACATCTCTTTTGATTATAATTTAATATTTAAAGCCTTTAAGAACGGTGTCTGAAGGCATGTTAAAATTTTAAATAAACATTGTTTCTGCCTGCTATGGTTTGAATGTGTCCCTCAGAAGTTTATAGAGTGGAAATTGAATCCCCAAATTCATATGTTGATGGTATTTGGAGGTAGGGCCTTTGGGTGGTAATTAGAGTCCAATGAGGTCCTGAGGGTGGGCTCCCATGATGGGGGCTTTATCCAAGGAGGATGAAGGGCCCAAGTTTGCATGCTCCTGTCCTCCACCATGTTGTGACTCAGTAGGGAGGCCCTCCTCAGGTGCTATTGCATGCCTTTGGCCTTCCTAGCCTCTAGAACCATTTGAAATAAATTTCATTATAAATCACCCAGTCTTAGATATTTTGTTGTATCACCACAAAGCAGAGTAAGACACTGCCTCACTTTATTTATCATTTAAAAATATTGTTTTTTTCTTTTTTAATCTGTTTACAGAGAGAATGTACCTAGATACAGAATCTGTGCATAACAGTATAGCCATCCCTACATTCTGCAGTTATTTCCATGTCTTTCTTCATGTGAGAGTATGCTTACTTCATTGTTAGTCTGTTGTTTATTAGAAATTCCTTCAGCATAGAACTTCCAACTAATCCAAGATGAAAGTTTAGGTTATTGAATATTCAGAACTGTTGTCGGAGCCAGTCCTTAGGCTGTTTGTATGACTGTTTATATGACTTTGTCTACAGATTCATAGTTGTCCTCCAGATCACCTAGAGCTGCTGGTTGGGTACTATTCCAGTCTGGTGATTTATTTTACTTTCACTTGTCAGTTAGGCCTAGTATATTCCTTGCATTTATCTTTCTCAGATTTAACATATTTGGATTGCTTACTTCAGAGGAGAATTTGTATCCAAATATATTCTTCCAAAATATGTGTTAGCATTTTAATTTATCCTCTCTCCTATCTTTTACGCATCCTTGTACTCATTTTTGTAAGTTCATCCAATTCTTTGACTGGCTTTCTGCCAATAATGAATTAAAAGAACAAATACATTAGAAACACTCCCCAAACTAACAACCCTTTTAACTTGTTATGTTTTTATTCACATATTTAGCAACCTTTAAACTCTTCAAAGTATTTTATGAATTTCATCTTGACCCTACCAGCTCTTAGAGCAGCATTTTTTTTAACAGTGCTTTCTTTTTGCCTGAAATATGGGTTCTGTGGTCAAATTGGCATAGAAAAGGCTACATGGTTATGCATAGTTCTTTAGTATCCCTCCTTGCCCTACCCTCTGACATGGTTTAGTAATTCATAATTCATAATTCATAGTAGCATTTGAAGAGTCTCTGAGATGCCCTGCATAAACAAACCAGATTAACTTTGTTTGACCTATTTTTTCTTCTGCATGAACACTTATTAATATCCCATGTGTTAAGTTCCATAGAACATGTTTGCAGCCACTGATTTTAAAAGGTCCCTTATTGTTTGACCCATCTGGATGATTTTTTTAGGTGTACCTTTTCATTCTGTACTTCTTGGTATATATTTTATTTTTCCATGTTTTTACCATATTTAGTTTTGGACAGATCCATGACCCATGTCAAATATTTCTAATGATATTTACTTTCAAACAAAGAAGGATTTTTATTCATAAGTTATTATTGAAATAGTTATCTTAACATTTTGTCAAGAGTACTGCTTTGTTACTGCTGAGGGTTAGAATGTTTTCAACTTTTTTGTTATTCATTTAATAGTTCATATGAGCTTTTAAGCTTTATTGCTTTTGATAGGGAATAGATAACTAAAATTATATTAAAATTTGCATTTCCCAGTTAGCCTACCTAGAAATTAGTTTTTCCTTTTTACATTTTGTATCAAACTTTATATTGCCTTGGAATACTTACCATCTTGACACTTGCTCTTTCTTCTGCTTGAAGGCTTTTGTCCCAGATATCTACATGTCTATTTTCTTCACCTCCCTCAGGTCTCCTCTCAAATGTCATCTATTAGTGAGGCTCATTATTGCTGCTACATTTAACTGTTTTTAGATGTACTTCTAAATATCTGAACACCCTACTACAATTCTACCTATTCCTGTCTCCTGTTTCACTTATATTTTTTACATTTATCAATATATAATGAACTGTGTATTTTATTTATAATTTTTGTTTGTTCTGCCTTAATAGAATGTAAACTCCCTGAGGGCAAGAGCTTTTATCTGTTTTGTCACTGTCTTTTCTCTACTGTCTAGAACCGTGTGACACATTTTAAGTGGTCAATAAATTTTTGATTGAGAGAATAGATGTAATAATTTCAGGAGATGTAGAAAATGCATTTCAGAGAGTTCAAACTCCATTTTTGATACTATCAGCAAGCTGTGATGAAAATGATTAAATATTCAGCAATCTTGATATTTAATGGTGAAACACTAAAAACATACAATAACATTATATTTTTAGATCAGAAAGAAGATAAAACACCCGTAATCAACAAGGCAACACTTCTGTGTAGCTGTATGTAGGAAAACAAGGGGAAAAAAAGAAATAAGACTTCTTGGTACTAAGAGGAAGGAACGATATTTTCAGGAGTCATAGTAGATATTTTTTTCTATACAGACTCCTCCAAATCTACAAAGTTTTAGAATTGCAAAGCAAAATAAGCCAATCCCACAAAATCAAAGGCCTAATGTTTTCTCTAATATGAGAATGCTAGTTCACAATAAGGCAGGGGGACACTAGGGAAGAATAGCATTACCTTAGATTAGGTAGAGGGAAGTGATGGGAGGGGAGGGGGGAATGTGGGGATAGGAATGTAATAGAATGAAACAGACATTATTACTGTATTTATGTATGTGACTGCATGACCAGCATGATTCTGCAACATGTACACTCAGAAAAATGAGAAATTATGTCCCATCTATGTATGATATATCAAAGTGCCGCATTCAACTGTCATGTATAACTAATTAAAAATCTTAAAAAATATTAGTACATCTTTCCTATGCACACATGTGAATACATCACAGTGAAGCTCAATATCATGTACAACCCCAAATTGGGATCCTAATAAGATAGATTCCATGCTTATATAAATGTATCAAAATAGATTTTACTGTTATGTATAACTGAAAAGAACAAATAAAAAATAAATGTAAAAAAGATTAGTACGAACAAAATCAATAAATGAAATCAATTGCATTCCTGCACTCTGCAACAAATGTTTGGAAAAGGAAATAAAATAATATTTATAGTAGTTTCACATATTTAAAATCCTAGAAATAACTTTAACAAAAATAGGTAAGACCTCTTATGGAAAAATGATAAAAAACAAAATACTTAAGGAAACTTAAATGAATGTAGAACTAAATCATATTTATGAATAGAAAAATCTCAAAAATCTATACAAGATATTATCTCAAACAGTTTTAAAACCAAATCAAATAAAAATCCCATACTTCTCTCCCTTCTTGGACCATGTGAACTGATTATTAACTGCCAATGAAAGAATGAATGGGGAGTCTCACCCTACCAGGTATTAAGACTTATTGTTACGAACTTACAGCAATTAAGCCAGTGTGGTACTCAGTAGAAACAAACAAACAAAATAGGTGATTGAATGAACCCAGGAGCATACTCTTATGATAATATTCTTTACAAAAACCTAGCTCTGAAGATAGATAGAAAAAAAGACTTTTCAATAAAGGGTATGATTATAGTTGATTATCTATCTATGTGAGAAAAACGTGTAATGCCTCATATCATGCATAAAAATCAATTCAGGTTGTAAAGCAAATCCAAAGGATTTTTAGAATAAAATATATAGAAAAATATTTTCCAATCTTAGGTAAGAAAGAATTTAAGAACAAATATAATGAGCATGACTCAGGTGGGAAAAGAGTTTCACTGCATTACTACTGTATTTGTCAAAAGACTCCAGGGAAAAATACCCCAACAGGCAAAGAGATATTTATAATGTATATTACGGAAAAATTATAAGTATATAAAATAGTAAAGAACCAAATTCATGTCTGAAAGACCAACAGTCCCAAATACAGTAGGCAAAGTGCTTGAACTAGTATCTCACAAAGGAAAAAGTACCAATGACCCAAATATCATAAGAGAAGATATACAACTTCATTAGAAATCAAAGAAACATAAACTACTCTGATGTAGTACTTCCTATCCAGCATTTTGGGAAAGGTAATGTCATCAATAGCAAGAGCTGCAGGTGGGGAGAACTCATACCCTCATATTTGAAATGCTAGAGAGAAAGTGTTTGTGACCAGTTTAGAAGACTCTTTTCTTTGACGTGGTCAGCTGAAGACACCCTTTGCCTCACCACTCCTAGGCTGTCTATATTCTGGAGAAACTCTCATACATTGATACCAGATGAACATAATATTCACAGAATAATTGTTAAAGAATTTCTTGGGACACTATTTTTATTTTATTTTTTACCCACTTTCCCTTCTCCACACCATGATGGTACCTGTGATGCAGCCAGTGAACCTACCCTCATGTGTCAGTATCACCCAGTGTGTGTAGTGCACATTAAGGTCCACTCTCAGTTTTGCACATTCTATGTGTATTGACACATGTGTAATGAACATGTATTTTCATCATTTTGGTATCAAATAGAATAGTTTCTCTGTCCTGCAGATCCCATGTGCTTTGCTTGTTCATTCCTCCCTTCCTCCCTACTAAACCCTGACAGCCATTAATCTTTTTAATGACTCTATAGTTCTGCCTTTTCCAGAATGTCATATAGTTGGAATCACACTACAGTATGCAGCCTGTTCAGATGGGCTTTTTCCCCTTGGTAATGTGCATTTACTCACCAGCAAAACATCTCCACCAGCAGTGAGAGAGAGTTCCTGTTGTTTTACATCTTCACAAGTATTTGGTAATGTCAGCGTTGTCATTTTCATCTAATAGGTAAGATCATTGTTATTAATTGAGGGAGGCCAAAGGAAATAATTCAGATGTTCATTCACATAAAAATTCAAAGAGTTGAAAATTTCACATAAAATAAAGTGACATAAAACTGTACAACTGTTGCATCAAAGTCAATTTGCTGTTTTTGATTTTTGTACTATGATTAGGTGAGATGCGGCCGCTGGGAAAACCAGGAGGAGGGTATGTGGGACCTCTCTGAACTATTTCCCCCATCTTTCTGTGCATCTATATATTTTTCCAGACTGAAAAGTTATAAAGCAATTTGAGTGTTGTTTTCTTATCGATGAAATACTGTCCAGCTATGAAAGCAACGAACCATTGAAACAAACCACAGGGCTACACTCAAGAACATCATATGATCTGAAGAAAAGAAATTGCATAAAAACTGATACAGTATGAAACACAAACACATGAGGATAAGCAGTATATTATTTTGAGATACAACTGTGATAAAACTTAAGAAAAGCAAGTAAATGATAAGAAACAAAATTGAAGATAATACTGATCTTAGGGGACTCCCTACACTTTTGTGAATTTTATCTCCAGGAGCTCTATCAAATCTTCACAGTGAATATTGGAGAATTCCCTTTCATTTATGGCAGGGGTAGTAGAAAAGGAACTATTTTGAAATATGCCTGACCTTTAAGTTCTTTATAACTTAGGATTGTCTTCTGGAGAAACTATTTTACTAGAGCCTGATCTGATGGGGTTTTTGTTAGAGCCCAACTTAACTCCAGGGTGAGGGGATTCTTGCAAGACTAAACATGCTCTTACCATACAATCCTGCAGTTGTCTTCCTCAGTATTCACCTAAATGAGTTGAAGACTTATATCCCCATAGAACCTGCACATGCATGATTATAGCAGGTTTATAAATAATTGCCAAGACTTGGAAGCAACCAAGACATCTTTCAGTAAGTAAATGGATAAATAAACTGTTGTACAACCAGACAGTGGAGTATTATTCTGGGTAAAAAGAGCTATCAAGTCAAGAGAAGACATAGAACAACCTGAAATGCATTTCACTAAGTGACAGAATCCCATCTCAACAAGGTGCATGCTGTATAATACCAACTCTGTGACATTCTGGAAAAGGTAAAACCATGAGGTCATTAAAAGGATTAGGGGTCATCAGGGTGTAATGGCAAGGGAGGATGAATTGGTAGAACATATAGGATCTTTAGGACAGTGAAACTCCATCTTCTGTACATCTCTGCAATGTTGATCTACATCTGTCGATCCATAGAATGTGCAGTAGTAAGAGTGGACCTTGATGTAAACTATGGACTTTGGGTGTACTACTGTCTTGGTGTAGGTTCATTGACTGCAGCAAACATACCGCTGTGTTTCAATAGTGAGTGGGGCTGTGCATATATGGAGGTGAAAGACATATGAGAATTGTCGATGTTTTCTGTTCAATGTTGCTATAAACCTAAATCTCTTCTGAAGTTTACCAGTTAAAAAGAAAAAAACCCTGAAAACACCCCCAAACGTGATCTTTAATTTATTGAAAAGAATAAGTGAAGGTTATATTTCAACAGTTTTGACAGAGCAGAGACATAGAAAGGATCTATCACTAACACTTGGGTAAACTATGGAGTTCTTAAAGGGTGGTCTCTGGACCAGCAACAGCAGTACCACTTGGGTATGTATTAGAAATATTAATTTTCAGACCTCATCCAAGATCTACTGAAACCCTGAAAGAGGAGCTGCTATGGTTTGAATGTTGGTGCTGCCTCCATAATTCACATTGAAACTTATTCCCCAGGGCAGCAATATTAAGAGATGGAGGGCTTAATAGGAGGTTATGCAACAAGGGCTTCATCTTCAAGAACATAAACTATGTTAGAAAAACATAGTTTATCAAGGCTACAAGTTAACTTATATTATTGCTTTGTATATGGATAAGTTTTAAAATAGAAGATCAATTTAAAGTTGACGTGAACGGAAGTAGTAAGCTAAAGTTATAAGGTCATATGAGACTATCATAAGATTCATGGAGTCAGTTCTCAAATATTAAAGTTTTAGTAAACTGAACTGAATGAATCTCTAAAATATTTTCCATTCCAAAATCATGAGACTTAATATGGCTGCTTTTCATATTTGCTTCCTTGATTTTACTTTTTA
The DNA here is from genome assembly GCF_001458135.2 of Marmota marmota marmota. Classification (NCBI taxonomy): domain Eukaryota; kingdom Metazoa; phylum Chordata; class Mammalia; order Rodentia; family Sciuridae; genus Marmota; species Marmota marmota. The sequence goes on from NW_026000223.1 coordinate 1,640,816, forward strand.
AAATTCAAGCTAATGTTTAAAAATTTGTTCATAATATTTGTGCTGGAATGTGAAATGGTCTATACTAGGGAATACTTATCAGACTCAACCTAACCATGGCTAATGGACAGTATAGATAGTTCACATGCACATTATCAAAATGAAACACACTAGGGAGAAAACTGTTTTGAAAATATCATTTAATTTTAGAAACAGTTTCTTTCTATCACCTTGTATTTATAGGATGATAGGCAGATGTTTTTCTAAAAGGAAATGAAAAGACATTTGGGGACAGTAAAAACATATTTTGGTAATTAGGTATTTATATTTTATAAAGTTTGCACGTTATGAATAACTCCAAAATAGCTGGCTTTTTAAACTGACATTTTGCAATAGCTCTATTGAGATATAATTCACACATCATACAGTCCACCCACATAAAGTATATAAATTCAGTGTTTTCTATATTCACAGAGGTGGGCAATCATCGGCATGACCAATTTAAGAACATTTTCATCATCCCAAAATTAAACCTTGTGTCCATTATTGGTTACTCTTCATCTTGTTCCCATATACCTCTTACCCTAGGCAGCAACAGCTTCCTCCTCCTCCTCCTCTTCCTCCTCCTATTATTATTATTGTTATCATCATCATCATCATCATCATCATCATTTTGGCTTCATGGATTTGAGTATTCTAGACATTTTATATACATGAAATAATATAGTATATGGCCTTTTGTGACTTGATTTCTTTAACTTAGCATGTTTTTAAAATTCATCTTTGTTGTAGCATGTATAATTATTTTATTCTTAAATAATATTCTGTTACATCAATATGTAGTATTTTATCTACACATTTTTCAGTTGATGGATATTTATTTTTCCTACTTTTTTACTGCATAAATAATGGTTTTGTGAATATTCATGTACAAGTTTTTGTGTGAACATGTTTTTGTTTTTCTTGAGCATATGCCTAGGAGTGGAATTGCTGGGGTCAGATAGTAACTGTGTTTAACAATTTGAGGAACTTGATTGGACTTAAGAAGCACTTTTGTTCAATATAAAATTATGATTTTATTTAAAACTGCATTTCTATTTTAACTTTTAATAAAGTACAAAGTTTTGTTTGTTAAGAGTTTTAGATAAAATACTTCCCCAAAATTATGTTTGGAAAAAATCATTATTAAAATACACGTTTTTGAGCACAGCTGCTTACAAACTGCTATTCTACATTACAATTTATCATCATTTATCAAAATTGTCACATCCTTCTGTGATATTTTTTTTCTCTGAATATTTTGTTGCTGCCTGTGTCATTTAGCATTTAGAAAAAAGTGTCATGGAATCTGCTTCCAGTTGAACTGATGAAATTCATGTTTTTTTTTGTGTGTGTGTGTGTTGACTTTTACAAATAAATTATATATTGTTGAGAAACTGATGATAGTTTTCTTTCTCTTTCAAAATTTTCATTTCAACAATAATGAATGTGTTTCTAAAATAAAAGCATAACATTTTTGTGTCTATCCACATCTGACACTTTATATTTTGCTGTCTTGTCCTATTAATATTTTAAAATTTTAGGAAAAGTTACTTTTTATATAATGAGATTTTGTGTTGAATACATTGTTAATATTTGTCTTACTTTGTAAACATTTATTAGAGGCTTTTGTGTCAAACTGTCTACCCTTAGATTCTTTTTTAGGAAAGGCCTTCAGGATTTTTGTTCCCTTTTTATATCTACTTATGAAATTAGGTCTTAGTGCTTTGTTGTCAGAAAGGAATGCTCTGGAATAAGGATCAACTAAACTAAAAAGGAAACTAAATGCAGTGACTAGCTGGGGTAACAGGGAGAACTGTCAGTGTGGAAAAACAATGCTCCAAAGGGAAAAGAAAGAAAAAAATGCCAATTAGATTTGAAGGGATTAGATCTTTTCACTGACAAAGTTAAGCCTTTTGTTGCTGTACAGAAGAAAATCAAAAGCAATGATAAAATAGCCTGAGGAACTCAGTGTCCTTGTAAACAAAAACACAACATATTTGTGTCCTTGTAAACAAAACATAACATATCCTTAATCTTTGAATATAGAACTGTATGATTCTACTGATAGATCAGCTGAGAGTGCCCTTGATTGCGTTTCTGAAGGAGAGAGCGTGTCCTACACACATCACACTGGAATAATGGGTGTTTATAAAAGGAAGAGGCAAAACTTCATAGTTTGGATCACATGAGAGATAAACTCTGAGACAGGGTTTAATGCAGAATATTAGTGAGTGCCCTTGGGAAGTTAATAGGAGAGAAACCCAGGAATCAGGATTGAGTAAGACTTGAAAGAATTTAAGTAGTTAGTCATGGGTGTCAGAGTAGGCTTCATCAGGAGGATATTTGATTAAAGACTCAGAGGCCCTTAAGGAGTTAGTTGTGTGAGTACAGGACAATTATGTTGGAGGCAGAAAGAACACTGTGAAATTCCTCAGGCAAGAGAATTCTAAGACTTCTCGGAGAATGCAGGAGAATGCATGTGAATGCCACTGACCATACCATTGAATATAGACTGCAGGGAGCTAAGGCTGGGAATAGGGAGACCATTCTGTTGAGTGATCCCAGAGAGAGAGAAGATATAGCGTGGACCAAGGAGGTAGCAGTGAACATGCAATGAAATTATCAGACTCTAAATACATTGTACTTTGAAAATAGGACCAGGTAGATTTGATCATACCTTGGCTGTGGGATATGACAGAAAGAAGTATTAAGGATTAGTTTATGGTTTACAGTGTGATTACCAGAAGGATGAAGTTGATACCAACTGAAATAGAGAAGGCTGTGGGAGAAGCAGGTTTGGTAGAGAAGAGCCAGAGTTAGTATTGGGTACATTACAAATGTGAGATTCTGTAAGATATTCAATTTCAAGTATGAATGTGGAGTTCAGGAAAGAGGTCCTGTAATATATGTAACTATGGGAATCATCAGCATATGATAGATGTTAACTAAACCAAAAGACTATGTGGACTCACCAAATGACAAAGTGTAGACTGCTTGGCAGTGAGACTGAGGATTGAGTCCTATGGACACTCTAGCACTTAGAGATTGGGCAGGATGGAGGAAACCAGCAGGAGAGAGTGACATAGAACCTCAGTACTCTGCACACTGTTCGACAGCAGTAGATAATAGAGGTTTATTGAGCTGATAACTCCACAGAGAAAATGTAAATTAGCATAAGACAAATGGTGAATTTTATTGTCTTTGTAGAATAAATTAAAAGATGAAAAATAGAATCAATTGTTATCAAGTCCTCGGAAATTAGAGTAAAAATATACTAATTTTTTCCCTAGTCTGTAAATGTATCAACTTTAAGGAAAGGTATATACATTTTTTATTTTTATTTTTATTTTGTGGTGCTGGGGATTGAACCCAGGGCCTTGTATATGAGAGGCAAGCACTCTACCAACTGAGCTATATCCATAGCCTGGTATATACATTTTAACAAGTTAAATTATTTTAATGCAATTATTTTTATTCTCCATGGTACTTAATGTGCTAATATAGATTGTTCTTCAAGAAAACGTAAAAAAATATTCTGTCTTTGTAGAAATGAATCTAGTTTTATTGGATCGATTATTTCTATTATTTGTGAATATACTTTTGAATAGCAATACCAAGTAGTTGAAACTCATTGTAGAAATTATCCTATAAATGTATCTGTATTCCCCAAATGGAATTACAGAAGAATTTCTACAATCAACCTGGTAAAACTCATTGATAATTTCCATTCACGTAATTTTACTTTCATATATTTGATAACTTCCTATAGAATTTTCAGCATTCATCATGGTCATAACTGGCACTAAGGGTGAGTTGAAAATGGTACTGAATATACAATATGCAGATACTATTTTCAAGGACTTTATATTTTAAGTTAAAAAGTTAAAACATTTGTGTAAATGCTCATGTAAACAATCTGGATGAGAAAACATACAAAGATGTAATTGCAGTTCTATGTGACTCCTGTCTTACTATCTCTGTTGAAAAGAAATTTATTAAAGATTAGACTGAGAACATAGCAATATGGATAAACTTGAGTTTTAACAGAGTGGAAAGGAAAAGAAAAACTCAAACTCAGGTGCCTTGATATAGACAAAGGTTCTATTACTGGGTCAGCTAATAGGATTGAATGGTCATACCTATATTTTTTAAAGTGAGTTAAATTTTGGATATGTTGATCTGACCTGTCAGTGAGAAGTACCTGTCTCATTGTGGGAAGATGAGTAAGCTTCTCAGAATTGAAGATGGCCCTGGGAGGCAGAAGCAAGTAGTGAAACTGTGTGAAGTTTTGAAAATGAACAGGAAACAGCATTTTTACAAGATCATCTTAAGCCAGAAATCTCAGTTTTTCTTGAGACTTGTAAGAGTCTCTGAAGATATAAACTAGGTTGGACAATTACCTAAGATCTATTAAATATTTAACATTATGGACGTTATATGGAGTGTATTTTGTGCTTCTTGATTTTGGTTAATTTGTGGGATGGGCCTTCACAAAGACCTTCACAGATCTCCATCCAGGTTGACACCGGTGGTCCCATCATTGCCACTCCCCACCACAACTCCCTCTCTGAGATTTTTTTTTATTTATTCAGGGACTTTGTTGCCATACCTTCTTCTCATTGCAGTGATCCCAGATCTCTTGGAAAATGGGAAATTGCTAATTTTCTTCTATGAGTTGTTGGAGAGATCCTTGATTTATGATATGTAAGTTTTGTAATCTTTGGCCCTTACATGGAAATGGTAAATATAGAAGTCTTCCTTGGAATAGAATTTTTCCCAAAGTATTTTGAGATAACATGCAAAGCATTAAAATTTACATTTTCAATTAAAGCAGAGGGAAACTGTTTACAACAGGGGTACAGAAGTTGATGCTGTTGTTTATTGTGTTATGTGCTGGTTATAGACCCTCGTTTTACAGTTATTTCTCTGAAATGCAATAAAAAAGAATGCCTTGCACCATAGTAACCCCTATGAAATGGGACATATGCTGTTTCTGACACTCACAATATGTTTTGCTGATACTGTGTTTGCTCATAAATATGTTTATTATAGGTCCTGTCTGAGGCAGGGATTATTTTCTGGAGAAATCCTCTTGATAATATTAACTTCTGGTTTTCCTTGAAGAAGAGTGAAGCTTTTTGTCTTCTTTGGAGAATTTTATACTTTTAGTTCCTAATAACATAGTTGATGGCTGATACAAGTCTTTATGGCTTACGACTATTTCATCAGAAGGTGCCCTAGTTGCAGAAAACATTACACCCTTTCTCTGTATTTTGAGGTGGGGGGGGAGATGACATGTAATGTAATAGACATTCTGCAAACTATAGTGTTGTCTTAATTATAAATCTCCTGTTCTCTTAGTCTCTGTGTATGCCACCAACAGCATTTGATGTGGTGTCTGACCTGGGTTCACATTCTGGTTTTGTCACTAAAAGCTTTATGACTCTGGTGCTAACATTTCTCTGAGTCTTGAGAGTTGTTAAATTACTAAATTAAAACAAATTCATGAGATCCTTTTGATGTCACTGAATGTCATATTTATTGAGTGCCCAAATGTAGATACATGCCTTTAATGGAGAAGACTTCTAAGTGGCAAGAGAGAGGCTGCTTTTGGAGAGGAGAGAGTGAGATAAGATGCTAAATTTGGGAATATATCTTATAAGGAAGTCCTATGAGGATGCGATCATTCTATAGACATGAACTTGTGATCTAGCACAGCTAGTGTTTTGTAACAGGATGTCTGTGTGGGCATTTATGACTGGGAGAGAGTGATTAGAATGGTGTGGGCAAGGGAACCTAGTGCCATTTGCTGCGTGTAACCTGGGTCCTTTCCACTTAGGGAACTGGCCAGGGAGCTATACCTGCCTTCTGAAAGAAGATGCTAAGCATGACTGCCTTCTCTTAAAGTAAAATAATCAAATTTTATTGAAGAAATGTTTTAGAGAAATGATTGCATGTTTTCAATCTTACTCTTGATTGTTTACTGAGCTGCTTATTTGGGAAAACCTGTATGGAAGTTCACGCTGAGGAGATTACTTGGGAGGATTTCTTAGGAATAACTTAGATATTTTCTCTATGTGAGAATAATATTTTCTTATAAACAAAGCATTCTATTTTCTCAAGTTCAAATATTTTATTTTCCTTAAAGATAATGGAGTGAAACATATATTTTAGAGTTTGAGGTTCTTGTTATTTTAAAATCAATAGCCAATATACGTAACTAGCAATTATTTAGGAAGAGTAATATGATGAGAAACTATTGGAACCTATAAGAATCTTAACATCGTGGAGTTGAAAGGGACAAATTAGTTGCTTTTATAGATGGTATTTATCTCATTAGTTAATTATTTTAACTCTAAAATGGTAAAAAAATTACTTAATTTGTTAAGTAATATTTCCAGGATTAAAAATAATTTATTCATTCAAAAAATATTTATTTATTAGGTTCTTGTTACACACCAGGGCATAAGCTGATTCAGAGGGTATATCTGTGTGCTAGAAAGAAGATTATCCTGGCCTTACTAGATTATACAGGTTACAGAGAAGAGGTGTTACCCATTGATGGCACATATGATGAGAATTCCAAAGTTGTGGCTGCCAGAGAATCAGACCTTATACAGGACCTACCTGAAGCTGGGGAGGAAGAGGAATGCAATGGTGTGGCTTTCTGGTGAAAAGTACACCATTATCTCATTGACTTCTCACAACTCTTTTATAATTTACATCTAATTTTCACCCTTTTATAGTGGAGTAAACTTGTGTTCTTGTAGGTCTGTGCTTAACTAATGTTCATGAAATAAGTCCAGCAAGTAAACCTGAACGCAGAGCCGTTATGCGTTTGCCCAAGATCCTCAGCAAGATAATAGCAGAGTTGGGATTGTTCCTTTAAACCATGCTGCCACTTTGAGTGCACATAGACTTATATGTATGTATGTATGTATGGTAGATGGGAAAGGTGCACAGTTTTCTGTATTCTACACTTAGTAGTATGAAAACCATTCCACACAAAGCAAACAATTTAATAACAGTGAAGTCAGGGCTCCCTAGTACAATCCATTTTAGTCCCCATCACTATTTATAAGTATATTCGATTTTCCAGCTAGATGGACTTTGAACTGTGGGTTTAGTGTATTAAATAATAGGAGCCAGCTCTACGAGGTTTCCTTTGGTAAGCTATATTCAAAGCCATTCATCCAAATTTAGGGTGTTCTGAAACAAAAGGTTTATATGTCATCTTGTCTAATGTGTGGGTCGTGTGGGAGAGTTTTCTTTGCAAATTGAATCATTGGAAACCAGTGCTCCTATAACTGCATTTGAAATCCTTTATCTGGTAAATCTCTGGTAGTTTTAATTTCTTTCTCAAAGAAAACATCTGTTACAAGTATTTGCAGTCTAGTTGTGTGTAGGTTACACATCTTAATTAGTAAAGCTATAATAGCCGTCTTGGGATTTTGTAGAAATTCCATTACCAGCTAAAAGTGAACATTTCTGATCCTCTCTAGTGATCCCATAATCAATTTCAGGTCAATATCTACTGTATGCCTTTTATCCACCAACTCCAACCCCCCCTCCCCCGCAACACACACTTCTAAACATTGTTGATGGGGAATTCCTTTATGAGGACCTCTTTTTTTGCTTAGAAGGGAGGAGTTTGGAGAACTATAATTTTTATCATTTATATCATTTATGTTTAGTTTCTGGCAATGTCTTTAATCCCAAAGAAGCGATTGTCCAGGTCTTCTAGAGTTTTTCAGAAGGCACATGAGGTGAGAATCAATTAGCAGTACCTATGTCCTTTTGTCATTTACTGGGACTCTGAAAAATGCCATAGTATACATAGTAGAGAAATAATGACATGTACCTGCTTTCTTAAAGGTCAATTCCTTTTTTTTCCCAGCATGCAGTGGTTTATTTATTAGAGTAATAGTTAGAGTTTTAGGACTTTTGAATGGTTGGCAGGGCTTACATTGCAGAAAGGACATAGAGCCCAAATTAATACATATATTGGCACTATTGCTATAGTACTTTGAGCAGGATGATTCCATCCTGACTTCCAACCTGGAGTCTACTGCTATAGAAAGGTATAATGTGGTTATAATATTCCTCCCTAGTATGTCCTGGCTTCTATATAGTGTTTGTTTCCTAAAAACTTTAATATCTGTTTGGGTTTGCCCCTGTTAGCTGTGTTATAAGGCAGACAAGCTCAAGCTGACACACACACTTTCTCTCATGACAAGGACCGATTGTGATTTATGACCATTTGCAGGATGCTAGTGATGTGGGGAAGGGTGAATTTTTAGCTAGCAAGAATCTATCCTTTCAGTTGACTATAAGACCATGTTAAAAATCTGTATCAGAGTTAAAAAAGAAAATTCTTTACTACAGTTTTCTTTTTTGTGGAGAACCCTTTGTTTAACTTTCTATGTTCATCAAATGTTTTAGGTTCAGATCACCTTAATAAGAATTTATTTAGTACATGTGACATGCAGGGCATTCTAATGCTGGCTGAAGTGACACTTTTCATGAAAATCCTGATGAATAGAAAGTTAAAAAATTATGGGGTAATAGTATGGTTCTTGTCTGATCCAGTTGAATAAACATTGTTATGAAACAATGCTTCTTTTCCTACCAAAATTTGACTTATCTAACAAGCATCATAGGAAAGACAAAAGAAGGATATGAAAAATTTATTCACTGTTTTTCACATTAATATGAACTTCTATTTTCACCAGATATTCCTAAAGATCTTGATTATAATATATAACAGTAAAACCCTGCATTTGGCTTTGAATACCAACGCAAAAAGATGGTTTACATATATAATAGATTCTGTGAAAGCACAGATTCCTATTTAGCCCTGAATTTCTGTCTTACATGAAGAAGAACCAGTCTTGTTGGTTGGGGCCAGTGACCTCCATCATTGTAACTCTTGCAGCAGAACATATCGCATGTGAGCAGTGAATTCTTTAATCTTGTTGGCAAGATTATTTGTCTTGTATATTAACCATTCTTTATTACTCATGGTATTTCTTGCATTCATAGTTTACTGAAATGAGATACTCAGTTAATAAGACTTCTTTCCCCATCACCAGAATTCTCAGAACAAGCAAAATCTGACCAGACATCTTCATTTCATTAAGCTTGACCTCTTTACAGAACATTTTTGGAAGTTCAGTAAACACTGGATCTTAGAGATCATTGACCCAAATGTAGTCACGTGACTCACGTCCAAGCAAGGAAGCCTGAGAAAACATAAGCATTTTAAAAGCCTTGACATCTGAATAGAAATAAGAATTTTGATAATAAGGAAGAGGCTATAGCTTAGCTGCCCAAGTTGTGCTTTTTTTTTTTCTGTCTCTGATTTCCTCCCAAAACTTAGAATGAAACTCTGGTTACTTGCTTTTTCTTGATCCCTATGAGTCCCAATGTTTGCACTTCATGCCTGTCTTTCATTATGAGAGGAAGATCCTTCAAATTCTATGCAGTTTTCAACTACATTAGCTTTTTAGGGATATCCTTGAAGCAGAACAAGAAGGAGTGTCTCATAGTTTTTTTTTTAATTTCAGATTTTATTGTCAATTCTAATTATCTGTGTAAACCAACTCATGAAGAAACATGTAATTCTTAGATGAAAAGGGAATCTGGGGCTCAAGACTTTGGTTCTGTGGTCTGAGAGAAGCAGAGGTGATTCCTACATAAAAATTAGGGCTTTTACCAGAAAGGGACATGAATACTGGGAAAGAAAGTGACAGATATCCTTGTCGGCAAGATGTACTTGGCTTTTCAGAAATGAGTAAACAGAAAGCTCCTCTGGTTTTCTACTCTTGACATCCCCTTAAACACATCATCCAGACAGAGTTGACTTAGGTGGTTTTTAAATATAAAAGCTCTGCAGTCTCCCAAGAATGAGGCTGCATGCAATCACCCTCATAGGATGTTTTATGTAAGTAAATACTCTTGTCCCTTCAAAAAGAGAGCTTATAATTTACCTTTAGGGAAACCTGCAGGATGTGGTAGGAATGAGGTGAGTGAGACCTTCATTTTCACACAGACTTTTTGGAGGCAGTTTTAACTCTTTGCATCATGTTTTAATTCCCTTATCCCTATGGATAGGAATCCTGATTTTAGCATCTGAGTGGTAATTATGAAAGACGTTTGGTCGAATAAATCAGGAAGGATGCTTACATGAATAAATCTCATCCAGTTTCTGCTCAGTCACTGGGCAGCGGGAGCTACCAAGGCTGACCTGAGGTGAGGACGCTGTGTGTGGAGCTAGTGGAACTGCAACTCTTCAATCTTATCCAAGATGATGATTTTCTTTTTGCTGCTGACCAGCTGTTTTTCTGACTTTCCAAAAGCATGAATACCTCACATAAACACAGACTCATAAATATTGGAGTATCTTCATGACATCATAGTCTCCTTTTGAATGGAAAGAAATGAAGGAGGCAGAGTAAGTTGCTTCCTAGTTCTTGGTAGAAACCAAGCATCCTGAACTTGGTTCTGTGCTCTCTGTCCAGTGCTTAGCTCACTGAACCCGGGAAAAAATGGGACTGAGCTTGGTGTATTTCCATGTCCACTTCCTGGGTTCCTGGTAATTCACAGACTTGAAATCTACTCATGTGAGTGTCAAGTTGTAGATTTAGGAAAAGGTTCATTGATTATAAAATAATCCAGGAGGTGAGGTCTGTGTGGCAGTTTTAGGTTAAGTCAAGCAAGGGGGAAATGGAGAGTTGTGGCCTGGTGAAGAAGTATGCTAGTTGAACACACATATCTGCTGTTTGTGATTGGACTTAGGATTATTCTTTTGTCTCTGTGGCTGATTAACAGACTGTTTTGCTGCTGGAGCTGCTGAACCTACAGTAGCATGAATCAGCAAGTAGGAAGTATTATTAGTCATGTGAACTCGGGCATTTCCCACTGCCAAAGACTTGATATATTCATATCTTCCATTTTATCCCTTCAGTGGAGATACATCCCATGCAGTGATACCATGTTCTGTCTTTTGTGTGGCTCACTTGGGGGTACACTTGGTCTAGTCCAAGTAATTACATGTAACATAAACTTACATACAATATAATCAACAAAGAGGCTGTCTTTCCTTCCCCTACCTCTGAGACTCAGCATCACCCCACAATGTGTATACATTGACACTTTTTGCTCTTGCTGTGACCACATTTTTAAGTCTTAAATCAGTCTGAAAAAGGATTATTTTTCTGTGGATTTCTTTTCATGAAGAATTTTATAAACACATATGATTCAAACTTAATTCTTTAATATCAATATAAATTTTGTTTTTATAAGCAAAACGTTATATGAATCTAGATTTCCCTAGGAAATCTGTGACATATATGTCTGAAATGTTAGGTAATATGAGTCTGGATTGAGGCAGAAGTAAGGGAAGGAGAGAAAGATTCTACCTTGAGGGAGCTGAACAAAGGGGCCAAATAGTTTTGTTTCACCATAGAGTGTAACTTAAGCTTAGTTTTGGTTTCTTTTGATAATGTTTTCCCTTTGTCGATTCTGTGACATCAAGATAGAGAAATCAATTTTTTAAAAATTTGTTTTAATTAGTTACACATGACAGTACAATGACCTTGACATATCATACATTTGAATTAGATGGGATATAATATCTCATTTTTCTGAGTATACAGGTTGCAGAATCACATTGGTCATGCATTCACATAAAAATTTACTTCTACAGCAATACTTCTGAAACTTGAATGTCCATGCAGATCCCCCTGGAAATATTGTAAAATACAAATTCTGACTCTGGTAATGGTGAAAAAGTGGTTCTTAGAGTGTGTTCCTTAGAGCAGCAGCATTCACACCAGCTACAAGCTTATTAGAACTATCAATTCTTGGGTGCCAACAAACAAGTGAATTAGAATTTCAAAGGATGAGCCTGAAACTAGTTTAAGAAGCTCACCAGGTGAATCTCATTCACCTTAAAATTTGTCACTGACATACAGGTTTTGTTTGCTTGTTTTGTTTTGCAGGAATCTGGGGTTTTCTATTCTGTTATTGGTCCTTACATTAATCAGTTTATATCAAGCAATTGAAACAGTTGAATAGAGATCTTACTTAGGTTCCTGACTGTTAGTGTCCTGCCAATTAATGGGCTCTATTAAAATATATATTTATTGATTTTTCACTACCCTCTGTTATAAAATTGTTATCTTCTATAAAGCAAACATACCATTTCATGGAATCATGCACATCAATAACATGGTTAGATACCATTACATGGCAAATGAGTAATACTTTTAAAGGTAGAATTAAGCATAAGTTATCTGAAATGTCCACAACAAAATATTTTTTTTGCAAATTTTCAGTGGTTATGGATATATTATCGAAATTATACATCTTTATATCAGCTTAGTCACAATTCACAATTATTTTCAATCATATAAATGACAGTGGCCATTGCTATCCAGATTGATGATTCTGAGATTCCTGACGGAAACATGCTTAGTTGATATTACTGTTGAGAGAAGAAAACAGATTAATAATAGAGATTAGATTTCCTAAATATTCATTCTTCTTAAGGTATTCACAAAATGTGAGCGTTACCTCTTATAATGTTTCAACAGGTACAAATTTTAATCTCTCAATGTTTTATTAATTTCTGCCAAAAGCTGTATCTAGGGAAATGTAATATTGTATATTATTGTGTCATTATAGAAATGCATATTGTATATTATTTTTTAAAAATTTTTACTTGTATTAAATACAAGTAGATATAAGAACCTAGCACATCCTGCTGTGAGATCTCCCACAGAGAATTCACTAATGTGTCTGCTGAAAGTTTGTACACTCTCCAGAAGCAACAGTGTGTCTGCAGTACTCATTTACAATGTATGGGAATTTACCCACTTTATGCAAAAAATTGGGAAGGAACAGATGTTTATTCCTAAACTAGGACTTTGAAGGCCAACAATTAAAATAAACATGTCTCTGCCAAAACTTGAACTAAATTAAAAAATTTAGCATATAAATTAAAGCTTAGTTAAAACCAAATTTATCAAGGAAATACATTTGTTTTGCATTACTGGTTTCAATTATTCTGAAAAGGCTTTTATTTTATGGAACACTGAAGATTTTAAAAAGTTTCAAACAATTTATTGGACAATTGCACCATTTAAAATGGGTTATGAATGTCTGACTTAAATATATGAGCTATTAGCACACAGTTGATGAGCTTACAAGGGGGAGGAGTTAAAGCAACCATTATCCTCTAGTTTATGACCATATTCCTAGGGGGCTATAAGAAGCTGGTGTGTAGGCCTAAACTAGATGAAGCTGAGGCTGAAAACTTAACTAGCATTCTCTTCTCTCCTATTCATTTGTACTTTCTGTTGGAACTCTGAATTTTGAGACATCATCAGTAAATCATTCACAATCAAGTATTTGTACTCTTAGCTTGCTATCATAGAAGAAATGATGTTGCCTAATTAATTTTTCTTAAACACTTTCCCCTCCCCATGGAATCCTTTTACCTAAAACTATCAATAATTCAGCCTGCTGTGCTAGGATTCTGGGACCTGGGTTTACTCAGTCTCCAACTCTTAATTATCACTCCTCTGCTTCAACCCAATGCATTACTTTACTGTCTCCAACACACATCAGATTCATGTAAAGTAGTTTCTTGGTTTACATTGCCCTTTTTTCCTAAAAAGGTGCAGATTGTCAAACATAACTGCCTTTGCACATAAAGGCAGATGCATATGAAAATATTTTAGGGTTATTATGTTGTAAATGTTTTTAATATTTAATCAGTATTGAATCTTCTCCCAATTATACATGCTTCTGAAACAGAAAATACTGGACACAATTTAGTTCTTTCCAGATAATTTAGGGGTAACATTATGCACAATATGAAATTGTAATACAGAGATTTCTACTAGATGGGTAAACTTGTTTTTTTTGGGGGGGAGGTACCAAGGATTGAAACCAGGGGGGCACTTAACCTCTGAAGCACATCCCCAGCCCTATTTTGTATTTTATTTTATTTTATGCTATGAAACTCAGTGCTTTTGCTGAGACTGGCTTTGACCTTGAGATCCTTCTGCCTCAGCTTCTCAAGCCACTGGGATTAAAGGCATGCACTACCCCAACCAGCTATATGGGTATACTCTTAAGGAATATTTGTCCCTATATTAACTGGACCCAGGCTGTGCTTTTTTTGTTTTCTGTATATCCTGAATTCTTAGTTTTTTAAAATATTTCCCCTATTGCCATTAGTGTCTGCCCTTGCTGCTACACCTGTCTCCAAGTAGAAGTACTTTCCTTTGTAATATAATTTTTCAGTTTGTTGTAGGTTGGTAAAACTTACATAGTAAAAAATCAATAAACTTTGAATAAGATCTAAGGAACCCTCTCATAAATAAAATTGCTGAGCTAGGTGGTACTTTTTTCTTATCTTCTTGTGTATACTTTATCATTTGCTTACTTCTCAGTTCTTCTCTATGATCTGTGTAGTTCAGAGTATTATTAATCAACTTCCAATTAAGGTTTGGAACAATAAGGAACATCTCGGTAATTTGGTAAGGACGTGGAAAGCGGAGTAGTGATGTGGTATTTCTGGTGACACCTGCTCAAATGTTGATTTATTGGATGGTTACTGAAGATCCCATCAGACCTCAAAAGTTCTTTATTAGCATTTATGACTCTTTTTGATTAGTTAATAAAGTAATATTCTCTCAAATAAAATTCAGGGTATGTTTGGCTAACTGTAAATAGATACATATTTTTCATTTGTTTTTTAAAGATAAAGTCTTTAAGATATTAAAAAAAAAATTCCACACATAGTTCACAGTTGTAGCTACTGAGGAGGATAGTTTTCAAGGGACTGGAAATATTGTCTCCCCTTGGCTCCTTCATCCTTCATCTCTTCCCTCCTTCCTCCTGCCAGCTTCTTACCCCAATGTGCTGCCAAAGGACAAGTGATGTGATGGAAGTTGGAAAATAGTAATTTATGAGAAAAGCCTGTGTTCCATGCTTTATGAAAGTAAATTGTAGAAAATTAATGTTGTGACAAGATGATTCTATTTTGATGAATAAAATCATTGAAGAGCTATCAAGCCCCACTGTTTCTCCACTGAGATGTTTTTCTCCCCTCTCTATTCTGTATTTGCATTCTTGGCTTTCATCCCAATTAGTTTTTACTAAAGAGTGATACTTAGGGAGAAAAGATTTTGACCTACCTTGTGAACAATAGAAATACTTACCACCCATTTTTTCCACCTGTTAAATCTGTTATTAACACTCTGTGCTTTCAAAAAGAAAATCCCACACAACTGGGATTTCTACTTAATGAAAGAGGCAATCCAATGTCAAAACAAAAACAATTTTAAAGCACCTTTCATGAGCTCCAAAGAACAGTGGCCACAAGAAGTGCTAAGGTTTATTTAATGTCTGATGACTGAGTTCAAGGGCATCTATTAGGCTAAATTAGATTTATAAATTCTTACATCATCTCAAATTCCTTAGGACAGTAGCAGTAAACTAAAATTTTATTTTTATCTTCTAATTTATTGTGTTTTTTGCATAGTTAATGTTTTCCAATGGTTTAAAAGTCTGAGAGTAAATGAGTTCATAGTAAAAAATTTCCTTCCCATATCCCTGTCTTTCTAACTCTTTTTCCTCTGCCTCCTGTCCCCAAGAAAATGGTTGTCAGTTACTGATGTGTCTTGTCAGTTTCTTTTATTCATACAGAAGCTAAAATAAGCATGCATTATTCCTTCACTTTTTAAAAAATGTAATGTATTTGGCTGAACTGACAATAATATATATTAGCAATTCCTTTATGGATGTTTGGCGAATTGCTAGTCTTTTGGTATTACAAATAATGCTGCAAAAAATAATATTGTACCTCAATAATTACATACTGTGGGATAAATTCCCAGAACTAGAATTGCTTGGTTAGAGCATTTAAGTATTTGAATGTTGATGGAGATTGTCAAATTGCCTTCTCTAGAGGTTGTTGCTAACTTGCAGCCCCAACAGGCATACATAAGGCTGTTGATTTCCTTTCAACCTTACCAACAGAGCTTGTTTATCAACCTTTAGGAGTTTGTCAGTATGACAAATAAAAAAAATAATATACTAGTGAATTTTTAACTTGTATTTTTATTAAGAGTGAAGTGTAATATATATTTAAGTGATCTTTCTTTTTCTATAAAGATCCTTTCTCCCTTATTTTATTGATCTTTTTATTATTTATTTCTGGAGACTCTCTGTATATTAGAAAATATATAGAAATATTTTATATGATATGAAGTGAAAAATGTGTTTCAGAATTATATCATTAGTTTTTTTTTTTTTTGACTCTGTGGACCAACATCCCTCTACACTCCCCCTTTTTTATGATTGGGGGTGGTGTTATTTCTTATAGAATTGATTGAATTTATCTAGTTTAATGTATCTGTTTTCCTTTATTGCTTTTGAATTTTTTAGTCACGGTATAGGGTTTCTTTGCTCCAAGATTATAAAGGAATTCT
Source organism: Marmota marmota marmota (assembly GCF_001458135.2). Lineage (NCBI taxonomy): Eukaryota > Metazoa > Chordata > Mammalia > Rodentia > Sciuridae > Marmota > Marmota marmota. The sequence goes on from NW_026000223.1 coordinate 1,657,342, forward strand.
CCTGTTTGTTTTCTTCTGGAACGTCTGTATTATTTTTAATATCACTTAAATATTTATTCATTTGGACTTGTAATAAGTTTGTTTTTCTTCACATGGCTTAATTATTGAATGGGCTACATTTTTCCTATCAAAGTGAGATACCACCTTTATTATATTCTCAATTACTCTGTATGTGGAGTCAGTTTTACACTTTTTCATTCTGTGTCATTGGTCACTATTTCTATGACAGTATTCCCTGATACTGAGGCTCTATAACATCTAGAATTCCTATCTTTTATATCTGAAAGTGCTAAACCATTTTCCTATTTACAAGTTTTTCTGGGTATCCTTTTTAAAAAATATTTTTTTCTTTATTAACTTCCAGTTTGACTTGTTTCATTCAACAGTTGTTTGTTTTTTTAGAATTGCTTTACATTTTTAAGTTAAAGCAAAATACTTGTTTTATGGTGTTGAAATTTGTTTTAAAAAATCATAATATTTTCCATTTGCGCAAGCATTTTTTTAGAATATTACCCAATGGTGTTTTAATCATAATGTAAGACTTGTACATTTCTTATTGACTTTATTCCTTGGTGTTTTATATTTGTTGCCACTACTGTTAGTGATTTTTGAGCTGTTAAGTTACTGAGGTCTTTTATCAGTAAAAAGTTTTTATAAAAGCAACTTTAATGAAGTTGTTTTTCAGCTAATTATTTTGTATTTTTCAGTATATAATCATATGTTCTGTAATATATGATTTTTAAATTTTCCTTTTTCCAATTTTGTATACTTGTGATCTATTATTCCAATTTTGTATGGCTCTAAGTGATTGCTTGTTTCATGGCCATGTGCTGTACCTAGAGATCAGCTTTAAATATCAGTGACAATGGTCATCTTTCTCTTATTTCTGACTTAGGAGAATGTTCTCAATACTTTGTCATAAGGCATGATGATGGCTTTTAGTCAGAGTTGGATATGTTTATATGATTAGGAAACATTCTTCTATAGAGTAATAAAGTTGCAGCTGGCCATGTGAACACCTCCTAAGATGTGCACTTCTCAGCCCACCTGGGAGTGTGGCCTTGTGATTGATACGTGCCCATGTTCTTGCCAGTGTAATGAAAGTGACGTATGCCATGTCCCCACATCTTTTCTTTTCCCCTCTTGCTGGCAGGAAACCAAAAGCAGCCTCAACCATGCAGATGACAAGGCCTCATGGATGGAAAAGCCACACTTAAGGAACCTAGACCCTAGAAACACTTCATGGGACAGACTCTCCCCCTGTAGCACTGACTCTAGATCATCACTTAAGACAGGAAAACAAACACATTTGTGTTTTAAGGCATTTTATTGTTTCTCTTGTGATATCACTTAGCCCTTTATTACACAGGATCCACATGGAGTCCTGTTTTATTGAGTGATTTTTTTCTTTGCCTCTGTGGAGATGATCATGTGCCGTGTCTCCCTAGATATAGTAATATAAATCATATTAATGGTTGTACAGCTTCTGACCACCCTTGCTTTTCCTGGAATAAATCACACTTGATATGATGAACTAGTCTTTAAAATGCTTCTGGAAATATCCTATTGGTATTCATACCTAAGATATGTCTTTTTTCAGTATAATATTTTATTATGTTTCTATTAGTACATTAAAATTATATATAATAGTGGGGCTCACTGTGACATATTCACAGGTGCACATCACCAATAGCAAATTGGTGGAGTAACCACTTCATTTGCCAGTCCCTTTCCTTTCCCTCTCCTTCTTTCCCTGGCCCTTTTCCTTGACTCCACTGTTCTTCCTTCTATTTTTTAAAATTGGTGATTATAATTATATATAGAAGTGGGATTCATTGTGATGTACTTGCACATACAAATGCCATAATTTGGTGGTTTTCATTCACAAGTACCTTCCCTTTCCACCCACTCTTCCCTCTTTCCTCCCCCATCCAATCCTCCTCTTCTCTCTACTGTTCTCTCTTTTCATGATCTTCCTTTATTGTTACTTTTTATTGTTTCCTCTCTGGCTTCACTGATGAGAGAAAATATTGAACTTTGACCCTTGACTTTTCAAGTCTGGTTTATTTCAGCATGATTTTTCTCTATTTCCATCTACTTACCAGCAAATGACATAATTTCCTTCTTCTTTATGGCTGAGTAGAATTCCATTATGAGTATACATACCACGTTTCCTTTTTATTGGATATCCATTCCTGGTGTTGATGGACACCTAGGCTGGTTATGGAACTTAGCTATTGTGGATTATTTTATTTGTTTTATTCTTTGCAGTCTTCATCAGGTTCTGAATTCAGTGCTATTGTTTCTTTCTAGAGAGAATAAAAGTTTTTCTTCATATTTTTCTAAATTCTGGAATTATTTTAAACATTAGAATTTACTGTTCTTTAAAAGAGTAAGAGAATTCCTAAATTCCCTAGGCCTGGGATTTTGTAGTATTAATAATTGGCACATTTCTCAAATTCACCAGTTGAAATCAGGCTGTTTAGATAGATTATCTATGGCCTCTAAGACTAATTTTGGTAAATTACATTTCCTAGAAAATTGTGTATATTAACCAGATTGATTATTTTTTATGGAGTTGAGTAAAATAGGACCCGTTTTGTTTATTTTTCTCTGTTTTCATGGTTCTTCATTTTTTTTAATTTTTGTGTTTGTGTTTTATTCCTGTTTTCTTTAATAGGTTTGCTGTGCTTACATGTGGATTTTTTTTTGAAAACACGATTTAAGGAAACTCTCAAATTTATTAATGCCCGATTTCTTTATTTTAATTTTTTAAATTTTTATTTTTTGAAAATTAAATGCAATGAGTTTTCCTTTGAGAAGTGCTTTAGCTACATCTAATGAATCCAGGTATAATTTTTTTTCCATTCATATTATTTTTGTGTAAGTTCAGAAATATCAAACTGTAGATCTTTACAGGGGAAGTTATTTTAGAAATGGTTTTAAAATTCCCACAAGACATATTTTCCAGCTTCATTAATTTCTAAAATTAGTGTATTATATTCAGAGTAAGTTTTTGTGACCTTTCTAGAATTTGAATGTTTCTGACAGTTTCTTCATATTTTTATACATATTCCATAAATCCACAAATATGGATTGTTGAAAGATATTTTCTCTATTTCTAATATAAAGTATTTGCACTATATCAAGCATAGAAAAGAGAATTAGTCTCCTGTAACTTGAATGTTTTTGTCTCTTATTTACTATAGTTTCACATTTATGAATGTTTTACTATGTTATAATTATTTATAATAGTGGAATTTTTATTGTGAATTACACCATGTCGAGTTACACACTGTTGATTTTTGCATCATTTTGGGCTTGAATTCTACTTTCATAATGAAGATTAAGACCATCAACTTACATATTTTTCCCATTTTACTGGTATTTTATTAGCTACATTTTAATTATTATAAACCATTTTGTACTTTTAAATATTGTTGATCCAGGTTTCACTTTCTGATTCAATTTGAATATTTTTTAGCAAGTTAAACATATTGACATTGATATAGTATATATATTCTGAGTGAGTAATTTGTTACATTTTTTTGTTTTATGTTTCTTAGTAGTATTTCATTATTTTGTTTCCTTCAAGTATGTACTTCTTTTGATAGTTGATGGTTTCACATTTATTCTAGGAGTTATCTTTATAATTGTGCTTTTATATTATATCCTTAGACGTCTTTTCCTTTAGCATGTCAATTTTCTACTCAGGTCTGTGATAAACACAAATACCTTTGTTGTCTTCTTTTTTCATTCTTTCTTCCTGCGGTTCAATGATAGCCAATAAAATGGGATTTGTTGTTTACTTCTATCTGCTTTATTGACGCTATTTGAATTTCAGGCATTATAATATGGCAATCATTACATTTTTCAACCTTCTAATTTCTTTCCCTTCCTTCCCTATTTTATTAATCATATCATTTCTGTGTCTTAGAACTTGAAATATTCATATTCCTTTTTTAGTCATCCCAATCCTCAAATCTTTCTTCTCACTGTTTTCCACAGTCATATTTATTTGACTGAAATTTATCTATTAATGTCTTCAAGAAAATTTAATTTTTGTATGTAAAAGTTGTCTTGCTTTTATTCTCTCTTTTCCCATTTAAAGTATTTCTTTATTACAGAGATCCCAGGAGCCTTTAATATACAAATATATATTAAGAATCTCTGAGAGGAAAATACAATAGGAGAATACCCCATATTTATTTGAGCAAGGAACACATTTTTGAAGTATCCACTAATCAAACTGTGTTCTGTAATGTGGAAGTGTGTTCCGCAGAATACTATCAGGAAACCATTGTCCTTATTCTTAAAGGGCAACTTGCCTTTTACTTTCTTTTCTTGAGTATCATATGGTTATTGCTACATATTTTATGACATTAAATATAACTATAGAGAAATATAAATTTGCACTTTATAAATAACTTTCTAATTTTGCATGGCTGCCTTAAGGATCCCTTACCATTTACAGTCTAGTTCATTACTAGGCCTCTGTCTCTGGGTTAGTTTTTCTGGCTCACAGTGTACCTTTCAAACACAGTAAGTTGTATTTCAAGAATTTATTTATTTATTTATTTTTGGTACCAGGGATTGAACCCAGGGGTGCTTAACCACCAAACCACATCCCAACTCTTTTGTTTTTTACTTTGAGATAGAGTCTCACTAAGTTGCTTAGGGCCTCACTAAATTACTGAAGCTGGCTTTGAACTCATGATCTTCCTGCCTCAGCCTCCAGAACAGCTAGGATTTCAGGAGTGTGCCGCCACACCCACCTGAATTTTTTTTAAAATTATATCTTCAAATTTTCTTTCTGTCTTGTCTTTCTTTTTTATTTTTTTTTATTGGTTGTTCAAAACATTACAAAGCTCATGACATATCATCTTCCATACATTTGATTCAAGTGGGTTATGAACTCCCATTTTTTACCCCAAATACAAGTTGCAGAATCACATCGGTTACTCATCCACATTTTTACATAATACCATATTAATGACTGTTGTATTCTGCTACCTTTCCTATCCCCTACTATCCCCCCTCCCCTTCCCTCTCATCTTCCTTCTCTACCCCATCTGCTGTTGTTTAATTCTCTCCTTTTTTTTTTTCCCTTTCCCCTCACAAACTCTTATATGCAATTTTGTGTAACAATGAGGGTCTCCTTCCATTTCCATAGTTTCCCTTCTCTCTCCCTTTCTCTCCCCCCACTCGTCTCTGTTTAATGTTAATCTTTCTTTTTAGACACTCAGTCTTGTTTGTTTTTTGTGGGGGAGGGGCTGCCATAACAAAATATCCTAACTGGGTGGCTATAGACAATAGAATTTTTTTTTCTGGGGGTTTGTGAAATACAAGCTCAGGGTGCTTGCAGATTCTGTGTGTGTGGTTCAACATGTAAAAGAGGCACATGGTAGAAGAGGCACATGGTAGAAGAGGCAAGGACACTCTCTAGGGTCTCTTTTATAAGGACATTTACCGTCACCCAAAGACCTCGACTCTAAAATGACACACTGGAGATTAGAATTTAATGTATGAATCTTAGGGGACACAGACACACTCCAGATATGTTCATTGTATCTACTTTGCCTGTCTATATCTGCCATCAAATCTCTAATTCTCTTCATCTTTCTCCCCCCATTTAATTTTGTTCTCCTTTTTAAAATTTAATAGTCCTTATGTCTCTTATTCCATTTTCCTAATGTTTGTGTACTCTGAGTTAATTTTCATTTTTATCAACATTTCTGTGCTTTTTCTCTGCTGTTTCTTTGTGCCTGACAGCTTGTATTTGAGCACTTCCTGTTGATTTCCTATTTCTTCTTCATGTTCTACATTTCTAAAGGAAGTTGTCCATTTATTTTTAAAAATGAGTGGCAAATGTTTTTATTTTAATTTTTATCTGTTCTGTAGTTGAAGAAATTCGTGTGCTTTTTCTATTGGTAAGTTTTACTGTTCTTTTTCTATCATTTTGCTTCTAGTAACCTTGAGTCAGTACTGTGCCATGCCATTTAATAATACAGATCATCCATTACTTAAGATGGTTCGATGTATGGTTTTTCACTTTAGAGTGGTGTGAAAGCACTATGCATTCAGTTGAAACCATACTTTGAATTTGAATATTAATCTCTTCCCAGGCTAGTGATTTGCTGTATGATGCTGGGCAGCAGCAGTGAGCATAGCACCCAATCAACCATGCAATAATGAGGATAAACACAGTGTACTGTGTTGCTCAGCTATAATGATTGGCCAGTTATTGATGCATTTTCAACTTATAATATTGGTGACTTATATTGGATTTAGCAGGATGTCTCTCATTGCAAGTAGAGGAACATCTGTCCCCAATATTGAAAACATTAGATCTTCCTGCCTTAGCTAAATTAGCAAGAGTGTTTATGAGTTGAAAAAATTCAGGCAGCCTCACAAACTTTACACCTTAAATGCTTTCTTATTGGTTCCACAGAGGCAGAGTTCTTGCTGCTATTATGGCTCCTTCGTGTTCTATTTTCTTTTTGTACTTATGTGTGTGGTTCTACCTTTCTCCTTGTCTGCTCTTAACTGCATCCAGGAGTCTTCAGCACCCAGCCTGACTCTGTAGCATACTCCTCATTTCTACTTATGGTGGGATGTTGGGGTAATGGTATCTTCTCTTACTGAGGGTGAGTTCTTTTCCATGCTGTTATATTTTTGCTGATATTTTCTGAGAACTTTCATTGTTAACCTATTTAAACTTACTGTTCACTTTACTTTTTCTTAACTTTCTTCTGCCAGAGATCTCTGTTCTATTGACAGAGCAGTCTTGTTTCAGAAAATATAGTTTTGGCTTTTCAGGGTACCACACACATTGAGAAGATGTTTTTTCTTTGCTAATATCTGCAGATAATCTGCCATTGAAGAGCCAACTCTTTTATTTTTTTTAAATAACTAATTTGTAAGATTTCTTTCCAGGCTCAATTGCTTTGATGAACCTATACATGTTTGTGAAGTGTGCAGATTATATTCTTACCAAGTTTGCTGAAATTGTAGCTTAATTTTTTTTCTCTCATTTTAGCCTGTTGCTTTTGTATGTATAGGAAGTGGAAGATTCTGTCTTTTGATGCCACGTTCACCTAGATGATGAAGACAGAGATTTTTATATGATATTTTTCCTTCTCCTCTTTCCTCTTCTCCCCTTCCTCCTTCACACTGATGGCCATGTATGGAGTTCAAAATGAGGTATACATTGTTGCTTATAAAAGTAGCCAGGGTTTAGAATGGTAGGATGGAAAAGCATTTTTATTCCTTTCCCCACTTTTCTCATTGGATCCTATTGATTATTTCTCATATTCAGCTTTTTTTTTTCTGAATTGCTGGTCTGTTTTGTAACTGTGTGATTCTATAATGCTTGAATTTAGAGTTTTGTATGAGAAAAGTGGTCCTTGCTGTGCCATGGTTATGACTAAGCAAGCGTATCCTTTACCACAGTTAGAGAATAAGAAAAAAAAAAAAAACGTTTTGGATCCTGAGATAAATTGTATCTTCATGTATATCTGGCTACCTGTCTATTCACTTTACTTAGCACTCTTCTACCAAATTAAAGAAGCCCTGCCATCTTGCTTACAAAGTGCTAACTCTCTAGGAAACAATCCTTTCCCTGTTTTACAAAACTAACATTTGTGGATATGCAGTGACCCTTGCAGATATAAACAAATGAGGAAACTGCTGGTTAGACCCTGGAAAGACCAATTGTAACCTTGGTAACATTGTGTGTTTCTTCTCTAAATTCCAGCTGTGTTAATTTATCAAGGATCATTGCAAACATTAAAGTTTTTTAAATAAAAAATAAACTTATTTTCATGTTTTTGTATTTCTGCACTTTCTTTTTACAAATGACATTTCATTTATGATAAAGTTTTTGCTATATTTATATAAGGATGAATTATTTACTCTGAAGCCTAGTGCTAGTGATCATGATAAAGTCTTGAATTGCAGATATTTGTTATCTTTATGAAACAGACATTATTACTTTATGTATATATGTGACTATATGACCAATATGATCTGCAACATATACCCTGAGAAATATAAGTTATATCCTGTGTATGATATATCAAAGTGCATAAATGCATTCTACTGTCATGGATAACTAATTAAAACAAATAAAAAATGAATACAAAAGATTAAAGACCTATGGAATATTAGGCATGAAAATGTAATATTAGGAACTGGAATAATATTAGGTATAGAAAGAAGGTGAGGCCTCTTAGACACAAAGGCACATATGTATACAGCTCTAGACCATAGATTGACTAGTGAGGAGGAGGAGGAGGAGGAGGAGGAGGAGGAGGAGAAGAAGAAGAAGAAGAAGGAGGAGGCCAATGTAATTATGATAAATGATTTGTGATTAGGTTAAGAGAAAGTCTGGCTATTCAATTCAGAGTTCACTTGGTCATTTAGACTATTAAATTCTTTGTAAAAGCACAGAGCACCTTCCTAACAGAGGTGTGGGTAATGATAAGCTTCTATAAATCTGTGAAACAATTTCAGCATAATTGAATCAAGGAAGTAATTAAAGTGTATAATAGCCTTCCATTTAAATTTGTTCTTAACAGTGCAATTTCTTATTTCTTAACTTTTGTGTTATGAATTTAATTATTTTTGTCAAGATTTTAAAAAAGTCATTATCGTAACCAGGTGGCACCTAAATTGCTTTTAGGGAAGGAACAGAGTCTGGGGGAAATCCTGATGGGTGATGTAAAATGAAAGGTTAGACTATGCGGGTTGTAGTCCTGGCAACAGGTTAAATTGTTCTCATGAGAAAATGGGAAGTATTTATTTTGAACTACTATAATGAAAGGGCCTGGAAGGTTGAGATGAGTTTTATTGAGCTATAATCAATATTCAACATAAACCATATATAATTTGGTGAGTTTCCCCCCCCCCACACCCCCAAAAAGCTGGGATACCATCATATTAACAAATAGACATAACCAGCAGCTCCACGTTTCCTTGTTTACAGTTGCTTTTTAAAATTTTATTAATAATAAGAGATTTTAACATGAAGTCTAACCTCCTAATAATTAAGTGCACAACACTGTATTGTTAACCAGGTACTATATTGTCTAGCAGATATCTTGATCATCTTTTATAACCATAACTTTACACACATTGAGCAACAACTTCTCATTCTCTCTCCCCATTCCCTGGCAACTACCTTCCTATTTTCTGCTTCCCTAAGTTGCAATATTTGATTATTTTTTTAAAGAATGTCACTGTGTTTATTTAAGGTATATATCATGATGTTATGGGATACATATAGGTAGACAGGTTACCATTGTGAAGCAAATTAACGTGTCCATTGCCTCATAGTTATCCTTTCTTTCTTTTCTGAAGCAAGAGTAGCTAAACTCTACTCATTTAGCATGAAATCCACAACAACACAATTTTATTACCTTTAGTCCTCATGTTGTGCAGTAGATCTCTAGACATGTTCTTCCTGCTTGTTTGCTACTTTGTATCTCCTCTGGCTTACCTCTCTGCATACCTCTTCCCCGCCCCTGGTAGGTGAGGTTTGATTCTACATATAAGGGAGATTATTCAATATTTCTCTTCCTATGGCTTATTTCATTTAGCACGATGTCCCCGAAATTCATCTGTGTTTTGGCCAATGACAACATCTTTTTTTTTTTAAGAAACGAATAACATCTCCTATGTATATGTATATGCACATATATGTGCCACAGTTTCTTTATTCATTTTTCAGTTGATGACACCCAGATTGTTTTCATATCTTAGCTTGTGAATAATGCTGTAATGACTCTGGGAATGAAGATACGATACAGAGAGGTGATTTTATTTCTTTTGGGTATATGGCCAGAAGAGGGATTTATGGGCCCCATAGTAACTCTATTTTCAAACTTCTGTAGTGTTTTTCATAATGACTATACCAATCTACATACCTACCAACAGTTTACAGTGTACAGGTGTTCCCTATTCTCCACATGCTTGCAAAATTTCTTCTTTTCTTTCTTTCTTTCTTTCTTTTTTTTTTTTGTGGTACCAGAGATTGAATTCAGGACTGCTTTACCAACGATCCACATCCCCAGCTCTTTATTTAATTTTTTTTTTTTAAATTTTGAGACAGGGTCTTGCTAGGTTGCTAAGGCTGGCCTTGGACTAGCAATCCTCCTGCTTCAGACTTTGAAGCCACTGGGATTACAGGTGTGTAGCACTGTGCTGGCTTATTCTTTGCTTTTTGATAATAGCCAACCTAACAAGTGTGACATGGTTCCTCATAGGGTTTGATTTGCAAGTTTTCCTGATAATGAGGATCTCAAAGGATAGGAAAGTTTTGTCATTTTATGTAAATATAGATTCAGTATCACAAATATTTAGAATTTTAAATCAAATATATAGTTTAACAGTGATTTTAGTTTTTTAAGAAAATCTATATAATTTGTTTTTCTGAAAGCTAATAGAAGTCTTGTGGTGACATGCCATCACTAGCCTGAATAAAATTTACATGTATCCTTTCAATCATATTTTCATAACCTTTCAATCACATAATTTCACAATAGGGGAAGAGTCTGTGGTATGTCTATGTTTTCAGGAGAGATTGTCTTCTGGGCAACAATCCTCTTGAATTTTTGTTGTTGTTATTTGCTTCTTTATATTTGGTTTGCTTTTTAGTGAACTTTTAACTTTTTCTTCTATTTCCTTTTTAGCAGCAGAATGCTAACCAAGTTATGGTCACACATCACATGTTAATTGTCTACATTGCTTTCCTTTTCCTTCTATCTTTATCAATCAGTTGAGGCAAAACATGGTCTTTTCCCTTTAGAAGTGCAACTCTATGTTATAGAGCTAGTATGTCCTTAATAGCAATTATCTTATTTCTAAGATTCCCACAGTTGATTTGTCACATTGCCTCAGTATCTTTCAAACATTCTTTATTAGAGGGGGAAGAGATATAAATAATTAGATTTACTCTATAAATTTTTCTCCATTTAGAAACTGATTTTATTAACCAGTACTTAACCTTAATAACGTATATTACCATTTATTTAAATATGTCTGTGTTCCTCAGCTATAGCTTATTCTCTGTATATTTTATGGAAGTTGAGTTTTATTAAGATATTTAGGAGAAAGAAAGAAAGAAAGAAAGAAAGAAAGAAAGAAAGAAAGGAAGGAAGGAAGGAAGGAAGGAAGGATAACTGAGGAGATGGACATGTAACTACTGTGAAAAGAAATTACATTAATAATCTTTAGAATGATGTCTTAAATGACACTTTCAACAGTAACACTGTCAGGTGAAGATCCTATATCAAACAACATTGATTCTATCAGTTAAAATAAGACATAAGTGACTTACATGTTCAGAAAATGTTAGCGCTAGAACGTGGAGTTCAGTCTGTTTCATTGATTATAGAAAGTAAAGTTTAGACATATGAGAATGCTTGCGTAAGGTAATACTGATAGTTTGTGGCTGAGATAGTAATAAAACAACTGTCTTTTCCTTTTTCCCCCTTTCTTGTTCTGTCATTTGAAGTTAAAGGGAAAAGGTAAAGGAGAATCAGTGTTGGTGATAGACAAGATGGCATTAACATAGAGACCTGGGAGGGAAGATAAAGTTTATAGGGAGTCATTTAGGAGGGGCACTTGAAGGTGAGAGTCAACCATCCAATGCTGTTTACAAAGAACCTATAGCTTTATATTTATTCCCCTAAAAGAAGTGATTTATAATCTTTGAAAATTTAAAACAGTTAATTTCATGTTTACTGAGGCCTTTTTCTGGTCATTTAAAAGTCCTTCCTAAGTGCTACAACATAACAAGAAAAAGAGGGTGTCATTTTGTTATTATTCATGTTGATAATATAACAAGAAAAAGAAGGTGTCATTTTGTTATTATCCATGTTGATAATATATTTATGAGAATTTTTGAGATACCTGTGAATACCTCAAATTGTTTAAAAAAAACATGGTTGGGAATTTGAGAATTACCTTACTGGAAACAGATTTCCATGGTTACTTCCATGGTTACACAGCATAAGCTGTGATTGATAGTTGATAGTATTATGCAAGATGTGTGTGGATGTAGACATTTCTATATTCTAACTTGCTTAAAGTTTTAGATCTTTTTCCATCAGCCAGAAACATAAAAAAAATATCTTCAGTGTTTTAAAAACAAGATTGTTTACCTTCTTTTATCTAATGGATAATATACTGCATAGAATCATTTTGTGTGTGAGAGAGGGAGATACTCAGCAAATTAAACTGGTTCTGCAAGGTAACTGATAGTTCTACATTTCTTGTCTGAAGTTGTTTGACTTTCTTTTATCATTTAGCATCAAAAAAGCAACATGTAGATTATGAATGAAAATTCTATTTTCCTGACCTTCCCTTGGTACTTGTTTCAAGTAATGAATGCAACTAGATGGGGTGTTCTATATGTTGGATGGAATATGGTTTCATTTGATTTAGGCATGCTTCTTACATGAAATCCTTTAATGCGCTTGTTCACTTGCCATCACCCAGAGCAGTTAAAGACCTAAGCTGCTTTGTACTTTACAGCAGAAAACATTCAGTCCCACAAATACTGTGCACTCTCAGGTCAATCCAGAACATTTGCTGGAGGATTTGTGCATCATCCCCAACGCTCCTTTATACGTAATAAAGACTTTCTACACAGTCACTTGATTGTTTTTATCTCTTGATACTCACAAATAATGCCAGTGGAGAAACAAACCTAAGAAATACCCAACTGGAAACTTTTATATAGAGAGATATAAAATTTCAAGTATAAACCTTTCCTGTTGAGGCAATTGGCTTTCAAAATGCTCTGGGATGGGTGTTCCTTATCAACAAAAGGAGAGTTGGTGAGAAACAGAAAAAGAAAAAAATTAATAATTTAATAAAAAATAAAGTTTAATAAAATTTTCTACATTGGGATTGTGTGTGTGTGTGTGTGTATGAATTGTATTTTTTTTATTATAAGTTTATGATACATCCAGTGGTAAGTTTAGAAAATTCTGGTTGTTAGGGTAAAAAATACTGTGCATATGGTGTAATTTGGATATTTCAATTAATGGCATTCAATGACCTAGGTTAATGCATAATTATCCTAAGAAAGTGACCACGTATGTGAATGTGATTTCTCCTTCAAGTAGTTTTAGACATATTTTTCTTTTTATATTCTTTTTGGTTAGGTCTTTTCTTATCAGAGAAGTAACAATGTTTTCAGTGTCTTAAAAATAATTGTTCTTCTTTATTCAAATGGTCTTTTGCTGAAAAGAATCATTTTAAGTAGAGGAATACTCAGAAAAGTAAACTAAGAAGGGAACTGCCAGTTCAATATTTCTTGTCTGAAATTGTGTCTCCATATATTTTCTTTTATCATTTAGAAACTTCATGCCCATAAAGAAGTTCTCAAGTTTGAGATGTGGAAAAGAAATAATTAAGTCCTGAAGATAAGTGTAAGAGACAGTGGTGTCTTGTTGGCAGATTCTTATGTCTTAGAATTCCCTAATATGGAACTTTGAAAGTACAAAATCACTGCAGTCACTTTTTAGAAAGATTCTATTTTAGAGTGTTCTCACTACTTTTTTTTTTTTTACCTTTTTAAGCTAAATGAGGGTTTCTTTTAAGTAAGTGTTAATATAAAGAGATATTTGCTTTCTGGGGCATCAACACCTGAAGTCCTGCATGAATGCCTACCAAGATTAGAAGAAATGGAAATTTATTGGCAAATACCATCATAGGACATGTGTGCAAATTTCCATTTTCTGTATTTATCATTTCTAAGTATGTATAAATTTTTGTTGTTAGTTAGCTCCTGATTTTTGGTGGGATTTCTTAGAAGAAAGAAGGTCCTAATATAGGTGTGGCTTTTCTTACATCCTGTGCAAAATTGTATGTTGTGGTGAGGGTGAACTATGAATTATGGAAAAGCCATCTGAAACATCTGTGTTTTTGTGTCAGAGCATTAGGAAAAAAGGGCTTTTTAAACAATAACAAAAAATATGTTTAATAAAAGACCATAACTTCCAGTTTGTTCCTTCTGGATTTTACTTTAAGACTTTGATCATACCTCTGTTAGAGTGTTATCAAATTGCATTTTAATGGTATAACTCTTTCCATATTAGATATTTTAACTAGCTTCAAATACACCGTGTTTAATTTTCCATTCCTAGTGATTGGCAGAGTGCCCAACACATAGTAGGTACACAGTATAAATATTTGAGTAAATATGTATGATTAACTGACAACTTCTTGCAAAATTTTTAAAGAAAGAAAGAAAGATGTACTGTAAAAATGGTATTGGCCCAAATTCAAAAAGTGAAGGCAGAGATGAAGGAAGGAGTGATGTGGAGCTTATGGAAGAGAGATATAGCAATGACAGCTGGGTATGCTTCTTTTCTCACCACTCTTGTTTAGCCTGTGCTTGCTTGACAATTTGTAAATAAAATTATCCCTTTAACAAAGTATTGCATAGGAGTAAAGGAATCCTTTATGGAAAAAGAGAGGCAATACCTGGGGCTAATCTTTGTGGGCAAATATGTTTATTTTGATGGATGGAGCTGAGATGCAGAACTGATAGAGGGAAGCCAGGGGTTTTCTCTGCTCTACCAAATCACATATGACTAGAAATTGCAACCAGACAGCAATCTGTGAAGCAAGTGATAGGAGCTCTACCGTCTGCTGCCTGCTGTGGATGTCTGGCACCCAAGAGTACCAGATTTGGTGTAAGTGGGGCTTCTGTTTAGGAAATTGTGCCAATTTTTTTCTTGAAAAGAGGATTCTGGCTTGTTTCTGCATTCTTGTATGGGATTAAAAAAACCCTCATAATTACAAGTTTATTTGTTATATCAAGAGTATTTTATCTGTTATCTTTTTCTTAAGAACATCATAATCCTGTGTGTGTGCATTTGCTGCTGCTTTTGATACAGTGAACTCATGTTGATATTTCTCATTGTGCTAGCTTTTAGATATAAGGCTAATTCTTAATACATGCATTTAGGTAATTAAATATTGGGTAGTTAAATATTTCTATAAAATATTTTTAAAGAATTATTATCTTTTAAACTGTTTTCATGTTTGAGCATTTTGCCTCTTATCAAATTATTCTGTTTCTTTGACCTTCTTCTTCTGATAAAGTTCATATCTTTTTTCCAAGGAAAAAGAAAGATATAAAAGCTGTATTCACCTTTCTTCACCCTTCTTTATTTTTGCTTGAATGTTGAAGCTGAAGCACTGAATTTTCTATCTCTTTTCTTTTTCTTACTTTTAATACAACCCATGAGGCTATTTGTTCTGCCTGGGCATATCTGAACCATTTGTATCAATTCCCTATCTCAGCCTTTTTTGTGTCTATTGTCTAACATTCTGATTTTTCAGAAATCTCTTTATGTTAATTAAAAACTATTTCCTATTAATGAACTTCTTTATACACAGTTGCCCAAGTCACTGGTCCAGGAGTTGAATTAGATTACCATTTACTCTTCTTCTATTTATGAGGAGGCATCAAATCATTTTTTTTGTTGTTGTTGTTGTTACTGAGGATTAGATCAGGGGCACTCAACCACTAAGTAACATCCCTAACCCTATTTTATATTTCACTGCTTTTCTTAGCACCTCACTAAATTGCTGAGGCTGGCTTTGAACTTATGATGCTCCTGCCTCAGCATCTCAAGATGCTGGAATTATAGGCCTGTACCACCACACCTGGCTATATCAAATCTTAATAAATATTTCTTGCTGTATCCTCATCTCTCTAACCAGGATTCCACCAACATGAATTCACAGTTGTACTCTCTGCAATAGATGCCTAAATTGTCTACATTCCTTAAGCTTTTGCCCTTTTACCTACCCTTCTAGTCTTCTAAACTTTTCATTTTTCTTAATGTCAAACCTGATTAGTCATTCTCGTGTTTAAAATCCTTCACTGGGCTCTCAGAGCTTCATACAAAGCTGTTAATGAACAGGTAGTCTCGTCTCTGGCTACTTCACCAAAATATTGCACTCAGGTCTTAACTGACTAATTTTAGTCCTATAAGTTGTGGTCTGCCACTATGATTTTCCATGCCCATTTATTTTCACCCAAGACTTCTCTTTACCCCTGCCATAGTTTGGGTAAATGTATCCCTCAAAGGTCTGTGTGTATAAAAATTCCCACCTGTGGCACTGTTGGGAAATAGTAGTATCTATAGGAAGGGGGGCACAGAGGGAGGAAGTTAGGTTATTGGGAGTGTACCCTTGAATGGAATAGTGGGGGGTGACCTTTTCCTCTCTGTTTCCCAACTGCCCTGAGGTCAACAAATCTCTTCTGCCTGGACTCCCACCTTGATGCACTGTGCTGACACAGGCCTAGAGCAACAAGGCAGTGGCCATGGGATGAATCCTATGAAACCATAAACCCAAACAAAGCTTTCCTTTGTTTAATTGATTACCTTAGGTGTTTTGCCACAGTATTGGAAACCTGGATAATTTAATCCCCTTATTCTTCACACAACTAATTTCTTCCTGACTCTTCAGTATTGGGCATCAGTGTTACCTTCTTAATGTCTGATTGGGAAGCCTCTTATCTAATAGGCTTGGGTGCATCTCCTTTCTAGTTCCTATCATAACTTCACTAATATTGTTAGTTCACTACTTCTCCCTAAATGGCACAGAGTCCCTATCATGGTATGGTTTGCAGATATTTACTATGAATAAATGGGTAAGTAAATATAAGAAATATTTTAGTGCCATCGATTTCCCTGCAAATTCCATGATTTTGTCATTTTTTAGTGCAGAGTAATACTCCATTGTGTATAAATGCCACATTTTGCAGGGAAATGGATGGCACTAGAGCAGATTATGCTAAGTGAAGCTAGCCAATCCCTAAAAAACAAATGCCAAATGTCATCTTTGATATAAGGAGAGCAACTAAGAATAGAATAGGGAGGAAGAACATGAGAAGAAGATCACCATTAAACAGGGTCGAGAGGGGGGAGGGAAAGAGAGAGAGAAGGGAAATTGCATGGTAAAGGAAGGAGACCCTCATTGTTATACAAAATTACATATAAGAGGAAGTGAGGGGAAAGGGGGAAAAAACAAGAGAGAGAAATGAATTACAGTAGATGGGGTAGAGAGAGAAGATGGGAGGGGAGGGGAGAGGAGGGGGATTAGTAGAGGATAGGAAGGGCAGCAGAATACAACAGACACTAGTATGGCAGTATGTAAAAAAGTGGATGTGTAACCGATGTGAATCTGCAATATGTATACGGGGTAAAAATGGGAGTTCATAATCTGCTTGAATCAAATGTATGAAATATGATATGTCAAGAGCTTTGTAATGTTTTGAACAACTAATAATAAAAAAAGAAATATTTTATTGTTCTTAAGAGCCCTCTGAATTTTAATTCATAATCTATCAAGCCTTGATATCCTTGAACTGTATGTATATTTAAATATTGATGCTGACACTAGATTTGAGCCATTGTAGCCTTAAATATTGACTCTTAGAACACTACCAAGATCATTATTGTTGACTATACATTCAGACATATATTCAGAAACCTATAGACTTTTAAGCTACATGAAGAGCTTAGTTAACCAAGGAGCAGGTAGGTTTAAATATCAGATGACTCTGCTACATATTCCCATTTAATTTTTCAGAAAAATTAACATGTAATAATTGTACATACTTAAAGAATATACTGTGATTTCAACATGTGTATAAAGTGTTTATTGATCAAATCGGGGTTATTAGCATTTTCATCTCCTTTTTACTTCTTGATGTTTGGTGCCCTCAAGCTCCTCTCTTCTGGTTCTTCATAAACTATATAATGAGGTGAAATAAATAAGATGTGGAAGGGCAAATACTGCATGTTCTTTCACATATATGAAACAAAAAAAAAGATTATGTAAATGTAGGATAGTGATTCCTAGAGTTTAGGGGGAGAGGTTGGAGGAGTGAAAACTGGAGGAAGGGAAACAGGTGCCAAGCACAGAAGAAATAAGTGTGTCATGGCACAGTGGGGTGGTGTAGCTCCCATTTCATGTATAATAGTTGGTTAGAAATATCGACATTTTAAATGTTAATGGATGGTGCTAAGCCCTCTCCAGGGTACGACTAATGAGTTTAAATATAAACTACTTTGGTAGCCATGCTCTGTAAAGTCAATGTATTGAATAAAAAATACAATAATAGGATCTTTAAAACATTATGAAAATATGAAAATATTTGATTTGAGAAATCTTTTATTGGTAACCTTTAACATAAATTTTGGTCTAAAGGCAAAAATTGTTTTCATGAAGCTGCTTAGAAACATTGAATATAAAATAAGATATAAAGAAGCTATTTAAGCTATCAAGTGAGACTTCTTGCTGGGATCTATCACTATGAAAAGTCATTGTGAATTTAGAGTATCTTTCTCATTGTCTTGAAAGAAAGTTCTTTCTTTTTTTAGTCTATGTTGACCAAGGGTAGATGAAAAGGACTTAGCACTTAGCAAGGGTTCAGATCTTATCTGTCTCAAGGGGTGGGGCAAGCGTAATTCTGTGTACCCAGAGGTAGTTCATCACAGATTTGTGAAACTTCCAAAAGCAAGAAACATCATTTCTACTTTATGTGCGATTCCTCTTCTTTTCAGCCTCTCTTTAATAGGCTAAAACTCATGCTTAGCATGAAACAACTTAAAAATATGAAGTACACTAATATCATCTTCTTTTGAACAATATGTACCAAGTTGCTATGATTTGGATACTTGTCTCCCAAAAGTCCAGGTGCTAAGTCCTGGTCACCAAGGTTGTTCTATTGGGAGGTGCTATGGACCTTTAGAAGATGGAGCCTGGTGGGAGGTCCTTAGGTCACTGGGAATGAGCTCCTAAAGGGGATTTCAAGACTCTGGATCCTTCCTGTCTTATTCCTTGCTTCCTGGCTCATGAGGTAAGTGGTTTGCTGTGGCTGGGGCTCTTGCCATGTTGTACTACCTTAGCCAGTGGCTCAGATCATTGAGGCTACTCTGTTTCAGACTGGAAACTCCAAAATTGTAAGTCAAAATAAACCTTTTCTCCTTAGAATTTAATTGCTGCAGCAATTTCGTTGTAGTAAGAGAAAGCTGACTAATACAGAAGTCCTTTAATATATTTTGTTAGGGGAACCACCTATGTGGTAGGTCTTATCTCTAAGTTAGAAATGAGGAAACTGAGACTTACTTGGATTAAGTGAGCATTCAATGAATATTCAGAAGTGGAGCTAATTTTAAACCTGAATGTCCCCTAGAGGTCATGTAGTCTCTTTTTATATTATTATAAAAACAGACCTGGAGAGGTCCAAGGTTATTCCCAAAGTCACACAGTAGCTAGTTAAGCAGGTGCTAAAATTTTGTTCTTCCTGGATTTAGTCATTATTCTTAGTAGAACTTTTATCTTCTCTTAATTTTAAGCACTTAACAAAAGTTAATTGATAATGATTATATATTAATCAGATAATATATATTAATACTGTGTTTGTATCTATAGCTATATCTCTACTTCTATGTGTACATATATTTAAAGAAAGGATATAAATTCTAAAGCTACTCAAGTGCAAGATAGAGAGAAAACCTAGGGGAAGAGATGAAATTCTGTTTTCTCCCTTGAATATTATCTTCAGGCTGGGGCCAACAGTATGCTCTGAGAGAATGTACAAAATTGCTTTAGTAACTCAATTTCATAAGAGTTTGACTTTGTCAGAATGATCTGCTCTATCTTCATGAGAAATATTAAGGAATTCAAGAGAAAGATGGTGTATTCAGGATTTTCTTCCACTGCATTGGAATCATCTGAAGAGATGGAGGGAGAAACTTATTTCTCCTTTAAGTGACAAGCCTGTTAGTTAATATTGTCAGCCAGAACATGCTTTTTAAGAGTTTGATCCTTGGCCTTTCACAAACTAAAATACTCTTAAGTGCCTGGTTTTAAGCAAATTACTTTTGATTATGGCATTGAGAAATGAATGGATGCCAACATTTTTTTGCAAACCAAATATTAATTAGCATTACTAAATATTACACCATTTACTTATTGACAAAGTGGAAGAATATGAGTAACTTTGTTTCATACTGACTGTATGACCTTGGAAAGTCATTTCCATATTTGTTGTCAGTAGAGTAGGCATAATCTCCTCTCCCCACTTCACTGGTTTAAGTGAGATGCATATCAGACAAACTTGCACATTGCAATGCTTTGGGTCAGGGCCTGGAAACCCTTTTCTGTAAAATTAAAGTGAATAAATATTTTATGCTTCCTGGGGTATAGGTCTCTGTTGCAACTATTCAGTTCTGCAATTATAGTGTGAAAGCGGCCATCCATGGTACATAAACAAATTAGTGTGGCAGTGTTCTAATAAAACTTTATTTATGGATGTGGAAATTGATTTCACATAATATTCACATATCATGAAATATTATTTTTCATTTGGCTTTTCCCCCAGGCATTTAAAAAAATAAAAACGACTCTTACTTTGCAGGCTATAGAAAAATATGTGGATTTGTCCCAAGGTCTACAGATTGCCAGCTGTTCTCTAGGTGATTGCTTAGCTATAAATCAGTTCTAAATTTGGAGGAACTGTGGTATGTTGGTGATGTTGGGGGATTGCACTTACTGAGCCATCTAGATGATTGACTTTAAGCTCTTTCCTTGATACTGAGAACTTGCCTTGGCATATATTTTCAGCTAACATAGAGAATATTCATAGTAGGAGGAATGATCTTTGTTATTTGCCTGCCTCAGAGTGGGGTAGAATATCTAAGGTAGTGAAATTAGCACACTGCACTCACGCAGTTCATAGAGTTGAGCTGATACAGATAAGTGGTGTCAGCAATCCTCTTCAAAACTCAATCTTTCAAAGTTTTGAAGTCTCAGCACTTTCCCAGGCACAGCAGACTGAATCTTGGCACGTAGGCTCCCAGTTGCAATATACAATTCTCATCTTTCTTTTTCATTTTTGCTCATTGTATTTCAAAGCCCTTCTCTTTGATATTAAAGAGACAGAAAATAGAAAATTCATTGGAATGAAAACATCCAGAAGAAAATAAATGTGCTCATTTTAATGTTTTTTATTTTGCAATTGTTGGACGAAAAGGTTTATCTTTTTTTTAAAAAAAGTTGACAATTAAAAAACATGTGTTTGCCTTAGGCCTAGTATAGTGGTTTTGGGTTTATATGGTTATTATAGTTGGGGTAGAGAGAGTTCCATCACAGAAATGGCCTTGTAAAATGTCTTATTCCACAAGTGGTAAGTGGTTGGTTCAATTTCATTGAAGAAGAGAAGTGACTTCCAAGGAAAATTGTTGCAATATTGTTGAACATGCTTGTTTTATTTCCTTTATTTTGAACATAATCATGATAGGATATGAAACGAGATTTGAGAATTACTGTCTATTTAAGTCTTTAATACAGTCTGTATCCCACTTCATCACAGGCAGTAGAACATTGTTTACATCTAACCTAAATTCCTTTTCTCATGGTTTCCAGTGGATTATTTGCCTTAGAAAAGACAAAGTCTGATTTGTGCAATAGGAGACAGCTTCAGATTAGTAATCACTATTAATAGATGTCTGCCTGAATAAACAAAAAAGTAAGCTTTCAGTAACAAAACTAGATGAGCAATATCAAAGGAAACCATCAGATAAGAAGTATTTGACTAAAAGATACAGATGTACCAAAAAAAAAAAACACACACACACAAAAAAACATGTCAACAACTTGGCAGCAAGGAGCCTTAAAGATGCTGAAGTTCACTGGGAGCAGAAGAAATTGGCTGCTGTTTGATGGCAACAGAAGCATTTTAAGGCAGATGTTTGGCATACAATTTATAAAATTTTAAAAATTCCTCACAATTTAAAAACTTTTGGTTTTAGTAACTCTGGCTTGAGTTCTGGGAATATTTAATTTTATAAAGCTCCACTAGTGTTCTTGGATCAAGTTTTGGGACACAGAATTTGAAGCAGATAATATTAAGTAGGAGGTGGGAGGTTCATGGGGGAGTGCTGGAGGAACGGTACCAGCTGACCAGTGAGCCAAGCCTCCTGGAGAGGAGAAGAAGCTGAACAGCAGAGCAGTTTGCAGTAGAGTCCTTCTGATACTAAGAATCCTGGAGCTGGCATGGCTCTTGAGAGCTGTTGTCAAATGAGACAAGGAGGAGGAGTTCTTTGCATCAACCAGGATGCAGGCTGCTCCAGGGAGGGGCTGAACACATGTAAAGAAAGTTCCCTGCAATAGAGGCTAATCCCAGGGAGGGTCTAGCTGTGGGGCATCCGGTGCCAATGTTTCAGTCCTGAAGGTATTTCTGGGCAGCATGCCATAGCATGCAGAACAACAGATGATTGTGTGATTGAGAAATGAGAGTCTAAAGGGTCAGTGGGAAGAAATGTTTGGACTACAGGGTAGGCAAAGAGCACTGAGCGCCTACTGTGTGTCAGGTGCTAAAGATGTAAACATGAGTTGATAAGTCGCCTGTATTTAAGAAGCTTACCATCTGGTGGGAGGCAGATGTGCAAAGGAATAAAATATAATTACCAAAATTGGGGAGGTAAGTGCAGGTTTCAAGATTTTTCAAAAGAATAAGCTTACCTATTTATTCTGCTTAACTTGCTTAGTAAATTACTATTTGCCAGTCTAAGTTTCTCTCGACTTCCATGTCTTCCCTTTTACAAATGCTTCTATCTCCTCTATTTTTTTTTTTACCTTACTGTGATGAGACAATCAGTCTTAAAAAGAAGAAAAAAAGAAGTGAATACTCTGTTATACTATAACCAAAGTGTCTGACAAAACATGAAACCATAAAGTGCCAACTAGAATAAACCCTTACCATATGCAATGTGTAAATCCTGCTATTGTCCTTGGCTTCTTCAAATGAATAGGTAGATCCTGATACCCCTTTTCAGTTGTAGCCAGATACAGTATATACTTTCCTCTGTAAAATGCATCAAAATATAAAACAAAGTGTAAAGCATTCATTACTCTCTTAGACCCTTTAGGAATCTGTAAGTCTGGTCATTAGTAATTAACAACATAAAATATTAGTTTCTTTGATTGTATCACATTTTATTTTATTTTTCCCAGTGTTTTCAACTTTCTAGGAACTTTTCTGCAGAGTAATATGGACCTGATGACAAGTAGAAAAAGAAAAATTGTGTGTCAATGTAAGAAAGCTGGGAAGTGAGGCCATTATTGTCAGTTCACTGCTTCATGCCAAGTGTATTGCTCACACATTCAAACTTGTGCTTCATAAAAATTACAAAGTCGTACAAGTCATGGACCTTGGGATTGCTCTCAAAGTTATCAGGAAGGTTCAAGGTAAATGCCAATGTACTATTTCATATTGCTTTTCCAAAAATCCCATTGATTGATTTTTATTTATGATTTTTATTTCATAAAACTCTATGCTTATAAAACAATGGGTTATTTGAAAACCTGTTAGCATGTTTCAAGGTCTCAAAAATTATTGAAATCTTTTGTTGAGCAAGAGAGAATTAGAAGAGATGATATATTTGATCTTTAAATTTTACACACTCATAGAATTAGAAGAGGCTTTAGGCATCACCTAGTTCTGTGCTTTCAATTTTGAGGGAACAAAGTTTTAATTTTAAAAAATAACATTCATAAAGTGGTAAAGGCTTATTTTTGTGTAGATGTATACTTTTTTTAGTTTTTTTTTTGTTCTTTGTAGATATGCATGACAGTAGAGTATATTTTGAGACATTATTAATACATGGACTATAACTTATTCTAATTAGGATCCCATTCTAGTTGTTGTACATGAGATGGAGTTTCACTGGTGGTGTATTCCTATGTGAACGGAGGAAAGCTATATCTGATTCATCTCACTGTCTTTCCTGTGCCAATCCTCCCTCCCTTCCTTTATTCCCCTTTGTCTAATCCACTGAATTTCTATTCTCCCCCATCCCTTTTGTTTGTTAACATC
Source organism: Marmota marmota marmota (assembly GCF_001458135.2). Taxonomy (NCBI): domain Eukaryota; kingdom Metazoa; phylum Chordata; class Mammalia; order Rodentia; family Sciuridae; genus Marmota; species Marmota marmota. Next base: position 1,681,259 of record NW_026000223.1, read on the forward strand.
CATATATCAGAGGGAGCATTTGACTTTTGTTTTTTTGTGACTGATTTATTTCACTTAGCATGATAGTCTCCAGATCCATCCATTTTCTGGCAGAAGTCATAAAGTTGTTCTTTTTATGACTGAGTAATATTCCACTGAGTATATATGCCACATTTTCTTTAGCCATTTATCTGTTGAAGGGCACCTAGGTTGGTTCTATATCTTAGCTATAGTGAATTGAGCTGCTATAAACACTGATGTGGCTGTGTCACTATAGTATTCTGATTTTTAATCCTTTGGGTGTATACCAGAGAGTGGGGTAACTGGGTCAAATGGTGGTTCCACTTCAGGTTTTCTAAGGATACTTACTTATGCACAAATATTTGACAAATGGTACTCAAGCAGTTTGCTTTTGGTGATATATATTACGTAAATGTTGGAATAACAGCACTGATGTAATTTTGGGGTAAAAGGCAGGAATTGAAGATGAATTTTAAAACAAAAGTTTTTTTTTTCATTTTATGTTACTTTGCAGGAAGATTATATAAAAGTAAGCATATCATATTTTCCGTCTTTAGTAACAAGTATTGTACATATTACAAAGTCAGTTTTATTTGCTTTGACAAATACATATGAAAGTGTAATTTGCAAAGAGAAACGAAAATAATGGTATTGTACAAAATAGCATCACAGAAATTTACCATTGGAAAATGGAATTTTGTAAAATTACATAAAGCCAGAGTCTCCTCTCTGAATGTAAACAGGCTTTTGCTGAATCCTAAAGCAGATAGGTTTGAAAACCTTGGCCTTTTCTAGTATTTACTTCTTATCAGTAAGTAAAAAGGTTCAGACAAAAGTTTTCCTACAGAGTTTTTTCTTTACTTATGTTCCACCTTTTTCTAAAGTATACTTAAGTTAGTGCATCAGGATACCTATAGTATAGAAGATAACATCAGTAAGGAAATCAGGACAAATAGAATGTAAGCTTTTGAAAAGGATCTGGGAGTGAAGTTAGTACAAAAATCATTTTTGGTTCCATTCATTTGTCAAGAGAGGCCCCCAAATGGTAAATATTTGGGTAGCCAATTCTAAGAGAAAAGCCCAGTTATTTCAGTTTTCACAGTGTCCCTGAAACAAAAACAAATCAGTTACCCTGGAGGAGTCTGATGCTTTCTCTAAGTGACACCAGAAATAATTTTTTTCTTTTGTCTTTAGAAAGAGTTCTTATAGAGTATAGGGTTTGTTAGGATGTCATGAAACTTTTCTTTAATGTGTCTTAGGTAGTCAGATGATTTAAGGCCAGAGAGAAATATAGTCAAAATGATTTTTACAGAAGGAAAAAGCAATCTGTCCAAGAACAACATTCTTATGGTATTATTAACTCAAAATTGGATTTTAGATTATCTGGGAATAGAAATCTGCAGACATTAGGCAAACCTCAGTAATTTTCATTTCTTTAACCATGATTCTGATAATTGTCGGGGAGGTATGAATTCAAGTTCATGTTCTCTATACTTTTTGACAGACAGCTGGAATAAATACATCATTTCTGTGTTGTCAGCAAGTTTGGACCAGTAAACCTTCATAATTTCCCAAGCTGGGGACACTAATGACATACAGAGATGGAAAGTCTGATGAGGGCTACTTTCTCTCACAGACACATTCATGCATGCACGAAGTAGGCACAATATATGTATTTAAGAAAATATTGGAAAAAATGTGCTTTAAATCAGTAGGGAAAGGTAGATTGGTTAACAGGTGGGCTTGAGACAATTTTTAAAATCAACTTAGCTAGAAATAAAACTAGACTGTCTTACAAGATCTACAAAATATAGGTGGATGAAAGATTCAACTTAAAAATGTATTAGAAAAATATGGACTATTTTTATAATCTTGCAGTGAGGAAAAATTCTCAAAGCAAGCATGAAATTCAGATGCCATAAAAGAAAAGTGTGAAATATTTGTGTAAAACCAAAAAGAAGCATGCTTCAGTAAGGCCTAAACTGTAATTAACTTTTAAAAGTCAGTACAAATAAAGTTAGAGAAGTGGCAGACTTTGAAAATGTATTTTAACCATTTGACAGGCAAAAGTTTAATTTCTGTAAATTTAAAGAATGACAACATGTTAGTACAGAGGAAAACCAGTACAATAGAAAAATGAATAAATAACATTTTTTTTAATTCCAAGAATTTGAAATAGCTATTTTTCTCTTTTAAGACATAAGGCTTTTCACAAGCTTAATGGATTCTACTAAATGTTGGGAAAGATGTGGAGAAGCAGGCCTCCTCTTTCTGAAAAACAGGTTGGCAATGTATATTATGAAACTTTAATATTATAAATATGCTGACCTGGCAGATGTTCATGTAGAAATCTCATTTAAAGAAGGAAGGGAAAGGAGGGAGAATGGAGATAGGAAAGACGGTGGAATGAGATGGACATCATTACCCTAAGTACGTGTATGAAGACACAAATGGTATGACTCTAATTTGTGCACCACCAGAGATATGAAAAATTGTGCTTTGTATGTGTAATATGAATTGTAGAACATTCTGTTGTCATATATAACAAATTAAAATTTAAAAATAAATTAAAAATAGATAGACTGTTGATAAAAGTAAAGATGTATATACAGAGGGTTTTTATTGAAACATAATTTCCATGTCAAATTTCTGAAAAAAGCCCATATATCCTGCTGAAGAAGAATGATTAAACAATTGTGATTTAATAATTCAAGAGGATATCATGAAGCTATTAAAATTGTATTTTCAAAGATTAGTGACACAAGAAAATTCTTGATGTAATAATTTTAAAAGGATACAAAATCATGTAATATATGTATTTTTGAAAACCTAAAATATATGTATGAGGATATTTATTGTTTGGTACATACAAAATACAGATAAAGAGATGTAAATTTATAAACTATGAATAAAAATTAGTAGTTTGTGATTATATAGAATGTGTCTGCTTTTTAAATATATTTTTCCCATTAGTTTTTGACTATAAACATAGCATTAATAAAATAATTTAAAATATTTAAAGCACAACCCAGTTGGTTAACATATAGGGAATAAACTTACTATTATTTTCAGTGGGGGAAAAGCCTAAGAATATGTAAAGAAATTCTGACCTAAAATACAGCTTAAAATTTTTAAGGTTCTTAATCAGTATGCAGTTTCAATGTTAAATACAGGTGTTACCAACAAGCATGATGATAATGAGCATGTTTGGATTAGACATCCATCCCATTATTTATAAATATGTGTAGGTCTGGGGCTACAGTTCAGTTGTAGAGTGAGAGACCCTGGGTTCAATCCCCAACACCACTATAGTAAAAACAAAAGAACCATGAGTCAATTCATTCGGAGTTCCCAAGCCTTTCCTCATCTTTCCCCGGGATGATGCATTTGTCATGGGATTGTTGTGAGGAGTCAGTAAGATACTCTCTACCAGATAGAACGGAGTAGGTGCTGTGTAAATTTTAGTTCCTTATCCTCTTTCTCCTTTCCCTCTAAACATAGACACCAGATGTAAAAACAATTGTGTATTTTTTTCCCTCAAGCACCTGTGGTAAAGTTTCCCTTCATAAACCCGTGCCCTGTTCTTGGTGAGGAGAGCCGGGTGAGGCAGCTGGAGGAACATTGCATGGGAGCCCTCTGTCCCAGGTGAAGGCAGAATTTGTTCCAGTTCATTAATGGTTGTGATTGGGCATTGCCATGACATACCACATTCAATATAACCCTGCTTCTATCTTTGCTCATAAATGTGACTTGGAGACTTATTGAAATGTAGTCAGATTGGCAGAGGCAATTCTACAGTACTCCCATAGCTTCAATTCTTAAAATCTGAGGCCAGCATACTGGTTAGCTTATGTCCTAACAGCTACCCCATTTTCTAGAAACCTATACAAATATATTTTTCCCATTATATTCAAACAGAGAATGGAGGATTTGTTGCCTCGATCTTAGTCTTCTTTCAACTCTCTAAGAATCCTTACAAAATCCAGCTTCTAGTACATGTAAAACAGCACTCTGACTCACCTGGAATAGACTGAATTGTCATAGGAATGTATACTTTGAATCCCGATATGCTCTTTCCCAGAACCTGCAGTCTTAGGTAATGAGCTGGATGGGTCAGCAGAGACTGGGCTTCACTTGTTGTATGATTTCTGACTTCCGGCAAGATTACGAGGAACTGTAGTTCTTTCCATTTCGTTCCCCCTCCTATCTCCAGAAAACCCCAGATTTCTTTCTAGGGTATGGTTAACAACCGGAGGATGGCATGGGATGGCTCATCTGATACATGGCAAACCCGGTAGCCACCCTTGTCTTATATTTTTCACATACTTTTTCTCTGGTGTCTAGGAGTAAACCTATCTAGACCCACCTGACATCTCTTGGTCACAAAAATCATATGATCCACAGACAGGAAATGATTATGATATATTGTAAAAGAATAGCTGATAGAAAATATAAAAGTTTTATTTTATATTTTAAATATTAGGAAGCAGTAGATTCTTCTTTAAACTTTTACACCTATTAAAAATGAATGATCGCATATTCAAAATACTTTTTTCTCAGCTTACTCCAGATGTGCCTCCAAATATTTACTCACTCTTATTTTGGACACAGGGGTTGATAAATGTGTCCATTCACAGACTCTGCATTAGGATTGAATTTAGGAGTGGGGAAAAATCCTGCCTTAGTGACCCACCCTCTCTTCTTCTCTCCTTCATTCTATACCTGTCTGTCCTCCTTGGTTGCCATTTCTTGGTCTTACCCTCCTTCCTTCCTGCTTTTGGCCAATGTTAATATTGCTCTGACTGTGGACCCAATGAATGACTGGCTAATCTGTGATCCTGTTGGAGACCTGGAGAGTTCCTTCACATATGTGTTCAGCACAGGCAGAAAGCTCCTCAAGCAACTTGGCAATGACCTTCTGTAAACAAAGCACTGAGCCAATCTATTATAAAGCACACTGGGGGAATTTTCAGTGTAATTTCTAAGGACTGAGTTGGTATGGGAAAGATGAGAGTGTTTAGATACACTTGAAACTCAGACAGTATAAGGTGCCCTGTCCACCTCCATCCTCCACACACCCACTGCTTACTCACTAAAAACAAATTTTTCTAAGCCCAAAGTGGTTTATGACAAATTATATGTTTGCAGGTTTGGAATCTAAAGAGGAGCCGATTTATTTAAGGGACATATTTAGTGCTAGTGAAAGCTATACTTACTGTGCTAATTGAAACTTAAATTAGAGCTTTACCTTTATAACAAAAAAAACACTCACTTCCCCAGATATTAAGTGGCTGGAATTTGAAGTAACATACATTATTATTTTTGTATCTGGACAATATGATTACACATGTGAATAGTTAACAAAAAATTTTATACTTTATTCTGTAAATGGAACCTCAGTGCAGTATTTTGTAGGCACTAAGAGAAGATAAGCACTCTAATCAGGCTGTGTGCTTTGATTTTGTTGATTGTTTTTGTTTGTGTACACCCTGTGGTTCTAATTATGATGTGAGTCTGTGTATTTGCAAGCATATAGATGAATTTCTTTTTAACTTCCCTAACATTTTGCATTATGCAAGAACTGCTTTTATACACTGCAACGTTTATCCCTCAGCCCCAAACATGGCACCTCTAGTTTTCCATAGAACTTTTGAATTATCTCTTCTCATCTCTTTCACACCTTGGATGCAACTCATGAGCAATTAGCTGAATATATCCAGAATTTGGCTACTTAACTGCTACCATCCACCATCTTTTGCCTGGATTATTAAAATGATTTTATAGCTGATCTTTTGCCACCTTTTTATTGTATACCCTTTAGCCAGATTGAGCCTTCTAAAACCTGTAGTCAAATCATTTAACAGCTCTACACAAACCCTCCAGTGACTTCTGATCTTACTCCATATAAATTTCCAAGCTTCTTACCATGACTTACATCACTCTTACCTCTTGTTACCCTCTGACCTTATTTGGTACAGGTCTCCCAATTCACTCTGCTCGTGGGCATCCTTGTTGTATCAGAGGTACCAAGACCCTTGCATTTACTGATTTCTATTCTGATAATGAACTTCCTTGGGACCTCTGCATGGCTTTAGATTTTTCTTCATCACTTTCCTAGGGAGGGCTCTCCAACGGCCCTTCATTCACTCCACACCTGGAAGTCCCCATTCTCCATCCTTTTCAATCCTGTAAACTGCATCATTCTAGAGATGGTCTGCTTTTATTCCTCAGTACCTAGAACAGGGAGTGATGGGCACGTAGTCACTGGTTCATGATTTTTAAAAAAATGAATTAATCTCTAATTATCTGTCATTGGGTGGTATATCAAACCTTCAACAGGAAGTCAAAAAATTTAGTTCCTGTTTAGCTCTGTAACTAACTAGACTAACTGGAATTTGAAGTAACATTTTGCAGGTATTAAACTTCTGAGTCTCATATTCTTCAAGTATTAAAACACAGTAGATTGAATTAAATAAATTCAAAGACTCCTCTTGCTCTAGTAGGGTACTCTACATGATGTAAACATTTACCATTCCACTACTATTTGTTCTATATTTTTTCTCATTTTCATATTCCCCAGCGAATGAATAGCAGTCACCATTTATTGTGGATAGACTGCTTCCTCTCCCACATTATCACGGTTACACAATCCCCAGTCCTAGTTTCTGTCAAGTGATTTTCACTTAGACCTGCCATTAATGAAATATAAAATATTTAAAGCAGATTGGACAAATGTATGTTTTGGGTTTGCCTTTTCCTTGTTTCAGACATTACTAAGAGATTTTGGAATTTTTTCTTTCTATGCCAGGATTGGACCAAAGAATCCTTTTCAGTATTCTGGGGAAAATAACAAATTAATTAGAGCTGAAACTGGAGGTAAAAAAGAAAGATTTTTTTTTAAACCCCAGGTTTAGGTTATCGGTGAGCTTAGAAATATGTTGGGGTAAAGAAACTGTATACTCTCCCCAAAATTTTTTCTCGACTCCTTCTCATTCATCTTTTCAAGCTCAGTTATATATGCCAGTAATCCTGCGCCCAAAGATCTAAGACTGCATTAGGTGACACTTCTTAGTGATAACAAAGGGCCCTGTTATTTTCAATTATATTATTCATTTCACAATTTTTTTTTTAATTTTCACTTATCTGCTGTACTGTTCTTTCTACAGGTTCAGACTATGGATCTCTTGCCATTGCATAGTGAGAACTGAGAATTAGGCCTGACCTCTTACTGGGGTCATAGTAAATATTTACATAATGAATAGATGAATAAATGAACATCTTCCAGGACAGAGTATTTGACACTGCTGGCTTATCTAACATGTCTATCTTGAGTACAGTTATCTTTCCTATATGATAAAAATGTATCTTTATCTTAGTCAAATCACCTAATAGAATATCTATTAGGAAGTTTTGGAGTTAAACCACACTTTATAATAATGTGCCTAGGTCTGGTGGGGTAGCTCCGTGGCAAAATGTGTGCTTGGCCTTTGCTAGGCCCTAGGTTAACATACCCACCCCCCAACACAAATAACTTGAATGGGAGGAGGCTATATGCTTTAGACCAATTTAATAGACTACTTTTTAATGCCTTGGAGAAATACTCCCTTAATGTCTATTCTATGACATCTGATTTCCTGAGATTTGACTAAAAAGGGGTTCCATGTTTGCGGAACACTGCCTAATGTCCATACTTCATGGAATTTTGAAATGCACATGAGCATATTAGAGATTGAGTCATTCAGCAAAACAACCTAAGTTTTTAAGCCAGCATTTCTCTATCCCTTTGAACCTAGGAATATTATTCAACATGATATACATTAACATCCTACTGGACTAGGACTCCATGGCACATGGTTTAGGAAATACAGGTGAATGCAAGTAGAGATCAGTGAGTATCTTTAGAGAGTAGCAGTCGTACAGCAGTGAGCAGAATGGATTTGAAAGGAGTGAAACCAGCGGGAAGCTGTTGCAGAAATCTGAATGGAAGAGGATGAGGCCTATCACCAAAGTCCTCATGTTGGTCATGCAGAAATGAAAATACTTATATAAGAAATTGATTTCCTTACTGAATGGCTTCTTGCAAGAGTGACTGAGGTAGTCAAGGAATCAAAGTTTTGTACTGTAGTGCTCTACTTTTTTTATAGTTCAAAGGGAGGAGCTTGATTTCACTTTCAAGCTAGCATGTTTCCTTGAATAGCTGACTATCACTGTTTAATACATGTAAAATGCCCTGCTATGTTGACATTCATGTTGAAAATCAACATTTTTATATCCATCTGTTATATATTCTCAAAGAATATATTGATAGTGTTTTTAAAAATTAAATTTATCTACATATTTAAAAAATACCCAATACTAGGCCTTTCCTTCCAGAGGTAGGTGTGTGTATGTGTTTTTCCTAGGGCTGCCGTTTTAGTTAGCTTTTTTGCTGCCGTGACCAAAAGACCTGACAAGAACAATTTTTGAGAAGGATGAGTTTGTTTTGGGGCTCACATTTTCAGGTTTCAGTTCCTAGACAGCTGGCTCCATTCCTCAGGGCGTGAGGGGAGGCAGAACATGGTGACATAAAGTTGTGGTGGAGGGAAACATTCTAGACATGATGATCAGGAAATAGAGAGAGAGCTCTGTGCAACAAGGACAAAATAGAAACCCCAAAGGCAAGCCCCCAGGGACCCATCTCCTCGGGTCATACCCTACCTGCCTACAGCTACCATGCAGTTAATCTCTATCAGGGGATTAATGCACTGTTAGATTAAACCTTTGTAACCCAATAATTTCATCTCTAAACCTTCTTGCTTTTTCTCACACATTAGCCTTTGGGGGGACACCTCATACCTAAACCATAACAGCTTCTGTAACAGATTACTACAAACCCAGTGACTTAAAACAACAAAGACTTCCTTTCATAGTTCTGGAGGCTGAAATTAAAGTTCTGGCAGAGTCACATTTCCTCCAAGGTTCTGGGTAGAAGCCTTCCTTGTGCCTTCCAAGCTTCTTGGTGATGGCTGTTCAATCCTTGGTGTGCCTTGGCTTGTAGCTGCATCCTCCCAATCTCTGCCTCTGAAATCAGATGATAATTTCCTTGTATATCTCTGTCTCTGTGTGCAGATTTCACTCTTTTTGTAAACACACCAGTCTTTGTCCACTCCAATATGACCTAATCTTAATAAGGTATATCTACAGAGACCCCTTTTTTCCAAATAAGGTCACATTTTGAGGTACTGAAGGTGAGGACTTTAACCTAGTCCTGTGGGGTATATTTTAACCCATAACTCTGTGTATATGTGTTGTGCATGTTTGTGTGTCTGTATGTAATTATGTCAACATATATGCAAAAGGTCCATCTTCTCTTTTTCTGATGCCCACTGCCATCTTTATTCTTTCTCTATAAAAGATGGACAAAGCCAGGTCCCATAAAGTATTAACATTTGTCATGGCTGATCTTCATGCCCCAAGACAATTACTTGTCTACCTTGGCCTTCATCATGCCTGGTGCATTCATAGGACATTGTTCCATGTTGAAGTTTTTAATGCAACACTAATTTTAAAAGGTTATTCTGATTAGTGTATTCTTCTTAGTCTAGCGATTCTAACATTTATATTTTATACTTCAGTCCCTTCTTTGGTGATCTAAATATATTTTCTTTCAGATTATTTTGCTAAACTCTTCTGAGCTAATTTTATTACTGTTTTGATGGCGGGAGTCTAGCAGGGTGGCCTTTCCGAAAGCCAAGCTTTACTGACTTCTCCAGGTTCATAAATATTAATAGTGTGTTACTAGAGCTCTGTGTGCTAAAACATTGTTGTGGAGATTGTATAAGAAAGGCATTTTATAATTTAATGCAGACCCTGAGTAGCAAGAAGATGGGGCAATGACATTTGGGGGAGCATAATATCTAAATGTTAATATCATACACTGCTTACCAAGAATAAGAATTTCTCTTCTTCTGATGTTTATATTGTCACTTGTATGAGAGTGTTTTCTTTTTAAATTTGCACTTTAGTCCTTAAAGCTATTTTATTCTTTATAAAAGTTAGAGAAGAAGCAAACTAGCATTTTGAGCAGGAGAGTTGAGGTTGTATAGGGTAGAGTTGCTCTTGAGCTTTGGTGAATCTTTTGATGAAAATTCCAATTCAGAACAGAAAGACATGGGCACTGCTTTCTAAGAGACTCTGTGTGACCAGGCTATCATTCTTAAGAAATGGATTGAACCTTCTTAGTTGCATCTCATAAAATATTTAGTTAGCTATAAATGTTTAAGGCTGTTGCAGCTGAGATCTTTTGCCTTGTGGGGAGAAAAATGAGGCTGTTCATATTAAGTGTTCTGTTTCTCTTCTCTCTATTCTTTTATATATTAGGCTGTACAAGCTCTCTTAACTAACCATGCCACCAAGATGTTTAAATGAGCAGACCAAAACCCTATAGAGGACCTAAGAGAGATATGAGGAAATATTCGAGATGCCTTTATTTATTTATTTTTGCAAAGGTATATTCATTATTGTTAGTTTTTTATTTTATATATTTAGCCCTAATTTAGAATTCTAATTTTAATTCCATTTGTAGTACACATTATACGTCTTCTACTTCTTAGAGGGATTCATCAAGTGAGACCAGTTGTATTGTGTTACTAATAATCATATATCTTGCTTGGCCATCAGAGCAGAGCTAAAAATAGAGTTTAATGATGCTTTGTATAATTCTTCTATTTTTTTTTCAATTAGAGGAAAATGATAGGCTATAAAGAAAAGACAGTGCAGTGGCTCACTCCTGTCATCCCAGGGGCCCCACAGGCTGAGGCAGGAGGATTGAAAGTTCAAGACCAGCCTCAGCAACTTAGAGAGGCCCTAAACAACTCAGTGAGACCCTGTGTCAAAAAGTAAAAAGGGTTAGGAATGGGGTTTCCTGGTTAACTGTCCCTGGCTTCAATTCCCAGTTACCCCCACTCCCGACCCCCCGCAAAAGACAGTTCTTAAGCAAACTTCCTGTGATTCCTTTAATTACTAATAAAATTCTGCCAGGCTTCTCAATTTGCAAATAATTGTCCAATCTCTATGAGGGTGACTTGGAATTTTGGGGTATGTGTATGTGTGTGTGTGTGTGTGTGTGTGTGTGTAAGAGAGCAGGAGGAGAGAAAGAGATGCAGAGAAAGGGAGGTAAGAGACATAGAACGAGGCTCTGAGTAAAAGGGGAGAGTTGTGGTTGGGGTCCAAGGAATAGGCGCAAAGGATCTGGAAAGGTCTTGAGTATCAGGATAAGAGCTGCAGATCTTACTCATGAGTACGATGGGAAGTGTTTTGAGAAATAACATAATTTAAAAATATCTAAGGCTATTTGGGGAGAAAGGGGCAGTAGGGGATAAGAATGAGTACAGGAAGTTCAGTTGGAAAGCTACAGGAGAAGTATTGATTTGGGTACAGGGATGGCAGTGGAGGGTTGAAACAGATTCCACCTGGTTGTGGAATGTGGGAAAAAGAGAGCCATCTGGGGAAACCTTGAGGGATTTGTCTTGAGCCAATTGAAAGTGATGGACTTTTCTTCTACAGAGGTGAATCCTGGAGGATAAGGTTGGGATCAGTTCCTACTATTTTTGCCCTGTACACTTTTCTCCAAAGATCCTTTTTTCCCCCTCCTCTTTCTAGGACACACCAAGCATGCTCCCATTTTTGGATCTTTGCACTCTCTCTTCATTATATCTGAGGGTTCTTGCCTCAGATATCCACTTGGACAATTCTTCAACATCATCAGAACTCTACTCAGATGTCTCTCGGAGAGGCCAATTCTGACCACGCTGGAAACCACCTTCCCCAGTACTATCTTCTTCTACTGCCATTCATTATCTCTTCCCTTGCTTTAAAAAGAATTATCAGAATGTTATTATCTGTATACAGATCTCATAATTTACTTAGTGTTGTCTAGATCTCCTTACTAGATGTCTAGAGTTCTTTGTCAGATTTAATTTTTTTTTGCTGTACTTCTACCACTTACAAGGCTGCTAGGCACAGGATAAAAATGTTTTATGAAATCAGTGTAAGAAATGAGTTCATAAATAAGGTAAAAGTGTAAACTATAAAGAAAAAGATAATTCATGTACATATAAAACATTAATTGACTTTTTCTAATAAAAAGACCCAAGTTAAAAAAAAATGGGAGAACAGGTCACAAAAAAGAACATATATATGAAATATTTTTAACCTGTAAATGATCACTATCCAGAATGTAAAAAGAGCTTCTAAAAATCAACAAGAGAATTTTAAATAAGATAAAAGCAAAATGGAAAGAAGACTCCAACAGACAATATCCAGAAAATGTATATGGCCAATAAAAGGCACTCAAAGTTAGTGATCATGAAAACGAAGAACAAAACCTTAAAATATGTCATTCTTCAGTCAGCATTAATAAAAATCTAGAAGCTATGACAATAATAAATTTGGGGTAGAATGGGAAGTTACACTGCCTTTGAAGGTACACACTCATTTTGGAAATAATTTAGCTTTTGCCACAAAATTTAAAAATATGCATATTTACAGATTAGCAATGCTAATCCTATGTATATACTACAGAGAAAGTCCTGCATATGCTCACCAGGATGTACATGAGAATGTTCATAGAATAACAACAATAAATTCCCCAAACAAACAAAACCCTTCAGATTGAAGAAAACAAAAATACCCACCAAAAGTAGGATAGATAGATCAGCACATAGATAGATAGGAGTACTATATGGCTGTTAAAATAAGTGAAGTGCAGTAATATCCGCATAAAGGAGCTTAAAAAAAAATCCCTGGGATTTGGAGTGGAAGCAAATAGCAGAAAAACTCATACAAATTATTTCATTTATCTAAAGTCAGAGCAGATGAAATCCAGCAATTGTTATGGTTTGGATGTGAGGTGTCCCTCAAAAACTCATGTGTAAGACAATGCAAGGTGGTTCAGAGGAAAAATGATTGGGTTGTGAGAGTCTTAGACCAATCAGTGATTTAATCCTCCAATAGGAGTTAACTGAGTGGTAACTGAAGTGGTAGGCTGTGGCTGAAGGAGGTGAGAATTAGGGTGTGGCTTTGGTGTATATATTTGTATCTGAAGAGTGGAGTTTCTTTCTCTGTTTCCTGATCACGGTGATGTGAGCTGCTTCCCTCCGCCACCCTCTCTGGTCATTGTGTTCAGCCTCACCTTAAGCCCTTAGGAATGAAGCTGGCCTTCTATGGACTAAGCACTCTGAAACTGGGAGTCCTCAAATAAACTCTTCCTCCTCTATGATTGTGCTGGTCAGATCCTTGAGTCACAGCAGTGAGAAAGCTGACGAAAACAGCAATATACTGTTATGGTTTGAGGTGTCCCCCCAACACTTCAGAGGCAGAATGGTTAGATCCTGAGAACTGGAACCTCATCAGTCCATTCTAATTTGAATGGACTGACTGATTGGTAACTGTAGGTAGGCTGGGTGTGGCTGGAGGAGGTAGATCTTTGAGGGTGTGCCCTGGAAGAGTGCACCTTTTCTACAGCCCCCTCCCGCTTCATCAATGGAGTGAGGACCCTCTGCCAAGTCCTTCCACCATGATGCTCTGCCTCACCTTGGCCTAGAGCAGTAGAGTCACCCAACCATGGACTGAATCTCTAAAACCATGAGCCCCAATAAACTTTTCCTTCTCTAAATTGTTCTTGTCAGGTATTTTGGTCACAATAATGAAAACCTGGCTAACACAATATTAAATTAAAATGCATTTGTGTATGGTAAAACTATAGAGAATATCAGGAAAATGATTAAAACCATTTTAGAATAATGTTCACCAAGGTGGTAGAGAGAATTTGAGAAGCTCATGGTAAGTGTCTACAAATATAATTCTATTTCTTCTTCTAAGTAATGATAGAAAAATTGAATTTATAATTTTTCTTTAAATTGTATATACATTTTAATTTGTTTTAAATTTTCATGGTTTGTGGTGAAAGATTTAAAAGATAAATACAAACAGGAAGAGGGGAATGATATGGAACCAGCAAGTGTAGATAGCTCTTTTAAGGCGTTCCCTTGCAGAAGATACCATCTTCTATAGAAAATGTTGTTTGACCTGTTAACACTGAGTGAGGTGCCCCTTCTTTTCCTAAAACACTGTGAACCACCCCCTATTATATTGTGTATTAGTTTATATTAGCTTCAGTTATAGCTAACCCTCTTTCCAATCCTTATCTTAGTACATTTATACAATAAATGTTCATTTCTTGATCAATTAGAAGGAACAATGAGATTACCTATAGGCAACAGCTCATCTTCAAGCATTAATTCAGGTACCCTGTTCCTTTCATCTGGTGGGCTCATCTCTTCAACCTGTGGTTCCTAAGGTCTGTGTGAGAGGAAAAAGAACAGGGCAGATTGCTTGTGTGAGAGATTTTCTTGAGTATGGCTTACGCTTCCCTCTATCTGCCACTGGCAGAACTCATCTGGTAATGAGCTGACAAGTGTTGCCTAATTGTGTATACAAAAGAGAAAAAGAGGTTTTGTGAATTGCTATCCAGTCTTTGCTACATTTTATCCATCCAGATACCAAATATCCATTTAATTCTTCCTGCTGTGAAGAATTGAACACACTCATCAAGAGAGACAGTCCTAAGTTCCTTCACTGTACTGAGCTCAGAAAACATCTCCAGGCAATATGCAGTCTTCTCATTCTGTTTTGGGTGTGGCTTCTTGTAATATTGTAACTTCTGAATTAAAATCATAAGTTGTCTTTCTCCCACATTTTCCCCTACCAAAAAAATACAGTGGGGAAAAGGGGATAGAGTGACTATGATAATAATAGCCAGTTAGCAAAAGGAAGGATGGGGATACATGGCATTCACTGATACCCTGCTGGAGGTAGGGGGTATGTTTTAGCACTGTTCTTTTTGACACTTATCTTGTATACCTCTATAGTGTAGTGCTGTGACTATTGTATGACTCTACTGTGACACAGAGTTAAATGAGTTAAGGAATGTACAGATTGAATGTGGTCCTTTATCTAAAATGCTTGGGAGCGCAACGGTTTTAGAATTTTTTGGGTTTTGGAATATTAGCATATATGTAATGAGATATCCTGGGGATGGGAACCAACTTTAAATGTGAAATTAATTCATGTTTCATATATACTTTATACACATAGCCTGAGGGCAATATTATACAATATATTTAATAATTCTGTGCATGAATAAAAGTTTTATGCTATCATGTCAGTACTCAAAAGCTTTCAGAATTTGAATTTGGGAATATTGGGTGAGGGTTGTTTCAGTTGTACTATGCCCTGCACGTGATGAGGACTGTATCATTGTTAGCTGTTGCTATTATTAGGATATCACAGCAAACTTAAGTTGGATTTGGCTGAAATTATATTGACCTAGTGTGGTAAGACTAGTTTTACCATGGTCATCACAAGCTATAATTTTTTAAAAAAATTCCTATATATTGGTTAACATATGTGTGAATATACATATGTGCATCCAGGAAAAATTATTGCTTAATACATATATTTTCTTATAATCAGCAGTTTATGGTAAATACAGTGGGAAATTTATGGGGTCTGTAGTTTGAACACACTGGGAAATATTGCTCTAAATCTCCAGCAGACGTGTCTGTACCTATGGCACTAAAACTCTATAGTTTTTCATTGGCCTAGAATAATGAAATTGTTAGCAAAAGCACTGCGAATTATTCTTTACGTGACTTCCGAAGTTCAAGCTCCTGTAACAACATTGTAACTTTGTAAAATTTGGTACCTTGCCTGGGGAAAAATGGCTTTATTTTGAAGCTGAGAAAAATAGTAAAGAAGACAGCTGTGCCCAGAGCATTAAACCTCACAATGTGAACATGCAAATTAGAGTTGCGTTATGTTTTAGAACATATTGAAAGATTCTGAGATTCCTTCGGCCTTTGGTTAATTGTTGGTAGCTAGTTGACAGACCTGCCTCTGCATTAGAAAGGCCAGGTATTCAGAGAACAGAGCAATAACCTGTGCAGTGTTATCAAAGGCTACATAATGGTGCTGTGAGCCTCTGCTCCCAGCTCTGCCCCAGATAGGAAGAATGTGCTGCCAGCTATTCTGCTTATCCTGACCCTGTTCTGGGATTAATGAAGAAGTTCTCAATCTCTAGTCCAATGCCTATGGGTAGGAACTTTGCTTTGTGAAACATTTTGTCAGTCACTTTCATAAGCATTTCATGGAATTCATGTCTTCTTTGAAAATATCCAAGCTACCTCTTAATCTCCAGGCTTCCCCTGTATTCTCTTTCTTTACTGGTGTATTGAATTACAATGGAAGCCCTACCCTGCACCCAACCAGATAGCAGGGAGGTTTATTTTCAGCTTGTTATCTGTGAGCTCAATTTCTTTGGGATTTATCCACATCTCCTTTTCCCCTGAGGTTGGCTTATCATGAAGTTACTGAAGTTGAAGCTTCAGGGTCCTTCACTTACATGGCTCTCTTCCAAGCCCAACGGTTTTGAATATTTTTAAAGACAGCCCTTGCCTTGCATGGTCCTGTGTCCTTGCTTTGCTATATTATATAAATTACTGTAGCCATCATTTTGGGTATTTTCCTTGGCCTTTCTTTTGTAAAAACAGAAGGTAAACCAGAATAAAACCAAATATGCAATAGAGCTGCTTTTGCTCATTGAAGAGTGTTCCCAATCAACCTGGCTTTCTGGTTCTGTGACATCGTGGCTTAACAAATGGTCTTTGGAATTTTCTAAATTTCAATTAGATGGAAATCTAAAAATCTAGTCTATGAAATTTGAGGTTTTATAGTAGAATGAAAAGGAAGGGACAGATTATGGTGTAACTAACTTGATTAATTTTTAATGAATCAAGTAACATTTTTTCAGAGTTACACTTTGTCAGAGTTTGCCAGGATCAGGGAGAAAATGATGAAATAAACTTAACCTCTGAGTAGTTTATAGTTAAATAAAAGAGGCACATAACATCAATGCATAACCATAATTATGTGTGACAAGTATTAGGATAGAGATGTTTGAAACCTGCTGAGCAGCTGGTGGTTGAGCAAGGCCTGGATTAGAAGATGGCCATGCTTCTTCCCAAACACATTTAATTTGAAGAAAGCTGATGAGTTCAACTGTTTAGCATGCTGAGGGGCAGGATGCAGGAGGGTGGTGACAGGCGTGAAGCTCAGTAGTTCAGATGTGGGAGATGCAATTTGCAAATGGAATTACAAAGCTGTGTAAACTTCTCTATTGGACAAGTTTAAGTTTAGGTGATAGACTTGGAAATGACATTCCCATATTTCCTATGCCTAGCCTGAGATCATAGGAGAGCAGACTGCATTCTCAAAAAAAAAAAAAAAATGTGAGATGGCTTTACTCATGGAAACTTCTTGATTTTGAACATGGCATAAATTCAGGCTGGGATTCTGGCTCTGTAGTTTACTTACTGAAATCCACTGGGGAATTGATCTTACTGAGTCTGTTTCTTTATGTCTAAAGTGAAACTCTGTAATGATGTCTACCTCCTGTGCTTTCTGTGAGTATAAATGAGCTCACTACATTTGAGAGCCCACGTTAGGCATCTAACATATGAGAAGTACCAAATAAATAAATAAATAACATGTGATAGGTACTGAATAGGTACTATTATTATAAAGGCACAGAAGTGAAAAAAGAGACAGAAAGATATCAGAGGAGCAGATTAGTTGACAAGCAAATTTCTGTCAATTGAGTTAGTAACAGGAGATTATAACAAGTAGCCAGTATAGGGACAGGACCACAGAAGGATACTTTGCTCTACCTGTCTTGACAACAACCACTATGGTTGAAATGCTGTATCCTCTTTGCTTGGAAAAATCTGTTAAACTTGTTTGAATCCAACAAGACTTTTTTCCCTGAACTTACTCTTATTAGTTGGCGCAATATTGAGTGTGTAGGAGGGAAAGAGGAGAAGGGAAGATGCATATTTGGGTTATGGGGAGAACAAAAACTGCCCAAGGATAATGTTTAAATGCATGACCACCAACCAGAACCAATCAGTGCAAACTTTCATGGGAAACACTGAAATGGCTAAAGCCTTGGCATAACTGCTTTGCAGATCTAAGTGTTTGCTTTTTATTGAGACTATGCAAGCAATCCAATTTTCTTAGCTGAATTTATTAAAAATGAACAAATGGGATGGAATGCATCAAGCAGAAGAAATTGTTCAAAATTAGAGAAAATATTCCTTTATTGACTGCTTACTTATTCAGTGCTTGCTATGTGCAAGACACAGTGCTGGATGTAGAAAGTGATGCAAAGTAGCAAGGGACAGGTCCCCACTGTTGGTTTACAGAAGAAATAACACATTACAAGTACTTTCTTGTTCTACAAGAAGGCCTGATGCCAGAAAAGAAGTGATGGGAGAGTGTTATGGGATTTCCAACAAGAGACTGCCTGGGTTTGTATTGCTGTTCTGCTCACTTAGGCCACTCTTTCAGATGAGTAAGGGACCACACAGTCCCCTGTGGAGTGCCAAATTTGGAAATGGAAATTCTTTTCCAGTTACTTAATTAGTTCAAGCGCAAGTGTCTCCTCCTCATCAACCAATATTTCCTGAGGGTATCTGTTCTGTGTAATGTGTAAGCAGTTTCTCTTATTCTGATTAATTTTTTTTTCCCTCTAAAGTTTAGGTTCTTCTGCCAAGTAGACACCTATGCAGGGACAGGAATGTTTTTTTCCTTGTCCCCACTTTTTTTCTTTTTCTTTTCTTTCTTTTTTTGGTTTGTTTGTTTTGTGAGACTTTGGCCATGTTAGTTGGCTTTGTTAGGCTTGCCTTTCTCAGGCTGTAAACTGGGTTCATAGGGGCCTCATTCAAACGCCTGTTTTAAGATGGACCTAAGGATTTAATTTGTTTCAGATACACATGTAATCTTGAAATACAGTTGTCTGGGCCTTTAAGGTTGAAATGAATCTTTGCTTTGTCTGTGACTGATGTGTATTCACTGGTTTGCTTTTTGTATCTTAGTTTGAAGACTGAATGATTTTTTTGGGTGATTAAGGAAAAGAGTACCCCATCTTCTTTTGTTGAATTTATTGTCTTGACATTAACACTATGTATCAGCAATTCTGCAAGGTCAACTTTTGTCCTATATATGTTGTTCTTTGCAAAACTTAGAATGAAATATATTCTTCTATCAGATTCTGATAGTATTTTAAGAAGTCAAATTGTTTTCCTCCTATCCTACTTCATTCTCTGTCAGTATTCTTCCCATATGGAATAAAGTTGGTCTCAGTTACAAATGTGATTTCCCCCCAACTTTATGTATCATAATAACAATATATAGTTATTATGTATAACTATATTACATATGATAATATATATATATATAAACAATATATAACAATAACAACAAATATAGTGCTTAGTGTGTACCAGGAATTGTTTCAAACACTGATGCCATTAATTTGTGTAATCCTCACAACAATCCAAAGGGTGCTCATGATTATACCCATTTCATAGATTAGGAAACTGAAGCATAATGAAGTGAAGTATATTGTTTATGGTTACATAGTAAGTGGTGGTACAATCTCTTTCTGGACTGTAACTATTTCTCATATTATCTTCCTGAGTTAGCTTTTAGTTCTTTGGTCTGGATTTGGAATGTATATAACTCTTACAAGCAAACACAGATTTTTATTTTTTCAACTTATAATGTTATAGTTGACCCAAAGCAGTAGCATTTTTAGCTCAAGACCTAGATACTGGAAACAGGAGATGGTGTATCAAGAAAACAGAATAAAGGCCCTTTTTTCTAATGCAGGACCAGCCCAGGACACAATTTTGTAATAGGTGAAGTGTATCTATGGCATCTTTTCACCTTTTTCTCTTACTTTTTGGCTTTCCTCTTTTACTTTCATCATTTTTTTGCTCCACTTTCAGGACCTCTAGCCTGTCCAACTCCAGAGAGTAACCATTGTCCTCACTCACTTCACTTCAAATGCACATACAGAAGAAAAACAGTCTACTCCTACCCGACCCCATAATTCCTCTTCTCAGAATCTAGCCTTAAAAAAAAATTCTGAAATTCAAATATTTTTGCATAAGGATGTTAATCAGAGCTTTCTTTCAACAGTAAAAAGTTGGAAATCCAATGTTCAACCTTGGAAAAATCATTACATAAATTATGATAAATTCATATATTGCAGTTCATGCAACCATTGAAAACTGTTTTGAACATTTTTTAATGATGGGGAAAGTTTGTAAGTTTAAATGCTAAGGGAAAAATTCAAGTTGGAATAGTATCATAACAACTTTAGAAAAATGCACATATAGAAGGAAAGAAAACATCAGATATTAAACATATAGGGATTGTAGGGTGAGATTATAAAGTGATTATAATTATTAATTTATAATAATTATTTATAATTTCTCCAGTTTTTTAATATATCAATTTTATAGTGCAGAAAAAGATAATGTTCAATTAGAACAGTCTCATTCACGATTAAATTGACTGTTTTCTTCTTAATCCTCATAGATATGTTGTCATTTTCAAAAATGATACTTTAGAATTAATATAATTTTAATTAGTTGGATTCCAGGAAGCACACATACAAAAAATGGATTAAGGAAATATAGAGGGAGTGTTTGTGTTTATATATTTTCAAAGTGTAGTAGGATGCATATATTTGTAATTTTTAAAGATAGCTCACTAAAATTTTCTTGTTTTACATACCTTTTATATTTTTCAGGTTTTTTAAAAAAATCCATCCTTTGAACTTTCTGCTCATAAATTCATATTTTGTTTCTTATTTTAATTTTCAGTTTCTTCTCAGTGGAACCAAAGACTCTGGTGGTGGGAAAAGAGAGAGGCAGGGCAAGATTACACTGAACACAGAAAACACAAGATGTGCCTCTGTGTAGGTGGTGGGGAATATAAGTGGATTTCATACATCTAATAGAATTTACTGTTTGCAAATTTGGGGTTGCTGATACTCTTTCATGCAACATTTACTAATAATAATTGACTTATTAATTTTTTGTGGTGACCAAGTCAGTGGTTACCTGAAATGCATGTCTCTACATAATTCATAGAGACTGCATAGCTGAGCTTTCAGTAGGGTAACTCCTTGACACGTTCAGTTTTTCCACTCTGCTTCCAGAATGGACATTTCCATTCTCACTGTCTCCTACCAGGAGAAGCCAAAAGGAGAAGAGGAATAAACCTGCTCACTTCAATTCCAAAAAGAATTCCCATGGGATGAAATTTTCTCTTCTAAAATGAACTGATTATAGGAAAAGGAGAAAGTTTATAAGTAGTAAGACTGAGAAACCATATTCTTAGTCCAATTCTCAATATCCCCTAGATCACTCTCAGTATGTGAATTGTTTCCACGGGGCCTGTGCGAGAAGAGAGGGTTCTGTGGGAAAATTGAGACATGGTGCTCCAGAGGATCATCATTATTACTTTTATGTCACAAGGTTCCACATACATATAGCAATGTTTTTGCAGTACAAAAATACAAAAACTGAATTTCAAAATCCTATATCAGCTCCTTTTATATAGACCCATATTCTTTAATTTTTTGTATAGGATGGTAAAATTAAAAGAGAGGTGAAATACAAGAACTGAGGGATTAGAATTTATTTTTTTATTTTATTTTTTATTTATTTATTTATTTTTTATTTTTTTTTATTGTTGGCTGTTCAAAACATTACATAGTTCTTGATATATCATATTTCACACTTTGATTCAAGTGGGTTATGAGCTCCCATTTTTACCCCATATACAGATTGCAGAATCACATCAGTTACACATCCATTGATTTACATATTGCCATACTAGTGTCTGTTGTGTTCTGCTGCCTTTCCTATCCTCTACTATCCCCCCTCCCCTCCCCTCCCCTCCCCTCTTCTCTCTCTGCCCCCTCTACTGACATTCATTTGTCCCCCTTGTATTATTTTTCCCTTTCCCCTCACTTCCTCTTGTATGTACTTTTGTATAACTCTGAGGGTCTCCTTCCATTTCCATGCAATTTCCCTTCTCTCTCCCTTTCCCTCCCACCTCTCATCCCTGTTTAATGTTAATCTTCTTCTCATGCTCTTCGACCCTACTCTGTTCTTAGTTACTCTCCTTATATCAAAGAAGACATTTGGCATTTGTTTTTTAGGGATTGGCTAGCTTCACTTAGCATAATCTGCTCTAATGCCATCCATTTCCCTGCAAATTCTATGATTTTGTCATTTTTTAATGCAGAGTAATACTCCATTGTGTATAAATGCCACATTTTTTTTATCCATTCGTCTATTGAAGGGCATCTAGGTTGGTTCCACAGTCTTGCTATTGTGAATTGTGCTGCTATGAACATCGATGTAGCAGTGTCCCTGTAGCATGCTCTTTTTAGGTCTTTAGGGAATAGACCGAGAAGGGGAATAGCTGGGTCAAATGGTGGCTCCATTCCCAGCTTTCCAAGAAATCTCCATACTGCTTTCCAAATTGGCTGCACCAATTTGCAGTCCCACCAGCAATGTACAAGTGTACCCTTTTCCCCACATCCTCGCCAGCACTTGTTGTTGTTTGACTTCATAATGGCTGCCAATCTTACTGGAGTGAGATGGTATCTTAGGGTGGTTTTGATTTGCATTTCTCTGACTGCCAGAGATGGTGAGCATTTTTTCATGTACTTGTTGATTGATTGTATGTCCTCCTCTGAGAAGTGTCTGTTCAGGTCCTTGGCCCATTTGTTGATTGGGTTGTTTGTTCTCTTATTGTCTAATTTTTTGAGTTCTTTGTATACTCTGGATATTAGGGCTCTATCTGAAGTGTGAGGAGTAAAGATTTGTTCCCAGGATGTAGGCTCTCTATTTACCTCTCTTATTGTTTCTTTTGCTGAGAAAAAACTTTTTAGTTTGAGTAAGTCCCATTTGTTGATTCTAGTTATTAACTTTTGTGCTATGGGTGTCCTATTGAGGAATTTGGAGCCCAACCCCACAGTATGTAGATCGTAGCCAACTTTTTCTTCTATCAGACGGCGTGTCTCTGATTTGATATCAAGCTCCTTGATCCATTTTGAATTCACTTTTGTGCATGGCGAGAGAAAGGGATTCAGTTTCATTTTGTTGCATATGGATTTCCAGTTTTCCTAGCACCATTTGTTGAAGATGCTATCCTTCCTCCATTGCATGCTTTTAGCCCCTTTATCAAATATAAGGTAGTTGTAGTTTTGTGGATTGGTTTCTGTGTCCTCTATTCTGTACCATTGGTAAATTTTAATATTCAAATACACTTTAAAATGCAAGTGATCAGTAGAGAGAACTAAGAAACTCAAGTCCGGATGCTATTGCTTGCTATCTGTAAGTAAACTCAAAATTGTGATTTTTTTTCCTTATTAAGAATTAATTGCTATATAAATCAGGTCTTGCGACAGCAAGCCATAAGCAACTATCTAAAATGTAATACTGAATTGAATGCTGTTCTACCAGATGAGCACTGCATGATATCGTCTGTCTTTTTTTTGATCATGCAGTGATTTGCTGATTGGGACTTTGAACTCTCCTAGTTTTCTTTCAATGTAATAGGTATGTATTTTTCTCTACTTCCCTTCTTCCGTGAGTGCTTCCATAACTTGACATTATCTGTGGGAACAATTTGAAAATATGAATCTCAGGTCATTGGAAATTGTGTGTTCTAAAAGAAACTGCATAATAATATAGAAGTAGAATTCATTAAATAATTATGACCTCCCAATTGCTAGTCCAATGATTTTTCTCTGGAGGGAGACAGAGAGGGCCATTCTCTTTTTATTTCAATCCCCCAAATATAGTTTATAGCAGTCCTGTTGGAGGCCTTACACAATCATAGGGGGTAGGAGGCATTTCAGAAGACGAATGATGTGTTGACTGATTAATGTGGTAAGGTCAGGTTACAAACACTTTAATTCTCTTGGCAACTCTGAGGAGTTTGGTTCTCTCTAAATGTTATTCTTTGAAAGCTGAAATTCATAAGAAATTTTATTTTAAGTTATTTAGTCCCAAACTCTAGGGCAGTGGGGTAGAGGAGTAAAGGAAGCTTTCATTGAGGAAATGGCCCCTGGGTTACTAATCAAAAGAATACGTTACCAGAGTGAAGAGGGTAGGGAGCAATGTCCTTCATAGAGGAAACAGCATTTGCAGTAGGAGGGTGGCTTAAAGATAAGACAAGTATGACTAGAGGACTGAGAGCTGAGGAGAGGACCACACAGTGGGGACTGAGGGTAAGGCACTGTTTTCCTGACAATTTGAAGGAATTTGAAATGATAGGAAGCCATTGAGAGCCTTGACTATGGCTTTCCCCTTTTCAATTTTCAATCCAGATGTGCATTTTTTTCAATACATTGTTTAAAATTATGGTGTAGAGAGTTGGTTGAATCTGGGTAAGATGCAGTTGTCATTTAGTGGGGTGTTTGTGGTAGTGAGGAAGCAATGTAGACAGTTTGGGGACAAGGGCAAAACTGAGAGAATATATTCTTATGAGGATGTGGAGGGGTATGGAAGAGGAAGATTTATGATATGAAGATATAAGATGAGGACACACAATATTATGCAATGCTTATGTGACAGGGTAGCACTCATTTTAGTATAGAAATTTAGGTAGTCACTGGTTAGAAGACCTCATCTATAAGCAACTCTTTTTTAAATAAGAAAATGCAGTTCTGATCTTACTTACAGATGACAGCAGCATGAGAACACAGAGGTGACACAGAGTTCTGAATGACATTATAAAGAGAATGGTAGTTCAGTTTTGGAGATAAGGGAATACTCAATTGGAACTTAACTTTTATGAATTTGATTTTTTTTTCATTTTTAATTAATACCAGATTAGGGACATAGATCACATACTTGCTTTGGACAGGTGTTTGCCACATCTCTGACACTTATAAAAGAAATGTGCAAAGGCAACTGGATATATGAATCTGGAAGAGTCACTGATTTATGTACAGGCATGGATGAGATCACCTGGTGAAGAACTGCCACAGTTCGTTGCCATGTTAAGAAGAATGAGCTTGCAAAAAGAAATAGTAGAGTCAGATTGTCAAGAGGAAAACAAATGATTGCTTTGAGGAGGGCAAGGAAACTGATGCTTCAAAATGTAGTTGATCTGAGATAAGAGATCAGTAGAGCTGAGGAAGAAAGCATTGATTATTGGTTTTCAGTAACATGGAAGTTATTGCTGATACTAGCAAGAGTAAATTCAGGGGTGTGATGGGAACAGAAGCTGGATCAGAAGGGGCTTAAGAATAAGAATGCAATGAGGATATTGGGAGGTACACATAGCATTTTTGGTCTACAGGAGAAGAAATGGAGTGATGGGGAAGTTAGTTTTTGTAGTTAAGGTGGTTAGGGCTGCAGGAAAGCTAAATGAAGACAAGTGTGTTAGTTTCATCCTACTTTAATGAAATACCTGGAAAACTAACTTACAAAGAGAAGTCTACTTTGGCTCACAGTTTTGGAGCCTCCCCCAAAGGGGAAGACATTTGGGCCTCTAGTGGACATGCTGGATGGCAATGGCAGGTAGCATGCAGTGGAGCATACTGCTCACCTCAAAACTAGGAAGCAAAAGAGGAT
Organism: Marmota marmota marmota; assembly: GCF_001458135.2. Lineage (NCBI taxonomy): Eukaryota > Metazoa > Chordata > Mammalia > Rodentia > Sciuridae > Marmota > Marmota marmota. The sequence goes on from NW_026000223.1 coordinate 1,706,806, forward strand.
GAGGTCTGGGTGCCACTGCCCCCTTCAGGAGCATGCCACCATAGACCTAAGGAACTCCCACAAGATCCCACCTCTTAAAATTCCATAGCCTCTCCCAGTAGCACCACCCTAGGCACCAAGTCTTCAACACAGGCTTTTGGGGACATTCAGCATCCAAACTATAGGAGCCAGAATGTTCTAAGCAGAGAGAACAGTAAGTGAAAGGGCCTTGAGGCAGGGAATGCTTGAGATGCTTTAAGAAGTGCCTAAGGACAGGATGCCTGGGGCTGAATGGGTGAAATTATTAGGTTTTGTATTTTAAATATGATGATAGTAAGTTGAGAACTTTTTGAAAACTTATATTTTCACTGGACTGTCCTACCAGATTGCCTTTCAGAGAATAGATTGAAAGGAGGCAGGAATGGGACCAGCAAATTGTACCAATTAGGAGACCATTCATCAACATTCAGCCAGTATTTGTTAAACCTCTCTTATATGCTAGACATCTGTAATCTAGGACGGAGGAATTGTCATTTGAACTTGGACAAGAGAGCAGGCATGGATGAGGTTAGTTTTGAGATGTTTGTTGAAGGGAGAAGGATTTGCTGATACATGGGATGTGGGAATGCAAGGAAGAGATGAGTTATCCTTGATTTCAAGGTTTTGGTTTCGGAAATAGGTTGAACTGTGGGAGGCATGAGTCTGGACTCACTAGTGAAGGAGCATATTTGGAGAGAAACAAAAGTTTATAAAGGAGTGACAATTTTTCTGTCTTTTCTACTGAGCGTCTTTTCCCAGATGGGTATCAGACTAGGATTGACTCAAAGATCTCTAAAATTCTGATCAGTTCTAATCCTTTAGTATCCTAAGAAATAATTATGGATAAGTAATATTTGAGTAATTTTTGTTTTACTTCATTGATATTTTCTGTTTGTAAATAATCTGATTTCAAAAGCAAACCTATCAAATTTTTAACAAGTTTGTGAATTATCATATTTCAGGATATAGGAGAACATTAATTATACTTAAATAAAATTTTTTAAAAAATCTCTGTAAAAGTGGTCATTGTGAAAAAATCTTTACAAGTGAGAAAATACACAATCAATTATCCCATTTGCCCCTGACATGTATTTTGAAATTAAGTCTTTGGTCCCTATTGTACGATTTTAGAAAGTTAAACAAAAACTTGAAGAACTGTCTAGAGGAAAGCCTAGGGATTTTTCAGATTTAATTACTTCTTTTAAAAAGTAAACTTAAGTCAATTAAGGAGCTATAATTTGTCTTCTATTATTAAATTAACTGAATCATGTAGTAAAATATCAGTGGAGACTGTGGTACTCATTTAGATAGGCACTGCTCTTTTAGTTATGGATAGGGTGAAATATCCAAATAATCACATATCAAAATGTAGTAGCAGGAAAGAGAAACGCCAAAAATATTCCATTTCTACATTTTCTTTTTTATCAGGATTATATAATTTACTCTTGCATCTTTCTATTGTTTGATTATTACAACAATATTGGTGCCAGTTAGTGATTGTTAGGATCAAACTTATCAGTGCTGGGAGTGGCTCCAGTGAGCAGGTATGAAAGATGTGGAGGACTGGAGAGTTCTTGTTCCAAGGGTTGTTGAGCTGAAACATCCCTCTGCATGTTTATATGTTTTGTACTTACGGCGGTTAAACATATGTTATTAACATCTGCCTTATTGTAAGTAGCAGAGACTTTCCTCGTATGAAAATATGCAGTTGAGAGGGCTTAAAATTTCTTTGAGTGGAGTTATAAGCTGCTACTGCTGCTGCTGGTACACCTTGTACCCAGTGTTGGGAGGGACCTAAGAGGAAATCTTGTGACATCACCATGGGATGCTGTATGGATACACCCTCACTCCTGTTCCCTGTTGAGAAAGCTTTAGATTCCAGTGCATTCATTTCAAGTGGCTGAAGCCACTCCACATATAGGATCTCAGTGGCCTCTTTAGTTACAAGCACTAAGATTGTAGGGGATGAACATAGCCCTTCAACAGACATGTTGAAATGGAGAAAAGAAGGCATGATGTCATTATTAAAGTTGCCCTCGTAGTGCAGTTTCCTAACAGTGATTCTGATTATCTTTACTGAATGCCTGCTATTGAGCAGAATCTGGAGCTGCTTTCTTTTTCCCACATTCACCTACCAAGGTGTTTCCACAGAAGGTGATGCTCCTAGTGAGAGAGAGCCCCAGCTTTGACTCTGAACCCAGTGGGCATTGCTGGATTTTTAGTACAGCGATCATGCTCTACCTTGAATCCCTTGCTAACTGTAACTACTTCAGCTCTTGTCATGGCCTGGCCTAGACTGCTCTGGGCATTCTGCCGACTAATGACTGGTTATTAGCTCATTTCCTCCAGACTCTCAGCAGGGAATACTGACCTCCATGGCCTTATCTGTACCATAGGTTTTTTTTTTTTTTTTTTTCCTGTATCCAACTGTAACCCCAATTTTTATAAAGATGTCTATTACCTGAGATGTCAGTCTTGACACCTCAATGTCTAACTTCTTTTTATAGGGGAGGAACTTGACACTGGGAGGTTTATTGCTCAAGGTCACAGCACTGATGTTTGAGAGTGAATTCAGATCCACATTCTGTTTACTGTTCTGCACTGTATCCATTCTGTCATATATTACTCATTCGTAATTTCAGCTGCTCTCTGTTTGAATGACAGCAAGTATTCAAATTTCATTCACGTTGTACTTTTAGAGCAAGTGGCTCCATTTGAACTTCACTATTTGCAGGAAGTGCATTTTTTTTTGAAACCTTGCCTGGGGCTTATCAAATCTTTATTTTCCTTCCTAGTTTTTTTTTTAAATATAATTAGCCAATGTACCTGACTATACATTTAAGAAGTTGTCCAATTCGCATACCTGGGGCATAGGATTCCAGGGACATTCAATATTCTGAGAGAGAGGGAAGCGCTAACCTGAGTCCTACCCCACCATGAACTCTATCATTGCAGTGTGAGGAGCGAACCACAATTATTTCTTCAATTCTGGAAGCATTTGTTCCAAAAAAGTAAACTTAGTTGTTTATTTGATGCTGGAAGAGCATTTTTCCATGGGATCAAGGCTGAATGCGGTAGGAGAAGGACCTGTTAGGTGAATGCCAGTTCAAGGGGAAAGTTGAAAATTTTTGTTGCACCAACCTATTCACCTAATTTGTAAACAGTCCTTTGTTTGAATAGCTGAAAGTCTAAATCTATTGAAACCAGATATCACTATCTGTAGTTTGCTCACAGGCATAAGACCTGTATCATTTCTACTTCAGGTTTATGGTATTAAGGGGAGGCACTTTAAGCCTCAATTCGTGTCTCATGTTTTGTGTGAACAGCATCAGTCTTTTATAGCAATTATTTATTACAAATGTATTATTGATTGTCCTTCAGAAACATAAGTATCTCTGATGACATGCATGTATCACCCTATCAATTATAGATTATGAGGTTCTTCCCAGGCATCCTGTACAAAGTGGGTCTGCTAATGATAGAGGAAGAAGCAGAAAAGGTAATTGTATGCTGAAATAAGAGGGAAGAGGTCTGAAGTTAACCTCCTGAGCACAGCTGTTTTTCCCAAGCTGATCTTTGCCTGAGGCCTGAGAAACATTGATGATGGGCACTGGATGCCCTTCATGGAGAGATTAGAGCTACATACATTGGAACAGTAGTAAACTCCTTCACCACAATGGTGTTTCCTTCCAAATTTATCAATGGAACCCTAGTGTCTATTATTCATCCTTATAATGTCTTTTCATCTTATTCCCTCAGAATTTACTTTGTGTTCTCTTTTATTTACTCTTTGCATCTATTAGAAACAAACAGCCAAGTAAATTATTTTTAAAAAAAAGTTACTACTTCAAAAAGTAAAACCTGTTCCCTGTTTGGCTTGTGCCTATGTAGTTAAGAATTTCTAAGGCAAGAACTGTGATGCTTTTTAGATTTTATGAGCCCACCATGCATGGCTGCTTTCTTTTGGCTTCACGTACATTTATTTCCATTTCAGTACCTTAGCAGTCAACCTCTATAATCTACTATTGAGTTTGCAATCTGTAGGACCGTAACAGCAACACATTCACTCACGGCTGAAAACAAGGGGGCAGACATGCTCTAAGGTGTGATGACCATTCAGTATATCTGTCCTCTTGTTTCGTCAGTTATAAGGCACTGTGTGGATTTTTGCAGCAATTCTTTGAAAGAAAATGAGTGAATAAATTCATGTCTCTGGGATACACTTTGAGGTGTTTTAGATTTGCTAATATTTTCAAGCTATCTTGACACTGAAAATTGTTCTTCCTTTTCTCACATGCTTTCTGCCTCCTTTACTACTCTTTACCAAAAGGTGGGTAAAGATCAGAAGCCCTTTGTTACCAGCTCTGTTTCAATCCTGCTATAGTAGGAGGTTGAACTTTGTTTCCATAATTCAGTTTGGAGTTATTTTTGTTTTTCACAAATCTTCATCCTAGTTCTCTTATTGTTTCAGATAATTTAGAATTTGTCACATTGGCTAAAAAACAGCTCTGCTAAATCAGGACATTTGTTTTATATTCCACTGTGCTACATTCTAAAATAAAATGGCCATTTGTGCTGGGGATGATTTTAGAAAAAATGAATAAGTAATAGACAATTTCCCTGGTTTTCTTATGGGCCGACTAGAAAATGCCACAATAAGACTCAAGAAATTAAACTCAGAGCAGTGCATGAAGACAATGATTGCAAAAACCAAATCTTACTTTAACTCATGGTCTTCTCAGATTGTGCTGTGTTGTAGGACCCCATAGTCAGAGAATGAGGGAGACAGGAAAGAAAAGTGAGAAGGTCAATTGTTATTGACACACAATAGCATGACATTATTTATTAAAGCCTATTTTTAAAAAATATTTTTGGTGCTGGATATTGAACCCAGGGCTTTGTGCTTGCTAAACACATGCTGTATCGCTGAGCTGTACCCCCATCCTCTAGGTATACTGTATAAACAATAAATATACTTGAGGTATTCAATTCAATATATTTTGACAGATGTATACACTTGTGAACATCTTCTCCATTATGATATAAATGAATTCTTTCACTCCAGAAAATTGCTTGGGCCCCTTCTTATCCCTCCAGAAAGTTCCTCAGGCTCTTCCCATGGGCTCCTCCTTCCCCACTATACAGAGACAACTTACTTATTCCTGTCACCATAGCTTAGTGTTGCCTATGCTTATACTTCATGTAAATGGAATCAGACAGTGGGCATTATTTTTGCATGAATTCTTTAGCTCAACATAATACTTTTGAGATTCATCTAAGTGCACATATGAGAGGCTGATTTTTTAAATTTATTATTGTTTTTTAGCATTCCATCATATGAATGTATCATACTACAGATATTTGAGTTTTTTCCAGTTTTGGAATAATCCGAATAAAGGTGCCATGAACATTCATATGTGATTTTTGCATCAACCTGTGCCTGAATTTCTCTTGGGTAAGGATTTAGAATCATAATCCAAGTGCTTATTTGACCATGAGATGTAGCCAGTTTTCTAAACTGTGTGTACCATTTTACACTGACCCTCCCCCACTGAATGGGAGTTCTGTAGCCTAGCCAATGATTTAATATTAATCTTCTTAATATCATGAAATGTACATGTAGTAGTAACTCACTGTGTTTTTAATATATATATATATATATATATATTTAATATTTATTTTTAATATATATATATTTTTTAATATATACATAAACATATATATATTTTTTTTAAAAAAATTTATTTTTATATGGTGCTGAGGATTGAACCCAGGGCTTGCATGTGCAAGGTGAGCGCTCTACTTCTGAGCCATAACCCCAGCCCCCTCCCTGTGGTTTTAAATGGCATTTCTCTGATGAATAATGATGTTGAACATTTTTTTTGAGCTTTTTGAGCACTTGTATGTATTCTTTTGTAAAGTGTTATCCAAGCATATCAACCATTTAAAAAATCAGTTTGTCTTCTCATTAGTGGTATAATTTGTGTTTTCTTTATGTGTTATGGATAAGTGTCTAATCAATGTATTGTGAATATTTTCTCCAAGTATGTATGTTGCCTTTTCAATTTCTTGAAGGTTGTCTTTTAAACAGCAGACTAAAAATCTTGATGAGATCCATTTTGTCAATATTTTCTCTATTGTTAGAGCTATTGTACATTCTAAGAAATTTTTGCATATCTCAAGTTTGTGATAAAATCTCTTTTGTTTTCATCTAGGATCTTTAGTTTTATACATTTAGGCATCCAATCCATCTTGAGTTAATTTTCATGGTTATTATGAGGTATGGGTCAGGATTAATATTTTTCCATACAGATATCCATTTATTCTAGCACATTTGTCAAAAAGATGTTTCTCTCCCCCATTGAATTGCACCTGGGTTGTATCCAGTTTATGGCTATTACAAATAAACCTTCTATAAACATTGATGAATAAGTTTTTGTGTGAACATAAGTTTTTCATTTCTCTGGGATAAATGCCCAGGAGTACAATTATTGGGTCATATGGTAGTTGCATGTTTAGTGTTTTTCTTTTTTTTTAATAACTGCCAAACTGTTTTCCAGAGTGGCCATACCATTTTATATTCCCACCAGTAATGTATGATTGATCCAGTTTCTCAGCAACCTGAGTAGCATTTATTATTGTCAATATTTTATCTTTGAGCCCTTCAGATAGGTATATGGTGATATCTCATTGTTGTTTTAATTGATATTTTCTTAATGGCTTAAGAAAATATTTACAATTTTCTTAAGCACCTTTCATGTGCTTATTTACCATCTGTAGATCATCTTTTTAAAAAATATTTTTACTTCTAGATGGACACAATAACTTTATTTTATTTATTTATTTTTATGTGGTGCTGAGGATTGAACCCAGTGCCTCACATGTATTAGGCAAGTGCTCTACTACTGAGCCACAGCCCTAGCCCCTGTGTATCTTCTTTGATGAAATGTCTGTCCATGTCTTTTTTGCTAATTTTCTAATTATATTTTATTACTGATGTTTGAGGTTCTTTATGTATTCTAAATGTCAGTCCTTTGTCAGATATGTGGTTTTCAGATATCTCCCCTAGTCTATAACTTCTTTTTATCCTCTTCACAATATCTTTTGTTGAACAAAAGTTTTTGGTTTTGAAATTCAATTGATAGTTCTTTCTCTTATGGATTGTGCTTTTGGTTTCAAGTCTAAGAACTCTTTACCTATTGCAAAGACTTTTACCTAAGAGTTTTATACATTTATGTTTTACATTTCAGTACATGATCAATATTGAGTTAATTTTTGTGTAAGTGTAGGACTTTGTAGGGGCTGTCCATGTTTGTTCATAAGTAGAGTTGCTCCAGCATTGTTTGTTGGGAAGGCTGTCTTCCTTCCATTGGTCTACTTATGCCTTTGTCAAAAATCTGGGTTTAAGATTGTGGATCTATTTCTGGATTCTCTATTCAATTCCATTAATCTATTTATCTTTCTTTTCACCAAAATCATAGTCTTCACTGTGTGATATTGAATATATGTATTGATGTTAGGTAGACAAATTCATCCTACTTTATGATTATTATTATTTAAAAATATTTTTAGATGTAGATGGACACAATACCTTCATTTTGTTTGTTTAGTTTTACATGGGGCTGGGATTAGAACCCAGGACCTCACACATGCTAGGCAAGCACTCTACTACTGAGCTACAGCCCAGCCCCATGATTATTTTTCAAAATAGATTTTTAGCTATTCTAATTCCTTTTTCTTTCCATATTAATATTAGAACACTTTTGTCTATATATATAAAGTGTTTTGCTGGCAATTTTTGTAGGATATTGTGTTAAGCCCATATGTCAGTTTTGGGAGAATAGATATCTGTACTAATCCACTAATCTCTCTGTTTACTTAGATCTCCTTTGATTTCTTTCATCAGTGTTTTATAGTTTTCAGAAATAAGTCCCGTATATGATTTGTTAGATTGAAATCTAGGTATTTTATTTTCTGAGTAATTATAAAATGGTGGTGCATTTTTATTTTGTGTGTGTGTGTGTGTTCACATATTCATTGCTAGTATATGGAAAGACAATTTATTTTTCTGTTTATCCTGTATCCTGCAAACTTACTAAACTCACTTATTAGTCCTAGGCTTTTATTTTGTATAAAATAAGAATAGATTTTCAGGCTTTTTTAAATTGACAAATATGTCATCTGTAAATAGGGACAGAATTATTTCTTCCTTTCTAGTTGGTGTGCATTTTATTTCCTTTTCTTGCCTTATTGCTCTGTCTTTGAACCTCGAGCACTATATTGAATATAAGCAATGAGAACAGGCATGCTTGCCTTATTCCTAACCTTAGCGTAAAACATTCAGTCTTTCACCATTGAGTTAGCTGTAGGATTTTTATAGATGTTCTTTATTAGGTAGATTTAGTTCCCTTTAGTCCCATTTTCCTGGGAGTTTTTATCACAAGTATTGAATTTTGTCAAATACTTTTTCTACACCTATGTAGTATTTGAACTTGTAACTCTGGACTCTCAGGCTGCCTACCTCATCATGATGTGTGGTTTCATATTTCTCTGTGTTCCTTTTTGTTCTTTGTCAGAAATAAACCAGTTTAAACTTCGAGACAGTCTTGCAAACAAAGAGAAGAATAGCTTTCTGCTGCAGGAAAGAGAAGAAAGTTTGGGATTATTTTTTATAAGGTCAGAACTTTTCTCCTGATTCTTTCAACACATCAATTGATGGAATCATCATCTCTTTGAGTCTGTTTCTTTTCTTTTCTTTCTTTTTGAATATTTGGGGAAAGTAGCTACAGTGATGATCAGATGGATTGATAGAGGTAATGCTTTGTTAATGTAATTGATTTATAGATATTAATTAATTCATGTTTGACTCTTTGCTTTCCCTAGTACTTGATGGGGGAAAAAGACAGGTGACAATTCTTCCTATAATATCAATGAGGAGCCCCTCAATTATATCTTGGAATATCATAAATAAGTGTCCTCATCCTACAATTATTGGAGTAAAAAATAAGAATCAAATTCATAAAAAAGAGAGTTAAATACTTTGGTAGACTAAATCAAGGAATGGTAGTGTTACAGCTCAGATTCCCAGAATATTTCTGATTGAAATAGTATTTCATTGTTAGATCATATCTGATTTTTTAATTTAGAAAACAAGAACACCATATTTTTATGAGTATTTTAAATATTTTTTTAATTTTGAACAAAACTCTCTTCCTTGTTTTTTCCTGAAATTAAATAATTCTTAACTGAATTTATTTATTCTAATTTGAAGGGAGGACTGACTGCTGGTCACCAGAGTCCCACTTATTATCTTGCATCATGCAGTAGAACTTGGCATCTTATATGTGTTACCTGCCTTTGGATAAAGCATTTCCCTTTGTTCTAAATGGTCATTTGACATGCAATGCACCATTTCTATCCTTCCAGTAAGTTTTTTTCCCTTGTTTTTGTGGATCACAAGTTACTATTTCATAAATGCTTTTAAACATTTACTAAATTTGAATCCTTAAGGGAGAAAGCAACAGGACATTATTCTTTCAAGGGTTGCAAGAAGTTGCATTTCCTCTTAAAATGAAGAAAAGAAAAAGAAATTCTTAGGGGGCCCCATTGTCAGCCAATTTTGTGTTAGGAAGAGCCAAATAAGAATGCTACAGATCAAGGCGAGTTGAATTCTCTTACTAGAACAATACAGATATTTTACTTATTAATTAACTGGTTTAAATGTGTGGCAGAACATTTAGTCATCAAGGAGTCACTGAGTAAATGAGACTCCTATGCTCTTGTTAATCATGGACAATTCAGATTTTCTTTCTTTATTTTATTTTTTAATACCCTGGTATTGCATCTATGTTCACTTATATTCTTGTTTTAACTGGAAAAATTGAACTTTCCCCTACTTGAAATATATTACAAATATTCATGTTTATGCAATTTCATCATGGCAAGTGACAATATATGAGACTACCTATAATTCAAGAATGCTTCAAGTAATGTTCAGAAGTAAATGGCACACATTGAAATACTAATTATTATATTTTAAGAAATTTCTGTGTCTGTCTGACACTGAGTCCCTCAATTATTATACAACAACAATAACACAACAACCACTATGACTAAACAGAGATCCACTCTTACCTCTCACATTTTAGATATATATGGGACAACTCTAGGAAGATGCCTATAGTACTTTTCCATCAGAACAAATATCCCATTACATCAGAGACTTCTAGCAGTAGAGAGAAAAGAGAGAGAGAAAAAAATTTCTTTTTTATTTCATCTAATGTTTACACTTCAACAAAATGGCAGGATTTTCTGCACTTCAAATTACATACTCTGCAAAACAGTTTGCTTTAATAGTCATGTTAGGCAGTTGACTTTGTCTATACAGAAGATAGTGATTCAGCTTAGTTACAGTTTTAAAAGAACCAATGTGTTGTTCAGAGTGAGGCAGACCTGAAGTTCATCCAGTAGTTTAGAAAAATTTTATTGATTGTGCTCCTCAGAATAGTAGAAAACTTCCCCCTTATCTTGAGCCATTGTGATGGTCAGCTGGATTAGATTGTTACTAAGTTCTCTAGAAGGTGGTTGGAGCATCATTTGTGAAGACCACTGACACATGAGTCCACTGCAGTCATGACTTGTTGAAAGCTATTCGGTTGGCCAAGAAAATCAAATAACCCTTTGCTGGTGCTCAGTTCTCAAGGATCAGTTTGCACTTCAAAAAACAGGGCCAGGGTTGTGGCTCAGGGTAGAGCACTTGCCTAGCATGCGCGAGGCACTGGGTTCGATCCCTGGCACCACATAAAAATAAATGAATTAAATAAAGGTATTATGTCCATGTACAACCAAAAAATATTTTAAAAAAATCAGATTCAACATATAGTAACCGTAGATTCTCATGTTATGCTTTCTAGAGGAATTCCTTTTGGGTCAGTTTCATTCTTCAAGATTTTACATTTTGGGAAACCAACAGGGCAGTTACTTATTCTTGTAGAAAGCCTTAATATTCTTAAAGGTTTCTAAATGACAGCAAATTTGTGTTTGTCAGAAAAATTGTCTACTTTTATGCCTGACACTCTGGCACACACATGTAATCCCAGCAGCCTGGGAGGCTGAGGCAGGAGGTTCAAGAGTTAGTATATGTTGGATCTGATTTTTTTAAAACTATTTTTTGGTTATATATGGACACAAGAGTTCAAAGCCAGCTTCAGCAAAAGTGAGGTGCTACAAAACTCAGTGAGAACCTGTCTCTAAATAAAATACAAAATAGGCATGGGGATGTGGCTTAGTGTTCAAGTGCCCCTGATTTCAATCCCCAGTATTACTCCCCACCCCAAATTGTCTACCTTTGTGAGCCCAATTAATATCTCAGTGAAGTGAAAGACACTGGTGTGGAAAGGCTGGACATTTGGGGTATGTCCTGGAATCCACATTTATTTGTATACTCTGGTCCATATTCTCTGGATATCAGCCACCTTAAATAACTGCTGGTTCCATGCCTAACCCTAGCTATCTCACCTTGGGCTAGGAGAGGGCAGATGCATGAGATTTTAAAATTTCATATTATAAAAATTTCAAATAAGCAAAAAACTAGAGGGAACATGCACTTTTCACCTTGCTTTCACAGTTCCTCGATACTACCAGTGTGTGTCATCTACTCTCCCAATCATAATATTTTTGGTTTAAATGTTTTTAAACAAATCCCAGACTTTATTTAATTTTAACTTTGAATACTTTAATAATTTACATGGGTTTTTAATTGCTAGTTATTTATTTTAAAGGTGTCTTTTAGTATGTTTGTCCCTTTTTATCTTGAAAAGAAACCTCTCTCACTGTCAGAAAGCTGAAGTTCATAACATGTTCTGTAAACCAAGAAGCCACCTAGTCTGTGTAGTCCAAAGTTGGGCTAGAAGTATGGTTTTCAAGAGGGCATGTGTTCCAAGCCTCTGTCATAGATTTTCCACTTTCCTTGACTGTGAATAGCTGTCACCATAGCTGCACAAACTGAGATAGGATTTTATTGGGATTAAAAAAAAAAGATAGCTTAGAGTCAAGAATCAAGAATAGGAGGGAAAGGAGTGGAAAACAGAAGGCAGAAAATATACCAAAAGTGCATATTTAAGGGATGAGGGGAAGGAGTCTCCAACTTGAGGATGAATGTTTCTCAAAGGAGGGGCGCACAGAAGTGGGAGTCTCCTCATTTATAAATTACTAAAAACACTAATGGTGAACTAATTTATAGTAGGGTCCTTCTATGACTGAGAAGGCTGAGAGTGAGGATTACAACTAACATAAAAGTTTAGAAATATCAACATTTTTGGTATAATTAGCGAAATGAGAATATTTAGGGCGATTTTACTGAAAAAAAAATTTAAAGTACTTGGTATCATAAACTTCTTAATGAAAGCAGCTGTCCCTCAGGAAAAGTGCTCTGTTCTGTTTATGTCCAGGGGCAGTAAAACCCAGAGTTAGTCTTATTTGGACATAATCAAATATACTGGAAAGAAGATCCCCAGGAAAGAGGCATTGGTAACTGAAAATGAGAGGAAGGCAGACTGTTCTAGAGTCTTAAGGATAAAAATAGAATAGAAGATGTGGAGTCATCTTGTGAATACAGAACAGCCCTGGAGGCTTGGGGGGAGGATGGGGTTTATGGACCTAAAGTTCTCAGCACTGCAGGGGATGTTCTGCTGCCTCTTTGACAGGATGCCTCTCTGCTTTGAGTTAGAAAGACACATACCAAAAAAAAAAAAAAAGATTTATTAGCTAAAACAAATATTGATATGAAGTTAGCTATGGTTCAAAGTCTACTAACATCATGAATTCAGAACGATTTTGAGCAGAATACAAATAGTCTGCCTGTTTTGTTACTTTTCCTGTTAAAAGTCAAGTTTCTGCAAATTTATGGTCCTGGCTTTCAAATAGGCCGAGGAAGGGGTTTTTCTGGATGGAGGCTCTTCAGTCTTTCTGGATGGAACTATGTGTTTCGTAAACTTCTTTTTTTTTTTAAATTTGCAAATAATTTCACATTCACATTTGGGTTGCAGTAATGTTACAATATTCCCATGTAGGCTTCAACCAGCATTCCTCACTGGAAACATGTAACAACCATAGTACAGTTATCAAAAAACAGGAAATTGACATTAGTAAATCACTATGATTAACGAAATTAGAGACTGTATTCAGATTTCTCTAGTTCCTTTATTATTTTTTTATTTTTGGTGTATGTTTCAGTGATATTTTATCACATGTAACGATTCATGTAACCAATACTACAATCAAGATACAAACTCTATCATCTGGGGAATGTCATCATGCTGCCCCATTATGGTCACCTCCTTCCCTACCTCTAATGCCTGGCTACCACTGATCTCCCTCACTAAAAGTTTGTCATTTAAGAATGTTATATGAATAGAACAATAACTGTTCAAACTCTTGGCATTGACTTTTTCCCTTCTGTATGACATGAACAGATCCAGCTAAATTGTGTTTCAATTGCTGAGTAGAATTCTATTGTGTGAATGTAACAGATTGTTTATCCATTCACTGTTGCAGAACATTTGGGGTTTTCCCTAAATTTTGCCTATTACAGAGTTGACTTTTTTTTACTGTCTTCTCCTAACTGTATGAATACTGATGGTGCATCTATATCACTTAAGATTAACTCATGTGGAATAAGTTTCTAGAAGGATAAGAAACAGGTTTCTAGTTTTCCATAGATCACAATAGTGATTACCTTTTAGCTGAATGAAATATGTACATCAATTCACTTATTTGTATGTCAAGAATGTGCTATATTATAGAAAAACAGGTAATAATTATTATAAAAACAGGAATACCTGGCTTCAGAAACTCCCAGTGCTCTTAGAGGAATGGTCCCTGGCTACAGCTTCTGAATGCTTGTCTTACTGCCAGAGGACATCCCCTTGGAGTTTTCATGCTTAATTTTCTACTATATTTGAACTTCTTTCACAAACAGTCCTCTCTCATCATACTGGACAGAAAAATGCAAGTACAGTGCAAAACTAGGTGTGAACATTGTGTTGATTCAGGTGCTAGTGTGTGTTGCAGTAGTTACTGTGCTTTTCTAGAGATGTTTACTTTGGGTGAGACACATCTCAGTCCTGTCCAACATACTTATTCCTTGGCAGTTATTCATCATAATAGCACATAATTTCTAAGTCATTCATTCACTTACTTGTATTTTTTTTCACTTTACTATTGGGAAAAACTATATTCCAACTCCTGTTCCTCCTTTCAAAACTCATATATATATATATATATATCACACACGTTAAGCATTTGAAANTATATATATTTTACTTTATCCAAAAAGTTTCTCTAAAGATTTATTTGTTTTTCCTCATTTTTCTCTGTGTACACTTGTTTGCTTGTGTTGTGTGTTTGCGTTCATCCTGCATCTCTTATGGAAAGTCACACCTCTATTCTTCTAATAAGGACAGTGTAGACAGTTTGGGTCTTTACTGAAAGTGGACTTACTGATGGGACATACATTGGAGACAGGTTTACATGGGCTTGAGGAGGAAATTCAGGCTTATTTTCTTTCAGTCTTTCATAAATATCCTTGTATTTTCTAATAGTATCTCTTCTTTTCTAACAATTTTTTTTTCAAAAAGAGCAGAATTTCCTTGGGCTTTTCTGACTTCTGGGAAGTTAGGGGTCAGGTTGTAGAATAGGTTGGTCTGGGCAAGTGAGCCCTGACATGCAGATGGGAAGACCTGGGATTTGGTACTGGATTTGATTCTAACTTCTTCTGTGATCACAGAGATTTTTGTTTCCTTGTCAGCAAAATCAGATAGATATAAAAGCCTCTGTTGCTGATTGCTTGTTGTAATGACAAAGGAAAATAATGTGAAACATTTCAGACCGAGATGCTGGGGTCACATTGTTGTCTGTTACAAATGTGCCAACCAAGGTGCCTTGCCTTTAGCACAAAAAGTTGTTGGTATGATGACACTGTTCAACCACTATTTTTAATCTCTCTAAAATGTCATTTTCTCCCATGCAAAATATAGTGTCAATGTACTTGAGTAGACTTCAAAGAGTTTTGCCCAAGAGTAGGAGCAGGCTGATTGATTGATATATCCATATGTGAATGTCCTGGTTCCAGCTCAGTTGCTGGTGGAGGAGGCTGCTATAGTGCAAAAAGGTGGGAGAACTATGAAAATTTCTTTTTACAGCAAGATAACATTGCTCTGGCACTTGCATATGGATGGGAAAGAGAAAGTAGGTCTTTTCACCTTCTCAGAAGTGTGACATTTCCATGTGGCTTGCTGTTCACTGTTGCCCTATTGGTAGAGCTTAGGCTGGACAACACTGTCATGTGGGTGATAATGTTGCATTTAAGTCATGGCTATTTACTCCAAGTGAACAGAATGAATGTGTCTCATTAATCTTGGTTTCAGCATTCTTCGAATCCCTTCCAAATGAATTCCTCAAGGCCCACCATGATTCTATACCAAGAAGAAAGCCTACAAAAAGTGTTTTGAACCCATAGTAAACCTTGTGCAACCTGTCAGTCTTTTATCCAAACTACTAAATTTTCTTCCTAACAAGCTTCCTTCAATGACCTTTGTTCCTCTGTTCAGTTCTCCATGCAGCAGCCAAAGTGACCTTTTAAAAATATAAATTCTTTTGAAAATATAATCACCATTGTAAACCTCTTCAGTGGCATTCTTTGGCCATCACATACAATGCGAATGCCTCTCACAGCTTACCTGGATGAAACAAGATCTGGCCTAAGTCAGCCTCTTTAACCTCATCCCCTTGCCACTGTCCCCCTTTGTTTGCTTCACCCTAAGCGCATTGCCCAACTTACTTTTTTTTGGACCTACTTCAGTCTTTGCACTCGCAAAGATACTTCTTCTTCCCCCAAATCTGCCTGATTACCTCACTTCATTTATAATCAACTTAAATTATCCCTTCACCCTTTTGTCAGTTTCCTGACCTTGATTTATTTTTTCATGATTTCTCATATATCTGAGATCATATTATATGTTTACTGACTTATTTTCTATCTTCCTTTCTAGAATGTAAACTCACTGAAGGCAGCGACATTGTCTTTTCCATACTGCATCTCACACCTATAATATTTACTACAGAACTGTCTTTTCCTTAGTATTTGTTGAATTAATGAGTAGAGAATATAGTAGGGATCAATATACCTGAGATCAAATCTAAAGCTTATCAGAGAACAATTATTGGAATATGAAAATTTTTCTCTTCAGTTTGCCAAAGTTTAGCTTCCATGTTTTAGAATGTGTCTGATGCAAAGTTATAGTAGCACTAAATGAAATATGATTGTTTCTCAGTATCTCTGAGGGATTGGTTCCAGGACCACCCACAGATAATATAATCTATGGGAGCTCAACTCCCTTATATAAAAAGGAGTAGTATTTGCATATACTCTTCCTTCTGTATACTTTAAATGATCTCTGGATTGCTTTTAAAATGTGTAAATAGCAGTTATACAGCATTGTTTTGGGAACAATGAGAAGAAATCGGTTTGTACATGCTTGGTATAGGCATAGTTTTTTTCCCCAGTACTTCTGCTCTGCACTTGGTTCAATCTGCAGATGCCAAACCCATGGATGTGGAGGGCTGAGTATAATAGTTGAATGTCTGGCACAGAATGGTGATCACAGATGTCCACTCAGTAGATGTCCACTCAGTCTCAATCTTTTTAGCTATTCCTCAGCACTGCCTGTAAAGTGGAGTAGAAGCTCAGGTTCTTCAGTTGCATCTTTTTGTGACAGGATGATGTGGAGCTTGTGGGGCTGGCCAAAGACCTCAGAGGGTTCTAACTCATGAAAGTTTGAGAATCACTAGGCTATTCCATGCAAACTGGAAAATAGATAAATTGAAAAACCTGTTCTCCTATCTTCTTACTCCCAGCTTGGACCTTGTGTTACATCTGAGAAGGCTCTTGTGTGTTTCTGTGCTGTTGTGGAGGGCACCAGGGGTTCTGTACTTGCATTGATGTGCTTGGGCCTCTGTGCTGGAAAGGATGGGAGAAACACTAACTCCCTTTTGAGTGAGCATTGGAACATGTGAAGAATGGAGTAGCTGCCTCCCTCACACCCTTGTTCTTTCCAGGACTCTCTTCAAAGTTTCAGGCCCCACTCCCCACTCTTGGTTCCTTTCATTTCTGAGAGACCATATCTGGCATCCCGAGAGTCCTGCCAAGCAAATGCAGTGTTAACGGTTTGACTACTGGATGTCTGGTCTCAGAGAAGTAATCAAGAGTTAGAGCAAGGCAGAGAGCAGCATACCTCTAACAGAGCTCATTAAAATGATGTCAGCACTTACATAATACTTACAAGGTGCAAGGTACTCTGCCAAGAACTTTTCATCTATTAATTCATTTAGTCTTCCCAAAAAGCCTGTTGGGAAGAGAACTATTATTAGCCTCAATTTACAGATGAGAAAGTCCTGAGGCTCAGAGGCTCCAAGGTCATGGAGTTGGGCAGTGACAGAGCAGAACCCCCAACCCAGGCCACCTGGATCTCAGGCTGATGTTCCTCTATGGTGGGAGATGAGCTAATACAAGATCCTGTGTCCCCAAATATCTTAGCTCTGTGGCTCCCCATAACAGTAGTTCAAGAGAGAAAATCATGCAGTTCTCAGTACCACAGTGAGTTGGGAATGCAAGGTTGTTTAAGACTATATCAGAGGCAACCATGTTGGGAATTATAATGTTACAGTTTGGATGTGAGATGTCCCCAGTAAGGTCATGTGATAAGAAATGCAGGAGTATTCAGAGATGAAATGATTAAATCATGAGAGCCTAACCTCATCAATGGAGTATCCATTTGATGGATTATAATTTGAATGGATTACCAGATGGCAACTGTAGGCAGGCTGGAGGAAGTAGGTCACTAGGAGTGTGTCCTTGAGGATTATATTTTGTCCCTGACTCTTTGTACTCTCTGTTTCCTGGCTGCCATGAGCTTTCCTCTTCAATACTCTTCTGCCATGATAATCTGCCTCACCTCAGGTCAAAAGTGGTTTCAACTGACCAGGGACTGAACTTCTGAAACCAGCAGTCCCAGATAAACTTTTCCACCTCTAAGTTGTTTTTATCCGATATTTTGGTCACAGTAAGGGAAAGCAGACTAGCACACATACCTAAAACTAGAACAGTTTTGCAGTTTACTAAGCACATCCAAAGGCTTTCCTAAGCCTTTATTCACTATCTCAGTATCCCTTTGAGGCCAATGTTAGTTTTCCTTATTCTTGTATTGTCCAGTGCCACTGCTGAGTCTTTTCAGTGCCCCGTGTGTAGGGCCACCCCCTGAACCTGCTGTGGCAAGCCAGGGCAATCTTGCTGGAACTGTGAAGTCAGCCAGCCTCTCTCTGGTCACCACCAGCACACATTATATATACCTTGCATTGTAATGTAATGTTCAGTTCTTGCTGTCATCTGCATTTGTGTTCTTTTCCCTAATTGGATGTTCAGACCCTGTAGGACTGGAAGTAGATCTATTTTTTTTTCCTTTCTTTTGCCTTAGTTCCTGTTGTAAAACTGAACAACTAGCCAATGCTTAATAAGGGCTTGTGAGATGAATGATCAGCCCCAGGTATGCAAATACAGTGTTGCCTGGCTTTTTAGATTTGTAAGGATAAATATGATAATGATAAATATTTACAGAGAATTTATTATGTGCCACTGTTCAAGGGCTTTGCATCTATTAGTTCATTTAATCCTCCCAACAGCCCAAAGCACTACAATTACAAAGCTCATTTTGCATTTGGAGAAACTATTTCTTTTTTGGGTGGCCAGTGGGCAAAAGACCTAGCTTCTCTACCCTAAAAACAGAGAATATGCAGAAGAAGTCAAACTGCTGTGCTTTGAAAGGGCCTTGTGGAGGAAATGCAGGGTTACAGAGCTAGGGAAGTTGATTTAGAAGACAGACGTAATTGAAGGAATATTCTTTTTACAATTGTTAATATCTTACACTTATTTCCTTTACTTTATATACCAGAAAGGACAGGACCTGAAAAATGCATGCTGTGTTGAAATATCCCTGAACAGTATCAGCAACCCTTTCTTACTGATACTGTTTAGGGATATTTTATCCTGACTGGGGACTCGAGTGTTGATTTTTCTATTTACTGTCTGTTTGATCTTGGCAGACTTTAAGTACCTCTGGAAATGAGTTTGCTCATTTGTGGATGGGGCTCATTGTAACCACCTCTCAAGGCTGGGATGAAGGAAAAATGAGGTGCTCTGTGTGCAAAGGACCTAGTAGCAAGTATGATTTGGGGGACTCACTCAAGAAGCATTGGGTATTATTGAGTGCTAGAATTACCTGAAAATCACCAGTAATGCCTAAGTTTGGGATGAGAGTCTTGGGTTGGTGAAGCAGTCTCCTGCTACAGATTTCAGGCCTTCCCCATGTCACACAGCATTAGAAATGCTTGTTTGGAAACAGCCCAGAAGATATAAAAAAAAAAAATAATTCTGGGAAGACTGGCATTTTGTACAATGCTGTGAGTAAGACATTTATAGTTATTGAGCCAAAATTTCCACTGTAATAGAAAAAGCACTTGCTTTTAAACTTCTGGTCCAATTTAGTAATTATGGGTGAGTTAGAATGTAGGCCGTTTGAATTGAATTTGGAGGATAAAGTAAGATTCTGTCCTATAGTGGGAGATGACTCATGGAGGAGGTGGTTTGACACAGTGGAAACAGCAGCTGATAAGGAGCCAGGAGACCTGAGTTCCTGGCCTAGATTTGCAGAAATAGGCTATAATAGCTTTGGGGACAGTCATTAAACATCTCAGTTTTCTTGTCTATAAAATGAAAGGGCTCTGTCTGTGAATGGGTCTTTCAAATTATGTAAGATTCTACCAAGCAGGTCACTAAAAATGGCATGTGTTAACTATGGTCACTAGAGAAGAAAATATTCTTGCTAGTAAAACACTCTTCTTTGGAGAAGATTACGAATGTGAACAACCAGAATTCAAGAAAATATTTCAGTGTCAGAGTGATACAGACATAAGCAGACACCTTGGGCTCTCAGGTAACCTAGGGTCATTGCTCTGTCCTGGGAAAGCATAGTCATATAGTGAAATTGGTTTTCTGATGATGAGTAATTACAAGCAGAGGATCTAGTGGGATCCATTGAGGGAAATTTTAAATGGTTACCATGTTATGGATGTGCTGTACATGGGTTTTATGTTATGCCACATTTTCAGAAATGATTTATTGACTGACAAAATTCTTTAAATACAAGTTTGCAAATGTTAACATTTGGGCTAAAGCAAATTGGGTTAGCTGACTTGTACTTTCTCTTGACACTCCTTCTTTGCTTTATATTATTCCAGTCCAAGGTGTGAAGTCCCATTTTGGCTGATTGTAAGACCTTAAACCTTTTAGAAAGACAATGTCAGATTTTTGAATTGTCACATTTTCTGTTCTCTGTATTTCAAATCCCCTGTAGCATTAA
Organism: Marmota marmota marmota; assembly: GCF_001458135.2. NCBI lineage: Eukaryota > Metazoa > Chordata > Mammalia > Rodentia > Sciuridae > Marmota > Marmota marmota. The sequence goes on from NW_026000223.1 coordinate 1,727,295, forward strand.
GATAGGTCAAGGATAGAATAGATGGATGGGGTGATTCCTTGGAATTATTGTTGATATTATAAGGGTGCCTTCTGCAGTACAATAAACCTAGTCCTGAGAATTGTGAAAATTAAATTTTAAAAAATCAAGTTCAATTTTTCCTTTGATTTGCATTAGAATTTCAGAGGTGCTTTATCTTAATTTGATTGATTTTTCAATGAACAATGATTCCTGCCATTTTAACTCTGAGTTTCTTAGTTTCTTCCTTCCACTCAAGTAGTTAATGTTCTGTGAAAACATATTGAAGCCAATCAGAGGAGCTTCTATACACAGTAATCCTGTAGCTAGTCCTGTGTGGGGGTTGGACTGCCTGGGAGATGATAGGCCTGGATTCTGGTGCTTACTATGCCACAAAGAGGTATACATCTTTGAGCAGGGTCTTTTTACTTCATTTAGGTACCATTTTCTCATCTGCAAAAGACCTGCCTTGAGCCTATGTGGTGCCAGTATTCCAAAGACAACTGAGTGGGGAAAGGAAACTTTCTGTGAATCATAATCCCTTAATTTTTCTTTTTATAAATTAATTTTCTTAAAGTGGACTATTTTTGTTTGTGAATAATGGTCTCCATTTGTTATCCTTATTTTTTTTTAGCTTTTTATTTTTTTGACTTACAAATTCCTTCTTGGCTGGATTAGATAGAGAATCCTTGGGAGGTTCATTCAGTCCAGACAGATTTATTCACCCTTCATTCTGGAAGAAGAGGAGGAAATATTTTAAGATAGAGCTGACATGGGACATTAATTTGATTGAAGCCTTTCTGTGTAAGGAATGATTGCAGCATCTCCATTGCCATAATGGAGAGAGATTAGCATGGATTAGATTATCCCATGTACAGAGGTTGTACACACTGATTGCTGTTATTTGTAGGCTGGGCTGATCTTTACAGTTATTGGTGGAGTGACTTCTTGAGCAGTATAGTCATAATTCCTTTCATGTGGCTTACATGTGGTAATAAGAAGAGCACTTCCCTTGTTGCCAAACTCTGTGTTTCCCAATGAGAACTTGGCATAGACTCCAAAACACAACATGCTCATGTACAATATTAAGGAGATGGTACTGGTCATCTGGCCTGCTGTCTGAGATGAGAGCACATGTTGGCCGAAGGCAGAAGAGTTCCCCAAACAGATGTCCAGACAAGATGGCTAGAATACTGTCAAAATGTGGTCTAGAATAATTATGAACATAAGCCTAAATAGGTAGCCAAGATACAACTCTGAATTATAGCCAGTCATAGGATTTATTATTTAATTCCAGTTTAGTATGTTTCCTGCCAAGTATGTGCCAGACCCTCTGAAAGTGAACCTGGTTTTTGCCAGTAGTACTTAGCAACTATATCATGCACATAAATCCCCCCCAAAGTAGAGGACAAATTGTTTTCTGATGGGAGTAAGTTGTATTTTAAGCAGTCTCAGAACCCCACCCCCCTTCTCTGGGAGATATGTTCCATGGCTAAATGGAGGGGTGGGGCAGTCTTCTTCTCCACTGAATCCACCTGTCCTTGGTGCATCATGTCTCTCTCCCGATTCTTTTACTGCAATTGGTGCATGTGTTCACTGATAATTAGAACTTACGTGACCACCCTCTTACACTCTCAGTCCTCTCATCTTCCAGCCTTCTTCCTTATGCTTTTCTTTTACAGGATAGTGGCTTCCTCCTTCGTCTTCAGATGTACCTAACATCCTGCTTCAGGGTCCTTACCTCACCCTACCTTCTCTCTGGTGGAAGGATCCCACCTTCTCTCTGGTGCAGGTCTCATTTCCTTACTTCCTTTAGGTCGACTCCAATGCCATCTTATCCAGGAAGTTCCACTGGCCGCAGTGTTTTAAAACCAGCACCCTGTAGCATTCCCTGTCATATTCATCCTGCTCTATTTTACCTCATCTCACTAATTGTCATCTGACAGATGACATATATACCCATGTCTTTGTTGTCTGTATTCTCCTATCAGAATGATGAGAGAGGCTTTGTTCCACTGACTCCAGTAATGCTTGGCACGTGATAGATACTGCATAAATATTTGTTGAAATAATAAATGAAAAATAATCAGCCTAACTCTGTATTTATTCCTGTTCGTTCCAATGGGGGCTTCTAGAAGACAACATTGGAATTCAACTTTATCTGTGATTCAGGTATTGAAAAGATCTTGGAGATCAGAGGTTCTTAACTGTCTGTGAAGTTAAATCAGTGCCTCACAAAATTTAATGTGCATATGGATCAACTGTGAATCTTATTAAAATACCTATTCTGATTCAGTAGTCTGGGTTGGGGACCGGGGATTGACATGTCTAACGGGCTCCCATGGGATACTGATGTTGCTGGTCCAAGGTGGTGCATTGCATAGCAAGGCTCTATTGTATTCATAGATGGGTTTCAAAGGGTTTACAGAGTCAAGGTCATTATTAAGAACTCTGTGATTATTTTTCTGGCAAAGAACCAAAATACTAGTTTTTAGAGAGTTCTTATTAATAAAATGTCGATAAACAGATAATTAATTGGATATTTATTTGTGGAACTTTAAATTGTTCATCATGCATAATTGTTCTTTATTCAAACATAGAGACTTGTATATGTCAATCTCTTATTTTGAGGTCACAGTAATGAACATTAATCAAATTCTCAAAAGAATGAAAATCCCAAACAAGAATAATAGCCACTGTTTTTGGATGATGATGTCAAACCAAAGAAACTTTAGGTGTCAAATCAAAGCACATTGTAATCACATCGTTACAGTGGTGATTAAATCAACATATGTTTGCAAATACCTTTGCAAAATTATGCTTTTTCTGCAGCAGGTTTTTCTTTTTTTTTTTTTTTTTTTTGCCAAATGAGCAACTAACTTCTTAAGTTAACATTGCTGGAGATGTTATTTTTCCTAGGGAAGTACTAGGTAAAAATCATTTGCAAAATGTGTGGAGCCCAGCTATCCCAAGACAAATATTTGTTTTCCCTCAGCCATTGGAAATGGTCCCCAACTAGAAATACTGGCTTGAAGGGAATATTTGGAAACTTGTAGGCCCTCTGTAAATGCCATTGCAGTAGCTCACTGTCCTTCTAATCTGAGGCCAAAATACCCTCAAAGGGGCACTAGTGTAGAAAAGCTGTTTTCAGGCACAAAGTAAGCAGCAGCCCATCAAGAACTACATGTTTTCTCAGTCAGGCAACTTACCCCAGGTACAGTAGTAATTCCCTGAAAGAACAAGTGAAGACATTTGGAATAATGGAGATCTTTAATATTAAATGACTCTACTAAATAGACATCCAGTTTAGGATTTAGATATTTGAATTCTGAAAGACTTGTCTGCTATAGAATCTTCAGTATCATATTTGCTAATAACACTACTAATAGTCACAATGGCTAACATTTATTAAGTGCTAAATATGTGCTAGTCAGTGTGGTAAGTTCCTTCCATCTATTTTTACACAATATTTAGAAAAGTCATTTGAAGTAGATACTGTAATTGTTTCACAGATAAAGAAACTAATATGTGTGGACATGTGATTTATATTGCTCAAGGTGACAAGATTACTGAGTGATAGAACTGGGACTCAAATTCAGCTACTCTGATTCCAGAGCTCATGCTGCTAACTATTAAGCTGTACTCATAACCAAAGCAAACTGATTATTGGTGGCCTTGAGATGCTTATTTAGGAGACTGAATTTTACAGTTTGTTTTTGGTTTATTTTACCCTCAGGGGTAAAGAAACAGATTTTCATAACTTACTGTCAGCACATTAACTATCCTAAATTATTTTTTTTTTAGAAGAAAGACTGTATACTCTTAGGGAAATAAATTATGGTGAAATATTTACTCATCTGAACTAAGGGCTTCAGTATTCCATTTCATGGAAGTCTGAATTTTGTGTGGCCCTGAAGCTTGGCAAGCATAGCATGGTGTGCAGAAGTGGCCTAGGGTGAAGATAAATGCAATTGTTTTTGAAACCAACCACTTTTTCTTCATGCTTAATTTGACGCTTCTGAGAATTAGCAGAATTTCAATGCTTTAATGTGTTGTATTGGACAGACCTTTCTGTTGGAAATTACAGAATGCACACAGGCTAGCTTAATCAGAAAAAACTCAATATAGTGACAATTATTAATAAGCACCCAGAATCTTGGGAAAGTGCCAGAGCCCCTAAGTTGGGGCTACACAGCCACACCTGCCCCTGCCCCACCCCCCTTCACATGGCTTCTTTGCTTCTGTGGTGCCAGGGATGGGCCTCCTGAAGCTGAGAAAGCAAATGCCTCCCAACTGCTTCTGCCAGAAAGCTCATTCTGTCTGGTTTGGTCCCAGATGTAAGATAGTCTTTGAATTTCCTGGCTTCAAAAACTGGACTCATGCTGTGAGAGAATTCCAAAATGTCAGAAAATGTTCAAAGATGTTGGGCCATCACCACAAGGAAGCCCCTCCAACCCCATATTGTGTAAATCATAAAAATGTTGTGGACTCTTTCCCTCCATTGTACTTCTTTTCCTCATTTTTATTTCCTTTGAATGCTGAATCCTTACAGAGAACAGGGACTCTATCCATTCAGTCTCCAAAAATGGCATTCTGTTAAGAAGAGTTATCACGGATTTTTTGAGTCTCATGAAAAAAATAAAATCTGAATTAAAAAGACAGAAGAGGAAATGTGGTGAGTTTGGTGCTAAGCATTTTTAACTTGAGAGAAATGGAGGTATATTCAAAGCACACACTGGAAAAACGGAGATGAAGGATTGTGGCTTAGAAATTTATGCAGGGTTTCAGGTTTGGGTGTGGGAGTTGTCCTCTAAGGATTGACAGTTGAAACATTGCCCAGAGAACCAATGTGCTTTCTGAGCAGAAGCTTTTCAAGTTGGATAGAAAGCTGAACAGGAAACTGTGAAGATCATCCCTGTACCCAAGTCCAGGCATAGAGTAGAAAGGTGGCCTGTGATGGAGGAGGAGCTGATAGAATTCAGAAGGCAAACATTGTTTTAGTGTCATGGGAACTAATGGGGGAATATATGGGAACTGATTGCCCTTGCTGACTCTTTGTTAAGGTACTGTTTCTCAAAAGTAAAGCAGGATTTGAAAGAGATCGATAACAGCAGTTATGCGTTATGTTTGAGGTATGTTTTATACTTTCCAACTGTGTCTGCAAATCCCTATCAGCTCATTTGATTTAAGTTTATTCGAACTAAATTGAAAATTACTTTTTATGCTCAGTTAAGACAATTTTGGGTTATTTTTATTTTATTTTAATCTAACTTAAGAACAAGATAAAATTGAATTTGCATGGGGTTAATCACATATATGAAGAAATGACCTCCAGAATTCTATTTTGGGGAAGAGTATCAGGCCATATATAGATAGCAAATGTCATTTCCTACTGTTGTCATTTCCTACTTGGTCACAAATTATGGGACCTTATCAGGCCAATTTACCAATTTTTTAGAGCTAGACATGGAGCTAATGTTGCAGATACAAAGAATAACACTTCACAATTTAGCACTATGAAACATATGTTTGTAGTTTTTTATATTTCTGTATACTGTAAGAAATTAAAATGCTTCATTCATGCAGGAAAAATGAACTTTAAAAAGCCTACTGTATGCCAAGGAATATTCTTGATGGTTGGAGTTTTGGGGTTGATATAACAGCAGGGAAACAAAATATGTAAGGCCTACGCCTCAGAGTATACTTTTTGCTTAAGAGACATAAACAAGGAAAGATGGGTTCTCTACCCTATGTATGCTTGGGTTAGGCACCAGGTTTATGAGGAGGGGATTGGTCTTAGGGAGGCTTTTATTTTTGTAGCAAGAAAAATAAAAACTAAATTATCATATGAATTCTTTCTTTTGTGCTTTCATCAGCTGCTTACCTAGTACCTGATCATTTTGTTTTACATAACACAGTAATGAATAAGGCAAACCTAGAGAAGCATACAAAGGATCCTCCATAGATATAAGGGTAAAGAAGAATTAAAACAGAATGCATACCGTTTATTTTAAAATTTTAGTATTATTAAAATTGCCATAAATTTATTGTCTGTACTTATGGAGAATAGTCCTCAGTTTAGACTCAGTGCATGTTTGGCAGATACACTGGATATATGTGTGTGTGTGTGTATATATATATATCATCACATGCATATATATACACAGACATACACAAACACATTTCTTGCTTCAAAGGCAGCCATTTTGATTAAAGTATAAATTAATGTTTTCTCACAGCAAGGCCATTGGTTTAATCAGTATTCTGATTAATATTTTTATTGAAGAATACTGACTTAATGATATATATAATATATATATATATATACATATATATATGTGTATGTTAGCAATTGCTGTTTTTATGATATTATTAATTTTATTATTTTATATATACACATGTATAAATATGTGTACATAAATATGTGTGTATATATGTACATATATACATTTCCTCATATACACTCATTTAATCTTCACAGTCGCTCCACTATGTAGAAATGAATATCATTATTATTTTACATATGAAGAAAATGAGGGACAGAGTTTTATGAAACTTAGGCAAAGTTACACAGGTAATAACTTGTTGTCTGGTTTTAAATCCGGGTAGTTAACTTCAGACTTTGTGTTCTTAATTGTGGTTGTATCTTGCTTTTAGAGGTAATTACTAGTTAACCAAATCATGTTTCTTACAACATATTTTCACATTATAAAACTAGGTTAGAAAAAAAGGAAAAAACAAACCAACAAACAAAAACCCCCAAGAACAAATCAAGTGAAAAACAAAAACCTACCGCCAAATGAGAACTCTTTTAGCATTTTAAGTTAAACCAATTTAGGTTTCCTTTCAAAAAACCTATGCACAATCTACAATTTTTTGTCTAATCCTATTATAAATGCTATATTAAGTTGTGGATAGTCCAAATTTTTTTCTTTTTCTTTATTTGTTGTTTTAGTTAAACATGACAGTAGAGTCAGTTTTGACATATTTATACAAACGTGGAGTATATCTTATTTCATATTTTTGTTAAATATTTACATTTTTTTTCTGTCTCTTATAAAGCAAAGTTTTTAATAGGTACATAAAAACAACAGGCCATAAGTAGCAAACATACGCAACTTATTTAAGATGAAAATAAAATATAAGCCCAACTGCAGTTTATAAATTTATGTTTTCTCTTTTAGACTTTCATTTTTTAAAATTTATTTATTTATTCTAATTAAGTATATATGACAACAGAATGCATTTTAATTCATTGTACACAATTGTAGCATAAATTCTCATTTCTCTCATTATATACGATGTATCGTCGCACCATAGGTGGTCATAAATGTACCTAATGTACCTAGGGTAATGATGTCCATCTCATTCCACCATCTTTTCTGTCCCCATGCCCCCTTCCAACCCTCCCTCACCTTGGCCCAATCAAAGTTCCTCCATTTTCCCCACCCCCCACTCCCCGCATTACAGATCAGCAACCACTAATCAAAGAAATCATTCGGCCTTTGTTTTTTTCAGATTAGCTTACTTTGTTTAGCATGAAATTCTCCAGCTCCATCCATTTACCTGCAAATGCCATGATTTTATTATCTTTTAATGCTGAGTAATATTCCATTATTTATATATACCAGTTTCTTTACCCATTCATTTATATGAAGGGCATCTAAGTTGGTTCCACAGTTTAGCTATTGTGAATTGAGCTGCTATAAACATTGATGTGGCTGCATTATTATAGTATGTTGAGTATAAGTCCTTTCGGTATAGACTGAGGAGTGGGACAGCTGGGTCAAATGGTTGTTCCATTCCAAGTTTTCTAAGAAATCTCCATACTGCTTTCCATAGTGGTTGTACCAATTTGCAGTCCCAGCAGCAATATATGAGTGGCCTTTTCCCCCACATCCTCACCAACACTTATTGTTGTTTGTATTCTTGATAAGTGCCATTCTGACTGACATGAGATGAAATCTTGGAGTAGTTTTGATTTGTATTTATCTAATTACTAGAGATGTTGAACATTTTTTCATATATTTGTTGATCGATTGTATATCTTCTTCTGAGAAGTGTCTGTTCAGCTCCTTAGTCCATTTATTGATTGGGTTGTTTGTTTTTTTGTGTTAAGTTTTTTGAGTTCTTTATATATCCTGGAGGTTAGTGCTGTATCTGGTATGTGTGTGGTAAAAATTTGCTCCCAGGATGTAGGCTCTCTGTTTACCTCACAGATTGTTTCTTTTGCAGAGAAGAACCTTTTTAGTTTGAATCCCTCCCATTTATAGATTATTGATTTTATTTCTTGCACTTAGGGGTCTTGTTAAGGAAGTCAGGGCCTAACCTGACATGAAGAGTTGGGCCTGCTTTTTTCTCTGTTAGGCACAGGGTCTTTAGGTCTAATTTATAGGTCCTTGATCAACTTTGAGTTGAGTTTTGTGCATGGTAAGAGATAGTTATTTAGTTTATTTGCTGCATATAGATTCCTAGTTTTCCCAGCACCATTTGTTGAAGAGGTCATCTTTTCTCCAAGACTTTCATTTTATTTTAGACATATGTTTTTTAAAACTATAATTTAGATTTAGGCATGTTGTTAGGAAATAATCTTTCAGTCTGAAGTTATATTCATTATTTTGAGTCAGATTCAATGTGTGATTCTTCTTTGAAAAATTCCTCTGAAGGTTCAGCTGATGCTGAAAGGCCTCACCATTTAATACATATCTAGGGTAGGAAACTGCCATGAATAATATTTTGTTTTAAGATTTTTGAATCTAGGTGTTCTCACCATGAAGAGCTATTCTTTGGCAGAATTTTCCCCCTGTTTTCATTACAGATGTGTTCTCTTTTTGAACACTTACTACCATAAAATTTGGATTATTTAGCAATCTGCTTGCAGTAGGCTCCTTAGCCTGTAATTCTGAATATCTCCATGATAATTATGATTGTTCTTGATGATTGACCACAGGAACATTCTTATGAAGGTCATTAATGAAAGGTTACTTAGTAGGAAAACATAGATTTTTTTTTTTTTTTAGAAAGTATGTTCTGAAATCATAGGGACCTGAAATGACAGCTAGAGTCTTCTACATTCTAGTTTGTAGAAGTAACTTTTAGCAAGTTCTTTAGCCTCTTTAAACTCAGTTTCTTACTTATATGTGGCGGTTATAAGGATCATTAAAAAAAATCCTAAGTGCTAATAAGCGTTCTGTGAATATTAGTTGTAAAATTATTATTATTAAATGTACTTCCCTTTACTCTAACAAATATGGAATGTTGGCTCTTACATGAGGAATCTAAGCAGCTCTCTCAGAGTGTAGAATTTATTGATAGGGATTTAATGACAGGAAATGTACTATGTGTACAATTATAGAATGATAGAACATGAAGACTCTGTGTTTTTAACAACAAAAACAAGTAGAATTCCCTTAAGCTTCTTTCTTGTATTTAAAGTATTTAATTATTATTAGCTTGCTCAGAAATTTCCAAGAACACTTTACATTGTATACTTTATCAGAAGTAAGTGCATCTGTAGTAAATGCACTCTGAGAGAGTTGCTTAGATTCTTCGAGTAAGAGCCAATATTCCATATTTGTTGGAGTAAAGGGAAGTATAGAACATACAATTACTTAGCTTATTATATTTTGATAACAAGACATTGTACCACATGTCATTTCATAGTTCTGTATATAATGGTATCGGAGAAGCTGAAGAAACAGCTTCCCTGTGCTGCCCTTGTGATTCAATTCCAAGATTAAATTTCTTATTGATCTGAAATAAGAAATTCAGATCAATGATTTGACACAACAACAAAAATATTTTTCTTCCTCCATGGACCCATATCTCTAGGCTGATTTTTCTTTGAGTACCTTTTTAAACTTAGGTTAGTTCCTAGGAGACCCTTCTAGGTGATCCATGTGGGAAGATGAAACTGTTGACATCTTGTTAGAATGAAATAAAGCTATGACACATTTTTCTTTTTGTGGATCTTGGTTAGATATGCTACATGTGGAAATCAAAGCCCTTTATTGAGAATGACATTCATATAGTTATGGATATCTGTGGTAACAAAGGAGAGAACAACAGTGTATGATTAAATGGAAACCATTGTTAGTATTTTCTGATTCTGAGGACAGAGTAAAATTAAATGATATTTCAAAAAATCACGAAAGAAAAAAGTCATTTAAGAAGCTATTTCTCCAGCCTGTACAATTTAATTAAATTATGTCTCAAAATAAAAAATAATAAGGCCTGGGAATGTAGTGCAGTAGTAGAGCATCCCTAGGCTTGATCTCCAATACCTCACCTCCAAATATCAAGAAGCTATTCTAATTTAGCAAAAGGAAGGTAGAACATGGACAGATATGAGGAATTGTTTTAGAATGTGAATGTGCAATAGTAGGCACTTATGAAGGTAGAGTGGTTTCTTCTAATCCAGAGCCTGCTAACTACCTCTTCTAATGGGTAAAGTGGGATTATGTGGCTCCTGGGAAGACCACTGAGCCTGAAGCCTCATGGTGTGTATTCTAACCAAGTCTTGGCTTCCATTTGTTTTTTACTTTCAGAAAAAAGCCACATAACCTCTCTGCTTCCAGTTTCTCATCAATAAAATGGAGAGTTTATTTCCAGTGTACTTTACAACTCTTATCAACAACCCAGTGATATAACCAGTAAATGAAAATGCATCTGCAGATGTGTTATGTAGCTTGCTCTCATTTGTGGACTAAAAGCTTGGGATATTAGAGTGCATTAAAATTTTAAAAAGATTCTTATAGAGGCAGACTTCAAGATATATTTATAAAATAGTTGGATCTTATATTGACCTATACCTTTCCCAAGTGATATTAATTTTTACAATTGTGGACCTATGTCAGTTTCAATAACTATGTTTTGATTAATGTTCTCAGAAATTGTTTCTTCATTACTACTGGGAAGTGGTAAGTTTGAAGCCTATCTGATACCACTTTGAGTTCAGAAAAACCGGAATAACCTTTTGTTGTATTAGTTTTATTTTTTTAAAAAAAATAGAAACAAATCTATTGTTTTCTCAAATCCCCCTCCATGTTTCCAGGAAGTATGGCTCTATGAGTCTTTCCAAGAAAGAAGAATGTCCTTCAGGAACATTGTGGGAGCATATCTCTAAGAGTCTACAAGACCTACCATATCTTAGGACCTTCTACTAGGAATCTATCTTATTGTTAGGCCACACTACAGAGGTCTTTTAATTTGTAATAATTTGTTCTGACCATTAAATGATACATACCTTTTGGTCAGCTAAGGAATGTCTGAAGACACAGTACTAGTAATTAGTTAACTCTCTTTAACTTTCGAAGATGATTTAACAAAGATGTCTTTAATACCATTTTACAGGAAAGAAAATGAAATGCAAAGAGGTTAACTTGACCAAGAATGAATAAGTGGAGGAGACATGATTTCAGTTCTAGGGCAAATGATCTTTCTCTCATACCACATTGCCTCAATATAACAACAAATATGTGCAGATTTAAAAAATGTTCCTGGTAGATGTTTAGAAAATATTATATAAATAACCACACATCAGGACACACATTTCTATATGTTTTCATATCTCCCCATCATGAGCACACTGACCTGGGAATCAAGAATGTTGGTTTAACTGGGCATTATGGCCCATGCCTATACTCCCTGCAACTTGAGGAGCCTTACAAACTCAAAGCCAGTCTTAGAAACTTATTGAGACCCTGTCTCAAAATTTTAAAAAATAATAATAAAAATAAAAAGGACTGGGGATGTGGCTCAGTGGTTAAGTGTCCCTGAGTTCAATCCCCAGTAAAACAAAACAAAACAAAATAAAACAAAATAAAACAAAAAAACAAATGTTGATCTAATCCTGGCATTTCCCCACCTCAGATTCTAATCTTAACATGGAAGGATTGGGGTAGAAAATGTGAACATCTCTAAGGTCCTTTCTTGGTTCTGAGATTTGTACTCTATGAAGTGATAGACATTTCCCACATGCTTTGGGATGCTGGCCCTTTACATTGGACGGAATTATAGACTGTAAGGTCTTCAGTTTGCAAAGTCTGAAGGTGGAAGAGAGAAATTTTGTGTTGTTATCTCTTATAGAAGCAGGTTATTATTATCACCATAAGATATTCTGAATTAGTCCCAAGGCAGAGGGCTCTGCCTGCCAGGTTGGCATAGGTCACTCTGTCACTCTGGGTATAAGGATGGACCAGTGGCTGCTATATGCTGCCAAATTTAAATTTATCTAACTATCCAGAGTGGTACTGAACATAGAGGTGGGTGTTAGAGACTGCCCATGGCAGTATTAGTCATAAAATAATAAATATGGATGTGATTTTAGAAAGTTGAACTTGAAGCTGAAGTCTAAGGAAGTGAGAAGTTGTGCAATTTTCTAATGTTAATGTGTGTGTTGAGGATAGAATTTAAGCCTGCTGTTTAACTCTCCACTTAATACTTAGTTTTTCTAAATGTCAGATGTCTTATTTCCTTTGTTTCCATTGTTATGATGTTCTGGATTATAATCCTTTAAGAATATGGTCACTTGTGAATTTATGATATTTGTATTTTATATACAATCTGAAATGCCTCTGGTTTCTTTATTACCAAATCTCCATAAAGGACTTGAATATTGGACTCAGGAGAAGGCAGCCAAGATCTACAGAGAAATAATAATGTCGCTTTTAGGAAGTTACTTACTTCCATACGATCTTTCTCTTATACCACATTGCCTCAATATAACAACAAATATGTGTAGATTTTTAAAAAATTTCATTGTAGATGTTTACTATATAAATAACCACACATCAGAATACACAATTTCTATATGTTTTCTTATCTCCTCACCATGAGCACATTAGAGCTGTTTTTAATTTCTTATGTAGCTAAATGTTTTAGGCTGCTGCATTAGCATCTTGTGGCTTCTCATTAGGAGTGAAAGGCTGCCAGGGCAGTGCCACAGCACTGAGAACAGTCTGGCTCTAGTCTTAACCCTAGTGTAGAATCATGGAGTACAATGGGAAAGGAAAGGCAGAGTTCTGAGCCCTTGTGTTTCTGACAACTTAAATCCAGTTCCTGGCACCCTGTTTCATATTCTGATTTGGGCTTTCTGATGTACGTTGCTTAAGAGTACAAATATGGATGCAGATACAAAAACCACATACATGTAAAAGACAATAAAAAAAGATGGCAACACTTGGTTGCCTTTTGGGTTCTGCAGGGCTTTTGTTAGATGAGGTCTTATTTAGCAGTTATGATGTAGCAAATGATATACATTGCCTGTGAATAAACACCTTAGCCTTTCAAAAAATAGTAAACTTGTAAATGCAAGTGAAAATGGATGGATAAAATCAATGTGCCTAATGGATAAGAGACCTTAAGACATTTAAAAGAAAATGCTCAAGTATTGAGAAATTATGATACTCAAGAAAGCATGAAGACTAACGGTGGTGGAGGAAGGCTAGGTATTGAATTGTCAGTAGATTTAGAACAGTTTTACAATTGCTTTCTAAATCTCATGAAAACTTATCTTTAATACACTTGGTGTTAATAATCACAATCTGGATATGCAAATTTACCTACGAGATTTTATGCAAATCAATTAACCCCTCTGAACATCTAATTCCTTATCTGTGAAGGAGTTGTACTATGATGTATTTCTTGGCTTAAATAAGCACTGTTGGACAGAGAATTTTATAATTAGTATCTGCAGCTCTGTCAGGAAGAAAAAAATGATGATGATGCTTTATGACTTCAACGAGTAACCTCATTTCTTAGAGGTATGAGATAGTCTTGCTTTTCTCAATTATTCATAAATATACTCGTTGCTTAAGAGTATAAATATGTAAGACTTAAATACACAAAGGGGACACAGAGATAACCAGTCCTTACCTGAAAGTTTTATTGATAAAGATTATGTTGTCCAGAGATATGAAGCAATTTGCCCAGTGATATTTAATGACAGAGCCCCAAGGATGAGCACAGTGGCATGATTCTTAGATCCTTTCTCTTGGAGAAAAGATAAGAAATAGGTTCTCTCTCTCATTTCAGCTCAGGTCAATGGGCAGGGACTTTCAGTTAAGATAGATTGTGAGGCTGTGGGACCAAGGTATTACTGAACAAACTACTATTATTGATTAGTACTGATTGCCATGTGAAAGGCACAGGAAAACAGCATATATTTGCCACCTCTTCTCAAGGATATTCTTCCTTGAGGATCAAATCTCATTATTTAGTTTACTTTCCTTGCAACTGCAACTACTTGCAATATTGCCTAATACTGAGGTATTCTATTCTAAGAGAAATAGTATGTCCTGGTGGGCCAAACTTAGATTTGATCATTAGGGAATATGTCACTTTTTTTCAGTGCTTGGATCCTCATGGGGTTTGCTTGAGCTGTTTTTAATTTCTTATGTAGCTAAATGTTTTAGACTGTTGTATTAGCATTTTGTGGCTTCTCATTAGGAGTGCAAGGCTGCCAGGGCAGTGCCACAGCACTGAGAACAGTCTGGCTCTAGTCTTAACCCTAGTGTAGAATCATGGAGTACAGTGGGAAAGGAAAGGCAGAGTTCTGAGCCCTTGTGTTTCTGACAACTTAAATCCAGTTCCTGGCACCCTGTTTCATATTCTGATTTGGGCTTTCTGATGTACGATGCTGAAGGATGCTTTCTCCCACTGCTGACATGGTGTGCTCAGAAGAGTTGTGAGAGAATTTCTTGGCATCCCTTAAGCCAGCAACCGCCAAGGTTGGCTCTTACCCTCCACTTCTTGTAGCTTTGCAAGATTTTGGAAGAAAATGGAATTGGGACTGGTTATATGATCTTTTTCATTTATTTGGGTCTTTGTACTCATCCCCATCATCTGTTGCTATTTGGAAAGAAAAACAAAAGTACATTGATCTTATGAGGAACTAGAGTGTAAATTCTAAAACCTAGAACACATGTATTAAACACACAAAATGTTTTCTCTTTTTAGAACTATTCAAATACAAGACAGATTTGAGCTCAAACTTAATGAATGCCTATTTATTCCTGGAAGTAAATGCAGTTATTTTCTAGTCCAAGTTCTTTGTTTTTCAGATGACAAAATAGAAGCCCAGTGCCCAAGAGGGTTTAGGGATTTGTTGATGGTACATAGCTGAAGCAACCAACATAGAAAAATAATCCAGAATGTCCCAATTTTAGGTCTAGTGTGTTTTCTATCTCATCACATTACTACCATTTATTGTAGAATTATAAAAGCTGGGTTTATATTTAGATTTTTTAGAAAAATGGTTTAATTCATTGTTTAGTAAAAATTTAATATCGTTGTTCATTTGGGGGTTTAGCAAGATATTACTATGCTATTTTTTGTTTGTTTATGTATTTTAAGCCTCTACTGGTCAGTGAAACCTCTCTATGGTCCCTGGTCTAATATTTGAACTTTGAAGATTCTACTTTCACAGGTCTATCTCAGTCTTTGCTTTATTCTTAGCCATTGGGAAGTGTGGAATGTGCTGGGTGTTTATGGCAAGGCTGTTATCATCCACAGCCCCATCCAAAACCTGGACTTTGAAGTCATCCTTGCCTAGATTTCTGGTTCTGCAGAAAGCAGAGGTGACAAGTCAAGAACGAAACCTAAAGTTTGGCAAGGAGACTTTAAAAAGTCCCACTGATATATGTTATTCTCAGCTCCCAACCACCCAACTTACAGGTTTCCTTTCCCAGATAGTATGAAAACCTGACTACGTTAAATTTAAATATTCAGTAAATAGCCTATACCTAATCATATCTGAGTTAGAAAAGCATGTGTTAACAATAATACCAACCAGCACTCAAAGGGGAATATTTTAGCTGTATTATAATGAGGATCTTGGCAACAAATGCTCTCAAGTTCTGTTTCGTAAAATGTAAGGATTAGGTGTTCTTGAGGCAGGAAAGAGAAATGAAGCTTAGTCTTTGCAGATGGAGAGGAAAATGAAGTGCCTTCACTAGCATAGTCTCTTTAGAAAATTTGGATCTATGCTGCACAATTTTAGTTTTTAAATCAGACTGGAGACCTTGTAGGATGATGTTCTAAATGCTGGAATAAAAACATTTGTGGAATTGATCTCCAGTGAAGCAGAAAACCTGCAGAATTTAAAAAGGAACCCCACTCAGTGGCACTTAATTTTTGAAAGTGAGTACCTCAAATTCCTAACAACTACTTTTTTTCCCAGAGAGACAGATAGATATTTTTATTTTATTTTTTTAGGAGAGAAGATATGCAATACACATTCAAGGGAAAATGGGGGCCATCTTGAGAGTGTGACTCTTTTGGGATAAAGCAAGGAATACACATTCAAGGGAGAATGTGGGTTATATCCAGAGGGAGAGACAACCTGTTAGTAACTGTTTTAAAGTATTGGATGATGACATGCAAAATACAAAATTATATAAGTGTAAAATTCGACAGTATATCTGGTTTTGGTAAGAGAAGGCTCACAATATCTATTTCTCTTAGGAAATTTTAAAAATTATTGGGGTAATTTAAATTGAGAGTCTGTTGCATACAATCTAAGTGAGCTCTCCCAAAACATCTCATTGCAGCATTTACTGAAGAAGTATTCTTAAACAACCAAAAACAAAGTCATGCTTATCACTCCTCTGTTGTATGTTACACAGTCCACGTGCAGACTACAAGCTTCTTTTCTATTTGTGAGTTTTTGGGGTAATGCTGCTTTTACTGACCTCCCCACCATTCATTGAGATGAAACTTTTATTGCTCTCTGGGACCACCTTTTAACCACACCTTTTTTTTAGGAGAGAGAGAGAGAGAGAGAGAGGGAGGGAGAAATTTTTTAAATATTTATTTTTTAGCTTTCGGTGGACACGTCTTTATTTCATTTTTACGTGGTGCTGAGGATCGAACCCAGCACCCTGCACATGCCAGGCAAGCGTGCTACTACTTGAGCCACATCCCCAGCCCTACACCTTCTTTTAAAATTTATCATACCTCTCCCTGTCCTTCCTTTCTCATCCTCCTCCTTCTGTTTTTCTTTCTAGCCAGTCTTTTCTTTTGACTTTACATTTTCTCCAAGAGATCAACTGTATTTGTTCTTTCCTGCTGGGTCCTTATAATACATTATTTTCAGAGTTAAAAATGCAACTCTAAAGAAGAAAGCACAAGTGGAATCCTCAGTTATTTCTCATCAGAAATGCATGGTTAGCATTACTTTCTCTCATAGGGTTCTTCATGGGGTAAATAATTCCAGATGCCCCAAATCTCTTCGTTATGTTTGCTGTCAGGAGCAACAGTGTTTCCTTCTTTTTCTCTACAGTAACAGCTTATGTACTGAAATAAACCCCATCCATACTACTCTGAGAAAAAAAAGTTTAGTAAAATGGAGGTAAGTTGTTTCAATTCAGTTTAATTCAATAAACAGTTATTGGGTGCTTATTATGCCCAGGATACTGTTAGTCATTATTAATGGTACAAAGAAAATTAAGACACTCCCTCTTCTAAAGGAATTTGCAATCTAATATGAATGAAACTATGCAAATATCTAACTCTAAGGTGACAGGTATAGTAGAAAAATGTATAGAGTTTTAGGAACTCAGTAGGCAGGCAAAGAAAGAATAATAAGATGAGCATCTCCTGTTTGTCAGTATTTTACTTTTCAGCCATGTATATTTTTGAGACATATCAAACAATATATATATATTTTTTTTAGGTTCTTGTTACTTTATAATCATGAAAGCGATTATAAATGACACAACCCATACAGTTCATATGTGGGTGTGTCATTTATGCAAGTGCTTACGGAGTGTTAGTATCAGTAGAGTCTTTTACAGATAGAGATTTATTGATTTCTATCTATAACACTGAATTATGGTTTTGTAATATGTTTTATTCCAACTTTCAGATAACTTCTTAATCAGATACTGTGGGTAAATCCCTTGCTCTATATCTGGGGGAGAGAGAGCCTTCTTTGAAGGAGCTGTCAAATAGCAAGAGATAAGCTTCCCTGGATTAGCTTTCTGAAGTGACAGGTATATTCCCCAATCAGGATTGAAGGTATTTCTTTTTGAAAGATAGGTGAGAATTGTGTGTTGGGGCAGGAGTAAAGCAGTAAACAGTCTTTCCTGTTTTTATGAAGAATGATAAAGGCATAAAAGTGACAGAACCTTTTAACAAGATTAATTCCAGTTGGAAAAAAACAAATGTGTAGATTTGGGGTTTTAGAGCAAGGGCCTTTTAGGAGCTATCCAAGGTACTGAAAGGGTTCTCCCTACATTGCCTTATAATCCAGCAAAATGAATCTTCATACCACTTTAAGCATTCAGACATTTGAAAAAAAATCGATTTTATCATCTCTAATTGAAGAAATTTTCTAAGGTGTTTCTTTCTCTTTATCTTCCTTTCTTCCATTCTTTACACTGCGGAGTTGAACATAGGAACACTTTACCAGTGAGCTACATCTCCAGCCTTTCTTTTCACTTTGAGACATGGTCTCACTAAGTTGCTTAGGGCCTTGCAAATTTGCTGAGGCTGACTTTGAACTTTTGATCCTCCTGCATCACTGAGTCACTGGTATTACAGTTGTGCACCACCATGCCTGGCTTCTAACCTATATATTTCTGACACTTTTTTTGCTCTTATCTTGGTTAGATCAGCAGCCATTTTAAATATTACTCATTCACTCTCTCAATTATTAATTCAACAGATGTTTAAGTATGACTTTATAGTGTTGGGCACTCTTTTAGTGGTTCAAGTATTCATAAGTATTCATATTTATTATTAGCTAATTACTGTTCCTTGTTTTTTTTTGTGTGTGTGTGTGTGTGAAGATTAGGCTAAAGAATATTTTATGACTAAGACAATTGGGATTTTGGTTTCTATGTGTCATTTGAAGAACTTGGATTCTGGAACAAAGATCGTAATTTGTTTACCTTGCTTACAGTATATAAGATAGTCCTCGTTTTTCAGTATCCACTGAGATAATTTTATTCACCTGAGAAGCATACCTTTTTTTAATATTTATTTTTTAGGTGTAGATGGACACAACATAATGCCTTTATTTTTATTTGGTGCTGAGAATCAAACCCAGGTCCCGCCCATGCTAGGCGAGCGCTCTATCGTTGAGCCACAATCCCAGCCCCAGCATATTTGTTTTTGTGGAGTAGTTTCTATGTCATGCTACAAGGAAAAAAAAATTCTTTTAAACCAACAAAGTTATTTAGACAAAAAATATTGAGGGCAAGGAAAAAAATTGCTTCAAGTAATCTAGACAGAGCATACACTTTGTCTCCAGGGATGTAGGAGAAGCATTTGGGGCATATTCTCATATCTAGATGATCAAATAAAAATTGAAAAGAAGACAAGGAAGAAAGGAACTAGAAACTCCCAGCTCAGGCTTTAGTATATGTATGACATTTCAGCAATATTTCAGTTCTCTTTTACTAAGACTCATCTATTCTGTGTCCAGATAAGCTAACCACCACCTCTTCTCCACCCACTCCTCACCCTAGAAAGAACAGTATTTCATTTGATGACAACAACACATGATTAAGAAGTGTACAGTATATTCTTTCTTATCTTTTCCCTTGTAACAAGGATTGGAAAAGACAAACTAGTCTTGAATTCCCTAGAAATGTTTTGTTTCCATACAAAATAAACATAGGTGTGATTCTAATGGAGAACCCTGATTTATTAGTGATTTTTTTCCCTATGAGGTGTACAGAATTAACAGTGCCCCTTGTGTTCTCAAGACCAGTGATTACCTAGGGTCAGCATGGGGAAGCCTTCCATCCCATCTTGGTGCTAATGAAATGTGAAGGTCTGAGACAGACTGAGTCTGAGCAAAACACAAACTGTATTGTTGTGATTGAATCTGCCTCAGTGTTCCAACACAGTGATTTATCATCACCTGCACCCACTTCTGTGTTATGCTCCTTTTTTTTTTAAATAAATGTGTGGACTTAGGTTGGTGAAGTTCAAATTCTATCACCATTGTTTTGAAAATATCACTACTTCATGGAATTGTGAGACTCAACCATTTTTGTTGGCTTCTCAGAGAGGAACCAAATCTTGAGAGTTGAGGGTATTGAAAGTTAAGCTCTTTTCCTAGAGATATATAATCACTCCTTGGTCATGGACCAGGTTTAGTATTATTCCTATGGCTTTTATGTTCTAATTCCTTAGGGCAATGATAGGTGTTTGTTTAGTCACAGGACATTGAGACAGTATATGGGTTTCTCAACAGAGACCCAGCAAGATCATGCTTTCCTATGTATTCTCCAGTTCCAAAGTTTATATTAAACTTTGTTCCATCTGCCTAACTTAGTGACAGGGTAACTTACAGCATCTTGCATTATTTCCAAACTAAATTTCTTTTCCTTTGGCTTTTTTGGATAAAATTATGTTAAACAGAGAAATTTGTTCATTACTCAGAACCTGAAAGATTCCTTAATTTCTTCCCTCCATTTAATTGCAAATCAATGCCATTGGCTGTTTTCTTTTAGTTACTGTAGTTTTGCTTACTTTAATGTTGAGTATGTGCAATTTAAGTGTTATATATGCATGATATGACTAAACATTCCCATTGTATAGTATAATTGCTTCCATTTGACATATGAGAAATCTGATGTTTAGGGGAGTTTAATAAGTTTCTGGTAACCATAGAATTAGTAGTTAGGACTAAGGATTCAGATATAGGTTGTTATGACTTCAGTCACTGCTGTTAGCCATTGATTCTGTTTCCTTTAATATTATAGTTTTACTTCTCACAAAGAGTGCCACATTAGAGTGTAGAAAGGGTTAATATAAATGAAGAAATATTTCAATATTTTAAGTTTTAGGGAAAGAAAATTATAGAATTAAAATTTGAACATGATTTTATTTGGCAGTTGCATTATTATATTTTAAATTGAAGCAGTTTTTGAACGTGCCTGATTTATTGTTTGAAATATATTTGCTTGCCACATGCTGTATGTTGTATATAACACATGGTCCTGGTGGTGTGTATGTGTGTGTGTGTTTGTGTATTTATGTATTTTAAATACAGAGATCTCAGATGAGCACCCTGGTGCATGCCTGCAATCCCAGTGAGTCTGGAGGCTGAGGCAGAAGGATCACAAGTTCAAGACCATAGCTTCAACTTAATAAGGCCCTAAGCAACTTAGAGAGATCCTGTGTTGAGTAAAACAATATATAAAAAATGAAGAACAAAAAGGGCTGGGGCTGTATCTCAGTGTAAAATGCCCCTGGGTTCAATCCCTAGTAGCAAAAATAAAAATAAACAAATAAATGTAAAGATCTCAATGATTTTAGCAAATACTGAAACTATTCAGAGAATAATACCCAACTATTTCTTTAATAGTTTTTATATTTATACCTGAACTTTTGGCAGGAATGTGGTAACTACATAAGTTAAAGAAACCCAAGATGGACATGAAATTGGATATCCTCTATATGGGTAGATGATACTTATCAAATATCACGAGAAAATACTTTTTCCAACTAGTTTCAGAATTAGAATAGTGTCTGCTGACAGTTTCACAAGACCTATCTGTTACTCCTTTTCAGAACTTTAAAATAAAATTTCATAAGGAAGATATATGATCCTTATAGATTGGAGAAATTTATAAATTTTACAAATTAAGAAAATAAAAATTCTTATAATATCCATAATCCCTGGTAGTTCCCATTCTAGTATGTTTCTTACAGCACTACACACACACAGACACACACACACACACACACAGAAAAGACACATGCACACATACTGTAATGAGCATATAACTAGATAATTTTGTATATATAATTCTGTATTCCAGTTTCCTAGTTGATATAGTGATAACATTGTCTTATTTTGAATTTTTATGATTTTATAGTTAAATACAATCTATTAACCATTTCTATTTTTTAATTGCCTGCTGTTTATTTATGTTTGTATATAGGTGCATAAATGCATATAGCTGTATATCTGCACATACATATTCACACATGTATGTATATACACATAAGTATCATCTGTTTGGTTTTGGAATATGAACCACCATGTTTCATACTTCTCCTCCATCTTCTTATTGGGAAGTTCCTGTGTACATGTGAAAAATTAATTCATTAGGACAAATTAAGGAAGAGGTCAGTCTGAATAAGACATTTTAAAATTAGTTTTTGTATTGTGAATAGCAACTGGTGCTATTTTTCCAACAGCAATTTGAAGTAATGCTGAACCCATGCTAATTAGTAGATACAAGTCACTCAGGAACACTGTCATTGCTTTTCCTATAATGTTTTGAAAACCTAAAAAAAAAAAAAATTTTCAGTAAGTTATGCATAAGCCTTAGTTTTTTTCCCTATAATTTGCCCAATAATATTTTTTAATTTTCTTCAGATCATATTAAGCTGCATCCAGATAATACTCTTAAGTTATTATATCAAAGAAAGAAACAAAGATTCTCCATATTCGTTTATTGTTATAAGGAAGTAGTCTAAGGTATACTAATGTTATTGACAAGTAGAGTAGCTGGAGACTGAGAAGCAGTATCTGCTACAAGAGTGAAGGAGCAATTATTTTTACTCTGGCCAGATGTGGTAACAGGTAGTCTTCACACTTCTAAACCTCAAATATCTGGAATCATATTCACTGATGCAGTAAACTTTGTTTTTTTAAAAATTTAAGTTACATTTTTTTTAACTGATAACATAACGATGTGCATAGTAATGGTTGACATGTGATGTTTTAGTCCATACATACATTATGTAACATTTAATTCAGATTAAATGTATCTATCTCTTCAAATGTTTATCATTTCTTTATGGTAGAAACTTTTAAAATCTTTTGTTTTAACTTTCTGAAATGCATAGTACATTATCGTCACATATAGCCTTTCTGCTCTGTTATAGCACACCAGATCTTCTTGCTCTTGTTGAATTATAACTTAGTAACCATTGATGAATCTTTCCTCATTCTTCCCTCTGCCACACTATTCCCATCCTCTGCTAACCACCATTCTACTCTCACCTTCTATGAGATCAGCTATTTTAGATTTCAAATGAGTGAGACTCACCTTCTATGAGATCAGCTATTTTAGATTTCAAACGAGTGAGATCTTGCAATATTGGTCTTTCTGTGTCTGTCTTATTGCACATAATGCCTTCCAGTTCCATCCATGTTGTCACAGATGACAGGACTTCATGTTTTTATAGTTGAACAGTATTCCATTTTGTGGATATACCACATTTTCTAAACTCATTCATCAGTTGATGGATGCTTTAGGGTTTTTTTTGTTTTATTTTTATTGGTGCATTATAATTATACATGATAGTGGGATTCATTATGCCATATTCATACTTGTAGATGATTTGATCAGTCTCATTCCCCAGTTCCTTCCCTTCCTCCCTCCCCAATCTGTTTCCCCTACACTATGATTTCCCTTCTATTATTGTTATTTTAATTAGTTCATTAGTGCCTTAATTATTTGAATTAGTGCTTTCATTATGGCATATTGGTACACAGACACAGCACAATTTGGTTTTTTAAACCATGTCTTTTAGTGACCAAACCTTTTTGCCACATTTATCTCAGTAAAGTTGAGAGAATTTCTGTCACAGTGATCTTCACCTAAGAAAATAAAGATTCTAGTGATAATTATTCTCCTGAAATGCATATCTCTTTTGGGAATTTAAAGTACTTTGTATTGCTAAAAAGGCATTTCTGTAGAGTATTAATAAATTTAACTGTCTCACAATAGCACAACAGGCTTTTTTAGTTTACCAGTCTTTTAATAACAATTTATCTTTTTCCATTGCAAAACTTGTTATTCTGGAAAGTTTGGGAAAATGAGAAAAACTACTAAGAAAAATATGAAATTTAAATACATTGTCACCACATAGATAAATTTAGGATTAACACAGTCATCTAAACTCCAGTGTCTTTTCTATCTAAATCCTTATTAAATTGTTTATGAATAAAATTGAAATCATATTGTGCATACTGTTTTATAAATGGCTGCTTTGGCTAACACTTGGCAAAATTATTTTAGAAAAAATTCCTTAATCAGTTTTATAGATGAAACAGTATCTTGATTTTTAAGTTGCTATTACTAGTGAAATTTACATTTTTCTTGCTTATTGGCTATTTGTCTTTCTTCTATGAATTGCCTATCATATTTTTAGTGCATTTGAAAAGGTACACTCATTTTTTGTTTTTTTATAAAGTCAAATATTTTTCTCATTTATCATTGTAACATATGTCCATCCAGGACAGAGGTCTTGATTCTTGTTTATAACAGTGTCTCCAACAATCAGCAGGACATCTACACATAGTCAACAATCTATTAGTGCTTATGGAATGAGTAAATAAACTTAAAATTCTAAAGTTAAGTAATACCAGACTGACTATAGACTTTTGGATATTCACCAAAATCTTTCCCAGCATTTTCATCTGCCCAGTGGACTTTTTGCTTTCTTGATATGACTTGCAATTTGGTATCCTTTGTAATTGTTACTCTCAGTTATGCCTTATAATATTTAAAAGGGATAGGCATTTTCCCTGTCCATCAAAAAAAATGCCTCCTCAGATTGGGTTCTGAGGAACAGCATGTCTGCTGTTTTTACTAGAACACCCCCTCTTGTGGGACAGAGAGAACCACAAGAACAGAGAGCCTATTATATATATGATAGAACCTATTATATATCTCTATATAAAAGAGAGTTATTTAAAGGAACTGGTTCACATGATTGTTGGGGCTGGCAAGTGAGACATCTGTAGGACATTCTTGCAGTTTGGAAACTCAGGTAAGAGTTGCTGAAGCTGACTTGAGAGATTTTTTTCTTCTCTGAGAAGTCTCCATTTTGCATGTTAATCCATCCAGCTGACTGGATGAAGCCCACCCACACTCTCAAGAGTAATCTTTACTTGTGGTCAGCTGATTGCAGACTTTTGCTACATCCATTAAGTATAAATAGCACTTCTTGCTCAGTGTTTGGTAAAATAACTGGAACTATTGCCTAGTCAAGTTGACACAGAAAACTACCCAATTAACTTTCATTTTAATCAAAATACACATTGATCATTAATCATATTATTAAGTGTAATAATTGAGCCATTTTTTTGATTGTCACAGACTCATGAATAAGTAACTTTATTTGACTTCAATTTGACTTTATTTGACCTCATGCATTTGTGAGGTTGGAGACAGGAAATGCTTCTTCTGAGACCCACTGTTACTGCTGGGATATGCTGAAGAGGAATTTTTAGTTTATTTCTTAGCAGAATTCAAACATAAATATGAAATAAGCCAAATTTTCAAGAAGGATTGAATAGCATACCTTTGATTTCTGAAATTTAAAAAAATGTAAAACCATTTTATTCTTAGCAAAACATTTTGGAAAAAAAATCACCAATTTATTTGTATTTTTGTGTATTGGTGATATTTTAGACTGGATCTGTGTAAGGTTTAGTCAAAGAATATAACATTGCTTTGAATATTTTTTATTTGTGCATTAAATTACAATATCATTGGACACAATATAGTAGTCATTTAAGAATAGAAAATTGTAAGGAATTTGTTTATGGGACATTGGAGATTTTCTTTGTATTTTAATATTATTAAATTTTACTGCTCATGTGAATACTACAGATAATTATTAAGGATCATAAAATGTCATGATTAGTTCAAGATAATCCTGCTTTATCTTTTTGATAAGTGGAAGACTTCTTTATTAGGTTTTCCTTAGGATGCCATCTCTACTCTGTATGATAGACAGTTATGACTCTACTAGCATTCCTCCACAATATTGCTTAAAAATTCTGGATGGACACATTCAGTGCAATGCATATATTCACTTGGCATGTTAAAGCCTATCAATCATTGTTAACACTCCCTTCTTGGAAAACTTATAACCAGAGTCAGCTTTTTAAAAAATACTTAAATATAAATAATAACATTAGAAAATTTGACTAAATAATTTATAGATAGTAAAATGATAATACTCAGTTATAATAGTCAAAAGGGAAAGGTGTATGATAATGACCTGAGGGTAGGACACATGCTATCAACTGGAAAATTGTAAATTTTAAATGTCTGAAATGTATGTGTTGCTTAATTATAGAAAGAATTTTTACAGCAAGTGGCAGTGATTTACATAAGTGTTGAATAATTGGATTATAAATGAAACCTGCTATTAAGCTAAATGAGTTATTGGCATATAGTATCTATTTACAAGCTAATATTCTTACCTATACCATCATTTACAAGTTAATTATGTTACAAATATATTAATGTTCCATAATTCTTTAACATTCCCATCAATACAGAGTTTATTCTATTATAATGAAAAATGAAAAAATGTAGAACAATTATTTCTGCTTCATAGAATATAGATTACCTATCTTCTATCGGAATGCTGCAATCTATTTAGATATCTGCATTTATTGCACCAATTTTTTAAAATTTCCAAACCTAAAATCCTTTCATATTTACTAATTTCTGAGAAGAAATACCTTTCATTTTAATCAAAATACACATTGACCATTAATCATATTATTAAGTACAATAATTGAGCCATTGTTTTTGATTGTCACAGACACATGAATAAGTGACTTTATTTGACTTCAATAAAGGAAATTAAGTGGTAAAATGGAGAGTGTAAGTATGTGATCTTACTTTATGATAAATCCAATCCATTAATGTGCATGTAAAGATGTCTGTAATCAATTTAACAGCTTTCTAATTTTAATATACATTGAGATTTTTTTCCAACAATTTTGTTACTTTTAGACACTTGAGTACAAGAGTTGGCAATGCTTCTGTAAAACTCCATCCACAGAATATATGGAACACAACCTTGGGTCATTGCTCCAAGGAAAACTACTTCCTATTAAAAGGGAAATACTTTGTCACTCTCACTTGTTATCACAATCCAATAGTGTTAAATGCTGGTCCTGTCCTGAGTGGACACTTTGGCTTTCCTTAGGAAACAGGAGATGAGAGAGCCTGGAGAGCTAGGAGTTGACTCTGTTTTCTTTTTTCCCAAATATGGCAAAAGAATCTGTTTTACCCTGTACCCTCTGTGGGCTGCACTCAACTTTGATGTGCTGCCTAAGCATGCTGAGGTTTAACTATGAGATAGGACCTTCACATGGATCATGAGAGATCTTGGTTTTGGTGATGGGTATGGTTTTTATTTTTGAATCAATTTCCCTATAATTTCTCTTTACCCCTCACCAGATGACAAACAACGAAGGCAGAGTCTATAGCTATCTTGTCTACTATTATTTTATAGCTCAAGGCTTTGAGCTATCATAGTGATAAATCATATTAAGTGTTCAATATGTATTTATGGAAGGAAAGAAAGAGAAAAGAGAAAAGAAGGGGGAAAATAAAAATTACTGGATGTTCTTTTAACCTGAGAAAAGCATTGAGTGGGATTTTTAAAAAAATATTTTATTGCTGTAAGAACACTTAACTTGAGATTTACTCTCTTAAATTTTAGATGTGCATGCCGCACAGTATTGTGTTACCTATAGGTGCAGTGTTGTACAGCAGATATTTAGAACTCATTCATCTTGCTTAACTGACACTTTATTCTCACTGATCAGTAACTTTCCATTTCCCTCTTCCCTCTTCCTGGCAGACAACATTCCACAATTTGATTCTATAAATTCGAGTGTTTTAGAGACCTTGTGTAAGTGGAACCATGCAGTGCTCATCTTTTTGTGACTCGCTTATTTCAGTTATTTGTCCTCTGGGTTTATCCATGTTGTTGCATATTGTAGATCCCCTTTACCCCTGCCTTCCACTTTTTTTTTTAAGGCTAAAGAATATTGCATTTTATATGTGTACCTTATTTCCTTTATCCATTCTCCTGGTGGTGAGCATTAACACTGTGTCCACATCTTGGCTGTTGTAAATAGTGCTGCGATGACAGGGCAGAACACAGCAGGATATACTGGAAGATGTAAGGCTTATTTAATGGCAAGGGAGACAAAAGTATTTGGCATAGAGAGCTGCAAAAACAGGAGACAGAGCAATACACTCATTGCTACCGTGTTCCAGTCAGACTGACTTCCGTTTTTAAAAGTCTGTGCCTGCCTTACTCAGGGCCTTTGCACTTGCAGTTTCTGTAACTGATAGCTGTTTCTTGAGGTCTACCTGGTCTGCCTCATCACATTAATTGGGGTCAAACACAAATGCACCTCTTCAGCCTCCTCAGAAAAGAATTGCTCCTTATCATCCACTGTCACTCTTTATTCCTTTCTACCATCTTTTCTTTTCTTTCTTTCTTTCTTTCTTTCTTTCTTTCTTTCTTTCTTTCTTTCTTTCTTTCTTTCTTTCTTTCTTTCTTTCTTTCTTTCTTTCTTTCTCCTCCTCCTCCTCCTCCTCCTCCTCCTCCTCCTTCCTCCTTCTTCTTCTTCTTCTTCTTTTTAATCAACATGTAATACTGCCTAGTGTGAACAGCATAGGTTATTTACTTTGGGTTTTCCCCACAAAAATGGAAGTGCAACCAAGGCAGGGAACTGACCATTTCTTTACCAGGATATCCTCTGAGTGTGGTATCTGTGATAGAATGCAGGAGAATTATGTGTTGCATGAGGCCCTAGATCAAGAACTTAAGGTTTTACTTTGCTGTGAATGCTGGAGTCAGATAATTTTTTTTTCTTTTTCTCCTCTGTTGTCTTTGTGGAGATCCTGAATATCTTAAGCTTCATGATGCTTCTCTCTATAGTCTGGCTAGGAGCCTTCTTGAGGCAGATGGTTTGCTGGGAGCCATTAGCCAAGTAGGTATGACACTGCGGCAATGGTTAACTTTATTTAGAAAGTGGGTTTCAGGACTTTATTCTAGTGATAAATACTGTGGCTGCTAGTCATAGAATGAACAAGGGCATGGGAGAAGGCAGCCAACAGGACCAGCTGTTCACACCATGGGCCTTTCATAATTACCCTGGTTACTGCTTCTTGGCTCTGTGTATTTCTCCACTCCAAGTGCGGGGTAGCTCTTGTAGAGCTTTAGTTAGACTAAAAAAAAAATTTTTTTGAAGGGAGAACAGATCTTACTTAGAGTATTTTTTTTTTAAATATATAAGGTTGGGTTTGATTTTTTCCTGTTCTTTCTGTACTAGTTAATCCCATCTACTTTCAACTTTCAAGGTTTTTTTTTTTAATTTAATCTAACCATAGAAAAATAATTACCCATTCCATGCCACGAACTTATTATAAAATATGTTCCACAATTTTTAAATAATATTTGGTAGAGAAGGAGAGAGATATATATTTTTTGTTAACTCACCACTTAAATTCTGTCTCTTCTGGCTATTATTTTCGTTTACCAAATATAGCTAGAGAGTTACTGCTTAATCCCTATTTTCTAAATTTTAAAGTGTGGCTCTCTTCCCACTTTTAATTCATGAAAGATATAAAATTGTGGATAATACCTTCTACTAGAAATTATGAAAATAATTGTTTTAAATGGTTTTAATGGAGAATATTTATCAAGAAAGAGATTGCAATTTGATAAAAGAGAGGTAGGAATGTTCTTATTGTTGAGACGGCATATACATCAATTAGACTGCTAGAGAGCCCCACCAATCATTTGTTTTTCTTGCTGTGTTAATTGATATATTGAAATTAAATACCTCAAACCATGGGTTATTAGCATGATCTAACATATCCCTGTTGATACAATCATTTCTCTAAACTCTGCTCACTTCTGCTTCTTTGTAATCTAAAACAGCTCCATGACTTCCTAGATAGAAATAGAATATGTGGGAGCTTGGAGTATCACATACACCCCATATATAACAGCTGTGAAATTTCAGACTCTGTAATGGATTATGGGATATTTTTGAACCTTGATAGACTCTAGGATTAGTTGCTTAAATATAGAGTACCATAGATTGCAAATGATTAACAAGCTTGATCTTGGAATTCATTAGGAAAATAAAAATAAGTACAATTTGAAGGGTAAGAACAGTAAATCTCAAATGTTATTTAGCCTGAGTGAGAATCTTTTCAAAAGCCTTTTAAAATGCAGATTGCTGGACTTTACTTCCAGAGTTTCCAGTTGACCAGGTCTGGATAGGGGCTGAGAATTTGCGTTTCTACACTTGGAGAACAACTGGTTAAAGAATCTCATGGTAGGGCTTTCTAGTAACTGTTTCTTAATGGTTACTTCTTGATCTATAGCCTGATTAATCAGTTTTGTGGTTTTCCTGGTTATTGTTCTCTCTCTCTCTCTTCCTCTTTCCGTTTCTCTCTCTCTCTCTCTCTTTTTCTTTGCTATTCCTGGAGGCTTGCCTCTTAAGCACTGCATTGCATCCAAGTTTAGAAAAAGAGGAACAGGAAAGGAAGGAAGTAAAATTAAAAGCAAACTTTCAGACTTAGATTGAAATTTGTCCCTAAATTGGATTTGTTAATTATCTTTCACTTAATTTACACACAGTTCAACTGTGATTATCAAAAATACCTGATTATTAACTATATGACTAATAACTGTATATATTTAACCTGATTTTGACTACTGAAGCTTCCTGCTGTAAATGCATCATTTTGCTGAGCACACTAAAGCAAGAATATATAAAGCATCTGAGCCAATTTCCTTTTCTAGGTTCTCTCCAATTTCTTCTACCCATAGCCTCTCCTCATGGGTATAGTTTATGTTGTTATTTATATTTTGTCTACTTCTATGCATATTTGTTATCATCATTTATTGACTTTGTTAATATTATGCATTTTGCATATAAACAGGTATGAACTTTTCCCATTCTTGGCAGGTAAAAACTAGTAGCTACATTATCACAGTAAACAGTGCAGAGTATTTTTCACTTTTCAATTTATGCTCTAAGTCTCTTGGTATTAGCATGATTTTTAGTTTCTGACAGGAAATATCTATTTGTAATGAGAGAGCGTGCTGCTACTTTTATCACTATGTTGTAGGAATTTTAAAAGTATTTCAATTATATTATTTCCTTCAACTCTCACAACAAACTCATCAAATTAGGGATCACTACTATCCCTTATATCCCATATCACATCATAAGAAACAAAGTTTCAGCTAGGACTGGTGGTGCACACCTGTAAATCCTAACAATTTTCGAGGCTGAGGCTGGAGGATCCAAGTTGGAGGCCAACCGTAGCAACTCAGTGAAACCGTGTCTCAAAATTAAGAAGGGCCAGGAGTATAGCTTAGTGGTATAGTACCCAGTACCAAGAACAAAAACAAACAACAACAAAAAATAACCACACATAATGTTCCAGGGGTCCTCATTTCACAAAGGTTACATACTGCTAAAAAGTAAAGTTTGGGTTTGCACTCAGAATTTATTCCAAAAATAATGTTTTAAGCATATATTGCCACACAGAGTTTTGTATAGAGACAAAACTCCCAAAATATTGCTGGAGCCAGGAAACATGGCATAGAATATGCCTGACCTACACATGGCTTCTTCCTTGTCCTGTCTCTGTGAACTTCTTCCTTGTCCTGTCTTTAGTGATAGATGTCAGCACATTGATCATGGATACATATTTACTAACTACTCAACTTTGCCCCTTTAGTTACATGGAGTAAAGCATGCAGTTGTCGGGTTCCCATGGGCATCATGACTCAGACTGCTGCTGTCCACCCCTGGCTTCTTCTCTGATTGCTGGACCTTGGGAAAGTCACACAGTTCTCTGGACCTCATCTACTCCACTGTGCACTAGGGCTATTGGGAAGCTTGAAATGACTTTGTAGATTTGTCAGGGGAGGTCAATCAGATAATCACATGAAAGCACTGATTGTGGAGTCTGGCATGCATCATGTATTCAATAAATACTAACTCTGAGAATCAGACCAATAAGCTGTTGTCATGAAATATTTTGCTCAACATTGGGATTATTCACTGGGAATATTGGATGGTAGTACATGCCCCTGGATGTGTTTTCCCTAACAGTCATTAAATTAACAACACCTTTTTAGCAAGTGTGTACTATGTATTCTAAATGTTTCTTTTCCATTTACTATCTCATTTATCTGCAACATTATTTAAGGCTCATTTGCATGGGAGGGAAATTCAGGCCACAATAGTGGTCTACACAGCATATTCATCTGTGGCTATGTTCCCATCCAAACAACACCTCTGTCCAGTCTTTTCTCCTAGGTTATTCCTGGACCCCCAGATGAAAATGTCATTTTCCCCTCCTTCTCCCTGCATCCTCCTTTCTGACATATGCTATGAGGAAGCTGATGCCCTGGATGTGTCATGTTTTTGACATCTGTGTGAAAAGGAACAGGGATTTTTTTTTGTCTTTAATTTTTTTTTGCATGTGTGTCAATGTACAAGTAAAATTTGCCACCTTGATAATGCTTAGGTTTATTTACTCCAGTGGTATTAAATACAGTCATAATGTTGTTCACTTATCACCAGCGTCTATCTCCATAGCTCTTTTAATCTGTAAAACTGAACTCTGTTCCCTTTAAATAAGACCCCCCCACCCTGTTGCCCTGACAACCACCATCCTACAGTCTATGTCTGAGATTTTGTTTACTCCAAGTTCTGCATAAAAGTGGAATCCTGTCATCTTTTTTGTGACTAGCATAATATCCTCAAAGTTCATCCATGTTGTAGCATATTTCAGAATTCCTTCCCATTTAAGGCTGAATATTATTCTATTGCATGGGGATACCACATGTTGTTTGTCCATTCATCCATTCATGGGCACTTGGGTTGCTTCTATTTTTTAACTGTTATGAATTATGTTGCTATGACCAGGGGTTTGCAGATATTTCTTTTGAGACCGGCTTTCAATTCTTTTGGCATACACCCAGAAGTAGAATTGCTGGATCATATGACAATTCTTTATTTTAATTCTTTGAGGAACCATCATACTATTTTCCATAGTGGCTATGTCATTTATATTCTCATGAACAGTCCACAAACCTCACCAACTTCTGTAACTTTCTGGGTTTTTATTTCTTTTTTTCTTTATTTTCTTGGTTCATATGTGTGTGTGTGGGGGGGTGGTTAATGGATCTGAATAATTATATCACAGTTTTGATTTTTAATTTTCTTAATGATTAGTGATATTGAGCATCTTTTTATGTACTCATTGGCTACATGTGAATCTTCTTTGGAGAAATGTCTGTTCAACTCCTTTGCTCACTTTTGAGTTAGGTTATTGGTTGTTGTTGATTTCAGGAATTCTGCTTAGAGATTTGTTTGCATGTCACTAATAACACTTTAGGTTATCTTCGCAGGGCTGTAATGGTAGCTTATGTTAGGAACCTGAAGTCATTAAGCTTTATCTGTAATTATACAGCCCTTTCACTCTCAGATTTAGACATGAGCATTTGAACCAAGGCCAGAAAGATATATCAAAGCTGCTGGGGGAACCACCTGCCTTCAGCCCTGACCTCCTTTCTCCTGTGTTGTTGTCTCTGCTCTCTCTTCCCATGAAGGGCCACCCACTGATCCTAAGCCACATCCAAGTTACCTGAATTTCAGCCTGATTATTACTTACAATCCTAAAGTCATATGCTTGGAATTTCTCTTTCCTTTCCTGCCCAAGTAAAAACCTGTCAGAAAGTAGAAAACTTCTCAATGTTAAAAAAACCAAAAACTTGTGAGCCTTTGAGTTTCCATATTTTAGCAATATATTGACAAAGATGTCTTGACATATTTTATATTTACATGCTTCTCATATTTTATATTTACATATTTCTTTGGATCCTCATACTATGAACTACATGAGGTAGTATCAAAATCCTAAGTTTCAGTAAGTTTTCCCTAAACAGAGTCAGCCCATTAGGAGTAGAATCAGGACTAGAATTCAGGTCTTCTGGATCCACTTTATCTCCAAGGCTTGCATAATTCTACTGGGATGTCATTAGAAGAAATGTGAAATGACTGTCATTGACCCTTCTGCTCTAAACATGAAGGCCACTTAAGTGTTCCATTGACAATATTCCTGACAACTATTAAAGTTTATATTTTACTTTTATTCACTTGCTGAATGATTTAGATGTTCAACAAATTAAATAAATTCCCCAAAGCAGAAGATATGCTATACATATATTTCTTTGTTCACAAAGAAAACATTAGATATAACATTAAAATGTTCCTCATTAAAACCATTCTGTAAGAATGACTAGTTATAAGGTTATATCTTTTGGCATGAAGTATCTGTAAGCAGTTTTAGCATACTACCAAAGCTGACAGAATTTCCCCAAGGCCTAAAGAACTTGCCAATTGTTGTTGAACAAAATTGACAATAAAACTGCAGGAAGGAATCTACACTAGGTGCACCTAAGAAAGTTCTCTAAGCATTTCAGCACTTCTCACCATAGAATATGATTTTGTTCCTCTCTTTTTCTGCAATTTCATAGAAACGTGTGATGGGGATGCTGGACTATGACTTAGACATCAAGGGGGAGTTAGTTGGGGGAATGGACTGGAAGCATTCCACAGAGGTGGCCAATTACAGAGGATCAGAAATGCTCTTTTCATCTGGCATGTGAAGTGGTTGAGTCAAACCTATTGGTGGGGTCACTGAGCCATCTTTCATATAATATTTATTACATATGCAAAATCAGAACATATGGAGATCATTTGCATTTGAATAGGGGAAACATGCTGCTAGATAAATTAGAAAATCTGCATATTTGCATTTTACATTACAAAAATTCAATGTGTGATGTAACAGAGCTTGGAATATCCCTTTCTTCAGTTGACATTTTCATCCTGTGTTTAAACTTTCTGAGCACTGAGGCATATGATGAAAAATAGAGCCATTTTCCCAATGCAAACAAAAGTAGTGTAAAGCCAAAGATGTTATTTTTAAGTTGTATTATATGCAAATATGGCAGATTTTAGATTTGTGTGAGTTCATTTACTTTAGAATCAGTCTTTTCATCTGAGATTCCTTTTGTAAGATATTAGAGAGCATTTATATTATAAATTTTATTCTTGAATATACATTCCTCAGAGATCACCCTTATGCACAAATAAAATTTATTTAGTATTTTTAATCAATTTTAATGACCCACTTTTTCCTGTGCACATTAAGTTGAATAATTTTTGAACTGATATCATGGAACAACTACTGATTTTGCTATTGTCTTTGTGTCAACAAATACATAATTTTCATGAATACTACTAGAAAGATATTTATCAAACCTAACTAAAAGGAGAGAGAGAGATGGAGGGAGGGAGGGAGAGAAGACGGGGAGAGAAGAAAAGAAGAATAAATTTTTAGAAAATATCTAAAAATTGTTTTTAAGTTGCAAATGGACACAATACCTTTATTTATTTTATTTGTTTATTTTTATGTTGTGCCAAGGATCAAAGCCAGTGCCTCACGCATGCTAGGCAAGCGCTCTACCCCTGAGCCCCAACCTCCGCCACGTGGAATCTCTGGATTCATTTTAAACAATGTTTACATTTTAAGTTTTCACCCATCATATAGATTTTTATGGTCCATATATACACTGTGTGAAGAAAACAACACTACAACATTTTATATACTGTTGCATTGTCTGTATATTATATGAAATCTTTTAGGATTCTTTGGAGAGTTAAATAAAAAAACAAATCTATCAGTTATTTCTGAAAAATATTTTAATATTTTTTAAAAAGGAAATTGAACTCATAGACTCAGCACCATGTAGGAATTCAGTGGTATAGCGTGAGTGAGTCTCACTTCTA
Organism: Marmota marmota marmota; assembly: GCF_001458135.2. NCBI lineage: Eukaryota > Metazoa > Chordata > Mammalia > Rodentia > Sciuridae > Marmota > Marmota marmota. The sequence goes on from NW_026000223.1 coordinate 1,762,924, forward strand.
ATTTTCAATATGTGCACTGTTTTTTATTTAAAATAGTGCATGTTTAAAGACAGTTCTCACTTGCATTTATTACTGGTCACACCCAGAAAACTTCCCTCGTATAAAAAGTAACATTTTTCTCCAAACTTTTGCAAATTTTTCATATTGTCAACCCCCTAGGCAGTTGTGAGATGCTAAATTTGGCAGAATTCAAGGGAATAGTACTACTGATAGTGAATTATGAATCAAGAACCTCATGCTATTCATTGTCCAGCTGCCCTTCTCTTTGGTTTCATGTCTTAGTAATGATTCTTAAAAATAAACAAACCAACAACCAAAACAATAAATTAAGTGATAGGATCAAAAAGTTTTCCTTTAGAAATGGAACAATTCATTCTAACCTCACCTAAGCTGACATTTCCTAATTGGCTTCTTAATTGTTGATTTTAGAAAAGATTTACAAGATTCTTATGAAATAACAAAAATTGCAGATTAAAAGATACAAGATAGCATTGTATCTTTGCAGTTCCACCTACTATTTATCACTTTAAATCTTTCATCTTCATAGTATTCTTACCTAGTTCTTCTCTACCAAGTGTCCAGTAGGTTGTATCTAGAAGATACAGAATTATCTAAGAATTACAAGTGATACTTCCTTTGCATGATGAATAGTGTTAAGCTTATATTTTTAGTCATACTCTATTATAGAATATAAGTTCTCTGGATAAGATAACTGATTGTTTATTAATCACAGATTGTCTTAGTAACAGTTACCCATGTCCCAGTTCTATGGGTGCTGTGATGAAGGCCAGATATTCACCTGCCCACATAGCAGTATTGTATCATGTAAGAGGAACCCTGAAATTATAAAACATGTAGCTTCTGATACTTCTGCCCTTCTCATTACCAGAGAAATAAAGACTTTTATTCTGAAAGATGAGCAGATGAATCTAGGGAAGAGCAGAAAGATGTTTCTAGGTTTTATTTAATGAGTACATAGTTCTAGAGGAGATACAGCTCTGAATCTCTCAGGAGTACCTCACTATTTATTTCCAAATTCCAAAACATACATACCATTTAATCATTCTTAATAAGGTGGCTGATACTCCTTGTTAAATTATATACTTCCAATAACTCTTTATATCCTGAGATCATGTAGAAATGAGAATACATTTATGAAGAATTGTCTCTCAAAGAAAGGTACCCAGCACATTATTCTGGAATATTCTGGAAATGGCTTATAGGGATTGAATTTAAATTATGAACCATGAAAATTATCTAAACCAGTTAACAATGGAAAACATATATTTTCTGAGAAATGAGTTCTGCCAATTAACGGTTAGATGCAGTATATGTATATAGCAAATAATGTGAGATTTTTATATTTTGTATAATTTTCTTACCAAATAGATTTCAACTCAAATTGCCTTGATATATAAGTAGTCACTAAGGCCTTCTAAAAGCAAAGTGAAACTAGGAATAGTATATGGAGGTAAAACAAATATTTCAAGTTCTTCATTTCTGTGTGATTACTTTTATACTGTGTAGTATGCTTGTGATTCTGAAGTCACTAATGTTTAATTATAAGGCGAAAGGCATACTGTGTAATTGAATGCTAAGGCTAACTCTTTACTTCCAATATCTGGAAGAAGAGTCAGATTTCTCATCCTTTCTGGTAAGTATCATGGAACCATAAGCATCCTGGCCATTAGCAGTCCCCACATAATTCTCCCATAATGGCTGGATTTCTCTTGATTATCTTATTTCTAAAGACAGTTAGAAGAGCACTAGAGAAACAGTTCTGAGGCTGATGTATATAGCACATACCAATTTTGTAGGAGCAGTTTTGAACCCTTAGTTCTTTTTGACAGTTTTCTAAACTCAAGCCCAGAGTGGTTTCACTTCTTTAATATTTATCTGATTCTCTCCTTACAGGAAAATGCAATGTTTGTCAGGTTTTTCGGGGGGAGGATGTGTGTGTGTGTGAGTCACTGAGTCTGATGTACTTCAAAAAAAAGCCACTGAGGGAATCCAAACACACTTATGTCATTTTTATGCATTAGAGAGAAACCAGGAAGCATGAAGTCTCACTTTCCTTAAAGTCTTTACAGTGTCAAAGGGATGTTAGTGAAATGGGGTTGTGGGAATCATTGTTTTGAAGTGCATCCAAGATTAGAAACCTGGCTTATGTGTGCTATCTTGTCTCCCAGTCTGAGCTTCCTTTTTTGCTTTATGTTTTTTTAAAAATACTTTTTTAGTTGTAGATGGACACAATACCTTTGTTTTGTTTATTTATTTTTTTTTGTATGTGGTGCTGAGGATCAAACCTAGTGCTTTACACACGCAAGGCAAGTGCTCTACCACTGAGCAAGAATCCTAGCCTCCTGAGCTTCCTTTTTAATATTTATTCCAATTTTTTAAAAAGTACCACTTTTATAAATATGCAGTGTATATTTGTCTTTGATGGAGGTGAAGCTCCATTTCCACTGACCAATGGAAAGGCATTTTTACTGGATTTCAGCAAGACTTGGGGAATAATGCATTCTTTCAAACCTCTGACTGAAAAATATAAACTTTAAGTAGACCCTGATCATCCAAACTATTTCCAAATAGCTTTTTTTTTATAATAGAATAATGTCTAGAATATTATCCTCAATTCTAGTTATCATGAATAGTTTATAGATCAACAGAACCCCTTAAAACAACTAAGAGTGTAGAAGACAGAATAATTACTACCATTACATTTGATTTTTTTATGTGCGTGTTTACAGTGGTTTGAATGTGTCCCCCACTAGAGCATGTGGTGAAAACTGAGCCCTCGGTGCAACAGTATTGGGAGGCAGAGCATAATGGTAGACATTTAGGTCAGGAGGGCTCTACTCTCCTAAATGAGTTAATATGGATCCTAAAAAGGCTTCAGGCTATGAATTCTGTCACTTGCTCTCTCTCACCCTCTTGCCTTCTGCCATGGCATGGGATAACACAACAAGAAGGCCCTTAGCAAATGCCCGTATCTTGATATTGGACTTCTCTAGTCTGTGGTATTCTGTTATAGCAACTCAAAACAAGACTGAGAAAATAATCAAGTAAATTGTTTTTTATAACCGCCTAGTTAGCTGCGCTGACACACATAATTGTAATCTGAAGGGCAACTCAGGCAATTGTATCCCCGTGCCCATGCTTATCTGTTGTAGATGTAACACTGGTCCCACTATTCTGCATGTGACGAGATAGCTGTTGAATTGGAAGGATCTGGGAAGGGAGAAAAGTTTCTTGAACCCATCAACTCAAATTTGGCCAGAAGATTAACTTATTTATGCATAAGGAGAAGTCTAGATTCAGAAGGAGACAATTGTAATTCAGGGCATAAAATGCTTCTACAGAAGAAAAATGCTTTGGGATCCCCAACCTGTAGCTGTAAGGCCCAGAACTCCCAAGGTGGGTGAAGGTGGCTTTGCTGAATTATGGCTTGGAATGAGGCCCACAGTCTTGGGCCCTTAAGCTTATGGATACATTAAAGCATTAGAATAAAATTATCAATTTATTTTGTCTATTAGTTTTAGTTTTGTAGGCCACAATGTAAGTATACAGATCAATATATAGAAAATTAGATTTTTGGCTCACTGAACCTTTGGAATCACTTTATCAAAAGAGCTCTGTTTCTTTGTGATATGATTTTTATTTTCCTTTTGAGACTTCTTTTTTTATTTTTTGGTGGTAGTTATTTTGTAGATCTCCTTGGTAAGGATGTTAATATAAAGAAAACTAGTACAAACTCCAGTTAATAAGAGCCAACTTGTATTGAGCTTTAATAAAGGCAGACATTATGCTGAGAACTCCTTGTAAGAAAACTGGTGGATCCAGGCCCAGGGGCCTGGAATCCCAACTACGGTGGAGGCTGAGTTAGGAGAATCACAAGTTCAAGGCCAACATGACAGGCAAGAACCTGTCTCAAAATAAAAATTGTGAAAAGATCCAAGGATCAAGCTTAGTAGAAGAGCATCTGCCTTGTATACCCAAGGAGTTCAATCCCCAACACCATAAAGGAAAACAATAAAGAAAAAAAAGAACTGGTGGAATAGGTTTCTTCATTTCACAAGTGAGAAAATAGAGAGGCTAAGAAGCATTCCCATCATCACACACGTAAATGGAAATCAGGACTTGAACTCTTGACTGCTAAGGCTAAGTTCTTCCTTAACTGCGTGTAAGTTTTGAAAGGCTTGGTGATGCTGTGGTGACTAGGTCCCCACATCAGTTTCTCATGCAAGTAGAGATTCTTGTATGACTTCTGTGGGGCTTCTGTAGCTTCATTCTTCATGGTCTTCCCTCTGAGACCTCCTCTGATTGAGCAGCCTTTATCTTAAAAGCATTTCTGGTCTGTGACAGAAGAAGAAACAACTACCACTGTATACATACTGGCTCCTGAATCCTCCACCCAGAAATGGTCCATGTCACTTCCACTCACATTCCAATTACTAAAACAAGTCAAATAACTAAAGGACATCTACAGTTTGAGAAAATACTATTTTTCCCCAAATAGCACCAGCAGATATTTAATACAAGAGCTAGACCCTGGTTTCCCAGAAGTTAATTAATAATTTAATTGAGGAGCCAGATACAAACTTAGGGTTCATGAATTCTTGTTTCTTCAGTCTTATTCTGAAAGTCTAGACTTCGGTTTTATATATGGAGGTGTTAGATGAAGGTGTCTTGTTTTGCAAATAGAAACAGTCTCAAGAGATGAAGAACAATGGCATGAGAAATTTATGAGGTTTATTTTTAGTAGCACTTTCAGGCAAGGTTTCACTGTCAATATTTTCATTGGTATCTAAGAAGCCAACAGAGTGGGCCCTGTTTTATGAATTGATGTGCTACAAATATTAGCCCTGACATTTTAGAGTAAAAAAATTGCAGGAAAGATACAGAAGCAAATAAATAGAGAATCTATGACAGGTAGGAGAGATGGAACCCTTCCTAATAATTATGATCAAGGGTATTTTCATGATAGTTTTGGTTATATTTGCTTGAATGCTTATTCTTCTCTTTTTTCCCCCCTTAGCTCTAGCACCAAGTGACTGATGGCTTCCTCCAAAACAATGTCAACAGGATAAGGACATATTGGCAGAGTATCTTTTAAGTCAGTAACTCCATACCGATGCTTAACCTAATTCACAGTCTGCTATTGGTGTCGGGCAGTTTACTGCTAACATTATTTCAACATGAAAATTTTGGCTGTAGAAAATTTAAGGGGTATCTCTCTAACCTCATTATAATTTCAATTTCATTGAACTAAAATTGTGTGAACTATAACTGGATGGCATCCTGAATATTATGTTGTTTCATTTTATGGGACTTTTATTGAAATAATTGGTTTGGTGTTAAAGGAATCCACCACCATTAGTCTTGTGGCATATTTAACATCTCTACTCAGATCAATTTAGTAATTGGAAATGTGCTGATATTTGAAAACCCTAGAACAGATTTTGACACTTGCCTTTGGACTTAAGGAAACACCTCTCTATTCACAATAAATAAAGTATAGCTGAACAAATAGAACTGTGAATGCTTTGAAAACTGTGACATACTAACCAAGTCTATGCCACAATTGCACATTTGTACACATGCAAAGAAAAATGACTTCTGGTTATTGCAATCTGAGCTCAAAATATTCACTTATGTTTGTTTTATTGATGTTCACAAAAATATTCCCATGGTGACAATTACTTTTAAAAAAAATAAAATAAAAATGGGGAGCAGAGGGTTCAAATAAAGGAAGAATTTTAAGACATACAACTTGGAAGTGGCAGAACCTCTGAGGAAAGCAACATCTAGCTATGGGGACTGTAGATATTGGTTTATATAAGACACCATTGTTTTTTGTGTGTAATTGTAATATTAGCAGTTTTCTTTGGTTGCTTGGCCTAAGAAAGGGCAAAAAAATGCTTTAGATTCCTAAAGAGCTTTAAGGTAAAATAAATATGTTGAAAATGACTTTTACCATTTCCAAGTTGCTTTTCTAGATCAGAGATGGAAATGGCTCCATGGTTCATACGTGTCACTGATATATACTCCTCAAGGGTCCCGTCTTTGCCTCTTGAAACAGAAGATATGCATGTAACTTTACATATTTTGTTGCCTTAATCCCTTTGGCTATTTTAAAAGAGATGATTAAAATAAATGTACTTATTTCTGCAGATGCATCTAAAACTAAGTGCTTTAGTAACACAATGGTTAGTAAAGGGAAGTTGTGTGCAATAATGAGCAAAGAAAGTACACTACTTCCTAAGTATTTCTATGCCCCACTTGCTAGGTTTGCAGTGAGTTTCTATACACATATGCAAGCGCATACCGGGGCCCGACCCCTATGTGAACCTTAGGAAGATTAATATAATTCCCTTCTACCACATGAAAAATATTTATTCCTCAGGGTCACTGATGCATAGAAGAAAAGTAAACATAAAAATAAAGTACATGAAAGGGAAAAGAAGCAGTAGATTTAGTTTCATTATATATGTTATATGTTTACTATTTGCCTTTATTGAATGTAGGCACGTAGGTAAAAAAGTCACTCAATTTAAAAATTAATAATCATGGAGGCAAATAATTATTCAACAAAGCATTGTCTTCTATATATGAAAAGTGTGAGATATTGATAAACACACATACACATTATACATATATATGTGTACATATATACACATATATCACAGTATTACTACATTTATCCTTACAACAACCTGAGATTGGGACTCTTATTATCCCCATTTTTTGAATGCAGGAATTGAGGCATAGAAAGGTAACCTATCAAAGATAAAGAAGAGGTGTGAAAGAAACTGTCACAAAAGAAAGGAGGCAGAAAAAGAGAAGAGAGGGTGAGAGACAAAAGAAAGAGGAGGCACCCTCTGTGACACAGAGTCATGGAATAGTGGCTCATTATCACAATTGACTCTCATATGTTTTCCCTCAGAAATAGAATCCTAGCCTTGAGCTGTGCTCTTTTGCCATCTGGAATAAAAAGTGACATCACCTAGTTTCATAGCTAGGTAAAACCATGAGACTCCATTCAATGGGCTATAAATAGGAGTTTTGTATGGAATTATTGGGATGGCTCCTAAAGGTACAGGTTCAGCTGGGAAGGATGGAATTTACCTTTCCACCTATCCTCTGTCAGGCCTGCCATAACCACCTGGTGAGTGGAGTTTCAGGCACTGTCCTGGGCCATGAGGGGACCTGAAAAATGGAAGCCACGACTTGGGCGTGAATGAGGAGCAGAGAAGGGGCCTGAATCCCTGATGAACTGCATGATTATTTTAACGTCTTACTGGATTTATTTCATTTATGAGAGGAACACAGTATTATGCTTCAGTTAGTTTTGTTTTTTATTTTAGTTTATATGATAGTAACCTTGATCCTGATACACTGTCTTAATAGGCTCATTTTAGAAAATGTCTGAAAAGGGAAATTATTCACTAGGCTACAGAAGTCAGTGACCCTAGAACTAGACAGTGACCCTAAAACTAGATAAAACTAAGCTGAGGCTCTATGGATGCTCTAGGTATACGGATTTGCTGACTCTTTGCTAAAATTATATTTTGATTCTTCTGGTTCAGAGATAATACAATAAAGTGGGACTCTACATTTTCCACAAAACCAATTGTTTTTGTAATTTAACTATTTTTCTAATTAAGTAATCAATGCTGTGTAGCAAATAGAGGGTATTTTGGTGTTATGGATATTTTAGCTGAAAATAAGTCAAGAAGATTGGAATAGTTTTGTTTGATATTTGGTCAGTCTTAGTTCTAACTGTTATAATTATGCAAGGTATTTGTCATGGGAGGGTAATGGTCATTCTGGGAAGACTTTCCATATGATCCTCTGCAGTCACTGGGAGTAAATGGGGCTTTATTTTTCATCCTTTAGGATCCTCTTCCTTCTCCACAAAATTGATGTAGAGTTTAGAGTTAATTTTAATAAAAAATAATAGTAAGTTTTGGCATAATCCATTGGACAAGATAATATAGTAGTATATTTAAAATTCTTGACTTAAGGCTGAGTTCCAATAGCTTGATTTTCTTAGATGATGAACTTTCAAGAAACTGTATTTGAAGGCCAGCTATCACAAATATAATTTTTCTTTAGTAACCCTTGGGTGGCCTTGCTGGGCTGATTTTACTCAACAAAAAGATAAGCCATTTCTGCCTCTGTTATTTTTCTTTATTTCTCTTACACCCTTTTCATTTTGTTTGTTTTTGAAAGCATAGCATTCACTGCTTCATTAAACACAATTGTGCAACCAATATCAAAGAGACTGACAGTGTTTGCTGTCAGCTGTATAGGAATTTTTTCTGCATAAGCTGGTCTACATTTTAACATACTTAGGATTCAGGCTTACAACCCTAGAATCCAACCACTTAAGTTAGTCTTAGTCAGGGTTTAAAGAAATGAGGGGATGTCCCAAAGGAATCTGTCTTTGGCCAGCAGGAAACTGAATTATTAAAACTGAAAAATATGTCGTAGTTTGAGCACTGAATGATTTGAGCCTTGTGCTGCTTTTTTGGCAAAAGTATTGTCATAGATTTGGTAAGGCCAGCAAATCCAAAGGGTGTCAATTGAGAGATATTTTGGAAGACCTTTGAAGATATTTTCAATACGGTTCCATCTTAAAGTCACATTATATATGATGTATCTCTATGACATTATATACAGGAGTTTGTCCTATAGAATCTCCATGACAGAGACTACCCTCATCAGTAATGGATAATGAAATTTGTTTTTGCAAAATAACCACTGATTTTTGCTGTTCTGTTATGAGCTTCAGTATAGTTCCTGCCTGCTGTGCTCTTTGGTGACAATCGACCAAACTGGAGCCTGTGAAAGTAACAATAGTTGATTTAGTTACATTAAAAGGTCAAAATTATTGCTGCATGGAGCTAAGGTCATGACAGAACCAAAGAGCTCTGGGCACAAATCTTCCTTTCATGCTTGGCTGGGTCCAATAATCCCCCAAGGCTCAGGTCTCTGATTGCGTTTCCAGATGGTCTCCTCTGGTGTAAACACCACTCGTGCTTTGTCCAACAGCTCAGCTGCCCTGGCAGAAAACAAAATAGCAGGTCAGGGTAGCACTGGGAATTACAAAGTGGGTGGCACCTGTTGCCAGATTTTTGACCTCTCCTACCCTCCATTTTATACCCCTTTGCTGTTTTCATCTTTGCCTTTGTTCTTTCAGGTCAAACTCTGGTTTCTTAGCACAGAGCTAATTTCTCCAACACCCCTATCTGTCCCCATATATTCTTCGAACTAGTGCCTGGGTTTCCTGCCAATCTTGCTGTTAAATTCTAGTAACTGCTAGTTAGTAGTTAGTAGAATTCATTCTTTGCTTATTCAACAGATGCTAGTTTTAGTATATCAGTCATTTATTCAACAAACATTAGTTGGATGGGATGTCTAAGTAGCTACAAATGGGGAATTTAAAGGAGACAGGATCTCTTTGAAGAGTTTGTCTTTCCCTCCATGGATGCTAGCCTTATACTTCTCAGCTCAACCCTCCTTTCAAGAATCAAGAAAAGCTCACCTTCTTCCTAACAGTTCTCTGAGCTGTCTTTCTAGAATTCCTTTGACACATACATTCCTAGTCTCTTGTAGCCCTCCTAATCTCTTCTTCTGTAGAGATGTTCTGGAGTTTTCATGACCATTTGTTGTGTTTTCACTTAAGTGGAAACTGTCCAAGAGAGATTAGCTTATGATGCCTTTATTTTTCCTTTTAATTTTCACTAATATATTGCTGGATATTTGATTTGTGTTTCATAAACTAGTTGAATTAATTTAATAGAACCTTTTTGCACTTAACTGTTCTCAAAGCTACAGGTAGATAACAATGTCATGGCCACTGGGCATGACATAGCAATGAGGAATAGCAGGTTGGCGGAAGTATCTCTGATGTACTGTGAGTGAAATTTTCACTTTTTTTTTAAAAGACTTACACACTACCTAATTTCTTATGACTACTTAATTTCCAAATCTGAATATTTTCATAAAAGTTTATTTAAAAGATAGGGGCAATGCACAGTGAGACTTTCTGAAGAATATTTGGTAAAATGGGAAACACTGTGGTCTTAGAATCTTCTTGCTGCTGAGTAGCATGGGACATGACTGTGAAGTTGGTTGAGTCTCTTTGCATGGTTTTATGACTGGATGAGGGGGCCTCCTTTCCCCCTAGAAAGGGCTCTTTTTGTTTTATGGAGATTGGATGTCTGTGACAAGGTGACAGGCACGTGACAAGACCAGTGGTGAGCTGGCCAGGAGAAGGGGCTAGGGCAGCATGAATGTGAGTGGGCCATTTGTAACATGATACTCTGGCCTGGACAGATATCTTCTATTTTACAAAGTGAATCAAATCCCACTGCAGAGTTCTACTTCTCACTAGTCCTGGGAAGGTGTGTTTGGGCATAGTTTACTTAAAATCTCATAGATTTAAACTTTTCTTTCTGGTGCTTTGGCTTTTCTCATGTTTTACACATCACAAAACAAAAAATAACATGGCAGCCAATATTTGCTAATGACAAATCACCTTTGACTGAGAATATTATCATATCTGTTATTTCTAGGAAATGACAAATGATTAGTAACCAAAAATATGAAAAAAACAAACATTTACAAATAAAACCAAAGCGAAGAAGATTACTTAGTGTTTCTCTATTTAGTCATTAATTCTTTTCTTATTTTTTTTACCTAGTAAATTTAATCATTTATTTACTTTCTTATTTATTACCTTGCTACTCAGTTGATTTTTAAAAACATGTTCTACTAAATTCTTGTATTAGATGGGAAACTTTATTTTGCAAGTCACAGGGCAATATAAAATTGCCCAGTGATGAACTGTTTGGATGGCAGAGATAGGGCTGGTTTCAGGTAGAACTTTTCTTAGCAGTTACCGGGATCATGATCAGCAGATTTCTCTCTAGTTCAATAGACTTTCTTTGCTTTTGTTCTGATGTCAGCAAATTTTGTCTTCCTGATCCTAAATTGGCCATTGACATTCCATTCCTTATACAAACCCAAACATAATTCTGCCCTTAAACTGTGAACCATATTTTTTGGGCTTTCAAGCTTTTTAGGTCACATGCCCATCACTGATCAATTCACTGTGAACAATAGTGGATCACGTTGGTTCATCTTAACCTCAGTGAAAAACCCCCACCTCCCTGAAACACTGCCACCCCTTTTATCTGTGGGACTTGAATCAGCTTCCCCTGAAACACTATAGGGAGAAGAGTAGATAGGGACAATTTCAGTCTCACTCCCAAGAGAAAGGGAGCAGAACACAAGACAGTCAAAACTATTGAACACTTTCTACAAAGTTTTTTTTTTTTTTTAAATAGCACATAGTGTGCACATTATCCTCATGAATTTGAGGTACCTGGAGAAATTATAGGGTGCACAGCTTTGTACTGTATTCAGAATGTCATAGTTCTTGAGACAGAGGTGAGACAATTTTAAGATTTCTGAAAAGTAATTGATTTATCATTCTAATCCTCCTAACATGAAACCTTTCCTGCTAATGACAACAGGAGCATCTGGAACTAGTAACAGGGTTAATTTTGGACATTCTGTATGGAGGGGACAAGATCTCCCAAGATGGAGGTTTTTAGCAGTTTGAAATCTTTTCTGGGTGGGAAGGAAGACTCGGAGTAGTAGCTGAGATTGTCTCTTCTCCCATGAGGAAGTGTCAGCTTTATTGCAATTCTCTTTGGTGAGGCCATTTCCACATTTGTTCACAAAACCATACAATAGTGAAGGATCCATTCAGAGATGATTGGGATGTTGATCATTGTCACCTTTAAGAGGTGGCTGTGACTTGGTAACTTCAAAGATATAAAGTACAAAGGAGGACAATAACTGCATTTTCAGTCAGTTGTTACTCTCTTGCAAGACACTGTTCTTTTCTTGCATGCACTTCTTCACCCCTCTATATGCACCTGCCTCCACTATTACTTTAAAGACAGCCCTGAGACATTCAACTCATACGGTTGTCCGGATCTCAGTCAGGAGAACATCTCTGTGTTGGGATATCTTGTGCATCTTCAGATATAATTTACTGACCATATAATCATAGTTGAGATATAATGCATTTTTTTTTTTGCTTTGAAATTGTTAGTACATTGAGGTGGGAGATAATCTAGCCTTTGAATGCTCTAGATGTTATTCATGATGGCAGAGAATGGCTGCCATTTTACAGATTTTATTAGGTTCATCCTCATATATATTTTACATACAATTTAGTACTTTACATTCATTTCAATAATGTTACCTACTTCTTCCAGAAAGAAAAAGGAAAGTGAGAGAATAGATATTCCTTTGAGTTGGCTGCCATTGTCACAATGGAATCTTGACCTTAACCCACAGGTGAACAATTCAGTTGTAGTTCCCTGTTGTTTTTATAATTCTTTTCTTAAAATTGCAAACAGCCCAAAGTATGTGATAATTTCTAGTGTACTTTATCTTGGAATCAGTTTCCCACTTGCAGATGATTCAAGGAGAACTGATTGTAGATGCATATTCTCTGAAAATTGGAACCTGAAAGCTTTATGTTTTTAGAAATCTTAGAAACTAACTTTGCAAAGGTATGGAATAATAACATCTCCAAACAAAGGTTGGAAACCCCCATGTAACTCTTCCACCACCTACCTTTAGAAGCAGATCCCTCAGTGATAGGTAAATGTGGGAACTGTTCCAATGTTGGAAGGAATATTTTTAGGAAGGATGCATGGATAAGAGTCGGATTTTAGGTTAACAGGCAGAGAGAATTTTTTGATTGGTTAACTTAAAAATCTTATCTATTTGTTAATATGCAGGCTACACTGACATCCATATCCAACAGATATAAGTACCAAGCTCAGAAAAGCATATGGCTTCTTCTCCATTTTCCACTGTCCTATCATTGTTTAGCTTTGTTTATTATGCACAGCCCTCTAGTAGAAAATGGTAACTCATGCTTCTAGATTCTATGGTGAAATTCAAATCCTGGACCTGGAGGTTTCCTAGCCTGGAAGGATTGTGATTTCTGAAAATTTTGGCAAATTACTTTTCAGGATAAAGACAGGTATCACAGATAGATTAATACAATGCCTGGTTCCTTGAGCACTTGCCTTTTTATTAACATGAAACTAAAGGGAAAGAACTATTGTTAACTAAAGTTATCATTTAGTTATTGGCTTGAGCATGTCTGTCATTTGTGTTTGAGTATTTTAGTGTCAGTCTCTGCATATCAGAAACTCTTGTTCCACTTTTTGATTAACTTGGTCTTTTGTACTCTGTGATCTCATATAAATATATGAAATTTGAGATAAAATCCTCTTACTCATTCCGTAGCAGTTATAAGTGAGTTCACTTTATTGGGAAAGAAATTTAAATTTTAACAGAAGTTTTTCTATGCTTCAAGGCAAAGAGTTTTCCAACAGTGGGGATTTTAAGCATTTTGGCAAGTCAGTAGGAGAGAGATTTTTCAACCAGCATGATTCTATTTGGCTCAGGTAAAAGTAAATCCTTCTGGGCTGACTTGCAGGTGGGTTCTTGAATCTTGGCCTATTTCAAAAACTGTTGCCTGTTCTTAATAAGTGCCATGATGTAAGGAGCCATGAACAAGCATGGTTTAAACCTATCCTATCAATAATCTTCCTCATAAGCTCTTGGCAAATATGTTTGTTGTCTGCCATCTCCTTCTGAAGGTTTTCATTTAGCTCAACATCAGCCAACCATATGATACCAGGTCCACATGATTAAGCTGATTTGGTAACAATTTGCATAAGAATTTACAATTTCTTATGTAAAGAATTGGAAGAAGAAAATCACACGCATGTGTGCATGCACACACCCCAAGTTTTGTTTTAATGAAAAAAAAGTAGGGGCAAGAAATAAGCCTTCTGGCCTGTAGCAACTAATTTGTAGAAGGTGCTGCATGTCTTATACATATGTAAACCGTCAATTAAAATTGCTCATATTCTTAGTAGTTCTGTCTTTCTATGGCTCGCTGACTCTTTTTCCTTGCCCCTTCCCATTGCCATTGATTGCACTGGATTTATTCCAAGATCTATGTATCTGTCCATCCAAACTTTTACTACCTGTCCAACTTTCTTTGTTGAATCACAAGCATTTGAAGGCAATACAGACTGTCTTATATCTTGTAAATGGTCTCAAGTTAATTCTTAATAATGACAATATGCTATTATTACTAGTTACTATAGATGCCGTGATGCCTTTAAAAAAACAAAACAAAACATGTAACAGGGCATTTTTTGTAGAAGTATTTAATGAGAGTACTTACCAGATGACTGCATACTAAATTCTTTACACATTTTTATGTCTTATTTCCCACAAATCTGTGAAGTGGGAATTATGAACACATTTTAGAAAATAGAACTCTGGCTACATAACTTGCCAAGGTACATAGCTAATGAATAGTAGAGTCAGAATTCAAACTCTCTCATCCCAGAGTCCTCCCCCATGAAATGTGTTTGTATACTTTGCACATTTTCCACTACTTATGTAAAAATAGAACTTGACCTGTATCATTGCGTCACTTAGAAAAGAACACACTTTAGAAGATTAGTTAGCATGTTAGGTCATTTGAAAATAGGTGGCTTGCTTATCTGTATCCTAGACTAATAATACTCTTGAGCTTCATTACATCTGGTCAGCTAAAAGAAACAGGGAAGGATAGAAGATGCTTGGTATTTCAGTGATGAGAGTGATGGATTATAATGTGAATTCACAGCTTGGGTTATTAGAGCCAGGTGAGTGGGTAAGTGGATTGAGATTCATCAAAATCAGCGGACCTAGCTTGGGGCCCTCCCTTCCCAAATTCCTTAGGCTGAACATTACCTTTTAGTAGCATATTTTCCCCTGTAGAGTTGCCCTTGATAGTCATCTCAACCACATCTACAAGAATAAACATGTGCAAAGAAGAGGACAGATGCCCTTCCCTTCCATCTTGACTCCTGTTGTGTCAAACAGTGTTGTGTATTAAATCACTAGCCTGGTCTATAGAGCCTAACACTGTCCTGTCCAACAGGACTTTTTATGGTGAGGGAAATGCTCCATGTCTGTACTGTCCAATGGGGTAACCTCCTGTCACGTGTGGCTGAAATACTGCAGACTTCAAATATGGCTAAACAGAAGAACAGAATTTTAAGCTTATTTAATTCTACATAATTTAAGCTGAAATTTAGGTCACTTTGAGGTTAGTGGCTATGTTATTGGACAGTACGAGTCTGAAATTTTAACCTGGAGTTGGACCTTAGAGTTCATAAAAGGCAATACATTCATTTTATTTTAGAAGAATCTAGGACCAGAATGTGAAAACTGATAAAACAAGCCTGGAATCTTGGTCTCTTTACTCCTCATCCATTGTTTATTCCAATGTAACTGAAAAATGGTTCTAAATGTTCTCTTGAACTTCAGAATTTTAGGATTATTGCTTATAAAAAAGCATTGCAACAGAAAATAAATTACTAAATTAGTCATATGCTGACATGTTTACACATTTGCTAGATTGAAAGTAAAGTTTTATTCTCATCTTTTTTTTTTCTTCTGTTAATTCCTCTTTCCAAAATTGTAGGGTAGTTTCTTCTTAAAAATGAACTGAGTGTCTTTCAGATGTATTTGAGCCATCTGTGTTTTATGTGAAATGTGTTTGTATACTTTGCACATTTTCCATTGGTGTATTTTTTTTTCTTATTTACTTAAAGGAATTTTATATATAAGGTGAAGAGTTATACTTTCTTTGTGTTTTTTTTCAGACATTCAGATATTTTAAGTATATAAAAGTATGTGTTCTTTCTTTTTAAGAAAATGATACAATGTCATATACATGGCTCTGTACATTTCTTTCTTTCATTAAACAGTATTTCTTGGGAATCTTTCCCTGTACATTCTTTTTTTCACTAAACAGTGTATCTTGGGCATCTTTCCCAGTGAGTACATAATTTACTTTTTTAATTTTACTTGATACTTTTTAGTTATACATAATACTAGAATTCATTTTGACATAATTTTAAAAGCATGGAATATAATTTGCTCTGATTCAGTCCCCAGCACTTTCCTTCCCATCTTCCCCCTCTTCCCTCAACAAATTTTACTCTTAAGCAAGTGCACAGAAATCCATTGTACACACCCACCATAGTTTATTTCTCCTACTGATGGGCATTTACTTTTTCCCCATATTTTATCATCTTAAAAGTAAAGTTTCACAGAATAACCTTGCATTTATTATTTTTATATGTGCAAATATAATGTAGGATAATTCCTAGGGATGAAATACTAGGTCAATGATGTGCATGCATTTTTAATTTTGCTAAATGTTATAACTTGCTCTCCATAGAGGTCACATCATTTTACATAACCAACAATCTATAATCTCTATACCCTCATCAACACAGTGTGTGATCAAATTAATTGATCCTTACTTTTCTGATAGGTGAACAAAATCTCAATGTTGTTTAAATTTACACTTTTATTATTATAAGGGAGCATATTTCATGTGTATAAGAGTCATTTGTGTGTCATTTTAAGTCAAATGTGTTTGTTTACTTTGTCCATTTTACATAAATATTTTTTCTTACTAACTTTTAGGGCAAAAAATACTATAAAATAATTACTTTATTTTATAGTATATATATATATAATTACTTTAATGAATTTGAAATTGAACCTAAATATGTATAAATATGTATGACTCAAACATTCTTTATCAAGCAATCCATCCATTCTCCATTTGTTTGAGATTGCACCTTATCACATGTAGAATTTTAATTAACCTTTAAATCTGTATCTTGCTTTGTAGTCTGACCTGAGGAATCTGTCTGGTATCACTTGTTCTAATTAGTTTAGATTTATAGTATATTTTAATTTATTGTAGGACTATTCCTCTATCAATATATTTCTTTTTCAAACTGTTCTTCACTGTGCTTGCCTGTTTATATTTCCTTATAAAATTGCATTCATCTTGTCTCTTTCTAAAATAATTTCTCTTGGTATTTTAATATGATTATGTTAAATTTCAAGATTGATCTAGAGTCATCTAAATGGCATGATCTTTCTATATGGTAACATTGTATGTCTTTCTGTTTGTTTAGCATTTGTTTCTTCTGAGAGTATTCTATGATTTAACTCCAATAAATATTACACAATTAGTTTATTTCTGCATGGTTCTTTGTGTGCCTTTGAAATGAGGTCTTTGTTTTTATATAAGAAGGTTGTTGACACATGTATGTTAACTTTGAACTTTCCTAAATTCTCTTATTTTTTAAAAAATAGTTTAGGGCTAGGGATGTAGCTCAGTGATAGAGCACTTGCCTAGCCTTCATGGGGCCTGAGGTTTGATCCTAGCACTGAAAAAAAAAAAAAAAATAATAATAATAATAATAACAGTTGACTCTCATGTTTTCCAAGGACTCAAGAATGGATTAACAAATATTTTTTTTTAATTTTATATCTTTCTTTTTAACTTTTAAGTCTTTAATTTCAACATAAGATTTAATTATATTCATTACTTCCTCCAGAATTAAACTACCATAGAATTTTTGGCAACTTTTTTTCCCCCTCGTCATCAAAATTGGAAAAAGTCTATATTTTCCCCCAGAAGCATAATTCTGGCATGTAGATGGAGATATAAATATTTTATTGTGTGGTTTTGTCTGGAATGATTTTGAATTTCATCAAATATTATCATTTGTGATAATGATTTTATGGTCTTCATAGGCTTATTAATAGTATGAGTTAAATTATTATTTTACCCTTATCATTTTAAAAGACTTATTGTTTTAGCTTTTATTCACTCTGGTTTTATTCTTTGCTCACTGTTCTTTTCTAGCTGTTGTCATATATAAGAGTCCCAGATTTATAGTAATCCTACTATGAATTCAGTGGTACCTTCTTTACCTTGAGTTAAAGCAAATGTGCCCATCAAAAGAGCAAAGTGTCCAATGATAATAGCTGGAAATTGAGTCACAAATAAATGGAAAATGGTTTCTTCATTGCTATTTGTGTGTATGTGCTGTGTGCTGCTTTTTTCTCCAAAGGAGTAGACTGTTATTCCACGTTATGGAGTTGTGCTATTGTGAAATTCTCCAGTGATGGAAAAGGAGAATAATGTCTACTAAACCTGCTAGAATATGAGGCAAGGGGATCTTTTTCTGTGCCCAAGTCAGAAAACTGTTTCCCTTCTCCTATTTTAGAGCAATGTGTTTTATGTCACAGAGTAACTTACTGTCTTCTCAAATGTTTATCTCCAAATTACATTTTATATTCTAGTCACTCACAAGATGAAAACAGGAAATGTATTTGAGGAAAGGCAAAATGTCAGCGTGTCTAGAACATAGAAATATATGGTGAAGAACTTTTGGCTTTCTTTTTGGCTCTGCCTACAGCCAGTCAGTGTCACTCACTGTGTTCAGGTCTCTCATTAGTCAAACAGGGTGGCTGGGCATTTCCTGTGAAATTGCCAGTGTGAGATTGTGACCCTCAGGGGAGAGATCCAGGAGGAGAAGGAACCAGACAGCTGGCCTCTGGGAGCCACCAGATGGGAGCAAATTCCCAAGGCCGATGTGAAGAACTGTCTAGAATGACACAGTTGTTTAGTGGAGGAGCCCTCCCTCTAAAGCCAAATGTTCTGTGCGTCCCTGCAAGCAGAGCAAATGAGCACACACTGTGTTCATGTTGAAAAGGACAAATGACTGTACAAATAGAGTAATAAACAATTTAAGAAAATATATGTAGCCTAAATTTAGTATCAAGGCAGTAGGCAAAATGACTTACTCCAATTTGTGATGGTCCTGTTGCAAAAGCAGTGGCAAAGCCAGTTAGACCCTAATCATGGAATATAGCCAACGTATCAGTGGAGATGGCTCAAGTGCAGGCTTTTCAAATAAGATAAATCATCTGTGAAGAAGGAAAAGGTCAATGTAATATTCTTTCCCTGTCTCTCTGTCTCTCTGTCTCTCTCTCTCATCTGAATTAAATGGAAACATTAAAATTCCTTCCAAGACAAGAAAAATCAGCACATAAGATAATGCAGTCTCCTTCCTACCCAGCCAAGTCTGACTGCATTCCACCTGAGCCTTGCCTTGGTCTTTTTTATTTTCATCCTAGAATAATTTGGCTACTTTGTAGAAAATCAGAAGTCTAATGCTAACCTCACACCATTTAGTCATGCATACCTGAGCCATTATCTTCTGCCCCGGATGACATAGAAGATTGGTTTTTCCATCTTTCAGATCGAACATGGTGAGTGCACACACCACACACATACACACATACTCATGCTCTTTTCTCACAGTTGAGGTTATGTATATGCTATCTGTGAGCATCCTTCAATCATTCAGTATCTGTGGAACACCTAATAATTTTGTATCACATTGCTTGGTGTGTGTAGGATACAGACAAGAAGAGGAAAGGGAAAAGACCCTAAGTGGAGTGGTTGAGAGGAGACATGCTTTCAGTTTCCATGCAGTATGTATTTCTTAACTTTGACCTATACTTTATTCTTACATTTATTTTGGTTTAGCATCTATTCATTCATTTATACAGGGGTGTATTTTCCATGAATATTTTGGAATGCCTCCTATGTGCCAGGCATTGTGATAGATTACAGAGGTGTGGAAACAAATTAGAATCCTTCTCTCCAGGAGCTTTCAATGTTTATATTTATTTGCAATAAAGGTTTAAAGATACTAGCATTTGCCTGCCTAGGGTGTAGTTGGATCACAAAAGAAGGAACATCGTTTCTGTTGCTAAGGGTTGAGATTTGCATTACTGAAAAGAGATCATTAAACAGTTTTGAAAGATGAGTAAGTACCATATTTGTCAGGGAGGCAAGAATGGGGGGCATTTTAGGGAAACACAGAAGATGCATAGAAAGCCATGGAGATTTTAGGGAACTTCTATAATGTAGTGGAGGGATGGATCTTTTAAAAGAGTCCAGGCTGGAGAAGTACAAAGTACTAGATCATGGAGACCCTTGCATACCATTGTGAAGAATTGGGACTTTAACCTGTGCACATCAAGAAACCATGAACAGAATTTGTACCATAGCAAAGATTTATTTCCGACAGAAATATGGAAAACAAGAATTAAGATAGGGATCTCAATTGCTTGGCTGTTTTGAGGGTGTGATCCATAGATAAAAGACAAAAACAAAACTCAAACCAGGAGAATAGACCATAAAAAGAATGCCAACCTATTATATTCAGCAACTTATGGTTTAGTCAACATTTAAGAAAAAACAGACCTACAATATTAATAAAATAAGGTGTTAGACACTCATCCCTTAAATTTCATGTATAAGAGGAATGCTTTATTTTATTAAGTAAATTAATTTCTGATTTAAAAATTCATACTAATTACAAATTGCAAATCATTCAAGGAATCATGATCCTTTCTCAGTCTCTTTACATTGCAAAATTTAGAGAGTGACCCACACATATAGAGGATGTCAGGGCTCCAGAGGATTTCAGAGACTATCTTCATCAGTGATTTTTAAGATAAAATCATTGTCCATGTCTTCTAGCAGAAGCTTCCCTGGGAGCCCCAATATGCACAGAAGTGTTAGAGGTGGACACAGGCTATGCCCTCTGCCAACATTCCTCATTATTCTGCCCAGCTCTGAATTACACTGGCACAATTATAAAACTTAGCTTGGCAGACCTTCTTATTTCACTGGGGGCACAAAGGATAACAGAATGGGAGAGACTAAATCACCCAAGGAGGCATGACTAACTGGTTAGTTAATGGTAGAAGAAAGGATTCCAGGTCATCCTGATTTTTTTAATCAATTTTGATTAATGACTTACGGTTACTATCATTAAGGATTTGTTTTCTCTCCTCTTTTTATTCTAAATGAACATGCAGAGAGTTGACTGGAAGGAGTGAGCTCAGTTACACCCAATGCCTCCATTTTTTCTCATTGATTAATCCTTTCATTTCAGTTGTGGGAACCTCAAGACTATGGGTTCATAACCTCTTCCACTAATCATTTTCTGACCATATTTTCCCTACCCATCTCTGCTTTCTGTACTTTTATCCTAACACATATTACTCTAAGTAATCATTGCTAGTTTGTTGTTTTTCCTCACTAGACTGAGTGCTTTAGGCCAGGAAACATGTCTTTTTATCCATAGCATCTGGCACAATCCATGATATGCAGTAAAACAATATAAAATTGTTTAATAAATAATCAGATAAAGATATGCCTCTAACTTTGGCATTGGGATAACATAAATGGGGGAATTTACCTTTTGTGCTTGTCCCCTGCTTTGTCAGGAACACTTTTACCATCTACTAGTGGACCTGCTTCTACCTTAGGTGACAGTCTTACCAAACCATGGATTTCAAAGGATATCCCAGACACTGTGAAATGACTTCAAGACACAAAATTATCTGTCCTGAAATAATCTACTATAAACCATTATTAGCACAGAGATTGAGCAAAGTATAAAGTCTTTTTTTCCCCCTAGATCAGCATTCAGAATTAGGGTTTGGACATAGTAGGACACCTGTGTTCTCACAGCTATTAAAAAGAAGAAAAACTTTCATATTGAATTTCATTGAACCTTGCAGCCAGCCTCAGTTCCATTAATTTTCATATACAGGAACAATGTAACATGATTACTCACCAGCCACAGAGATAGTGGTTTTATAAATCTTATGTGGTAGTTGCTGAAAGAGATAGGGTTGTGCTCCCATTGTCAATACTATCCAAAATTCACCTTGGAAATGAGTGGCTTTGGCTTTTGATACCAGCTGAATGTATATTGGGTCACTAGATGTCACTTGGATTAACATTTCTCTAATTTTCAGATCATCTGATGAGAAAGCAGTAATTTTTCCTCACTCTGGTGGTAGCCTGCCTCTTTCCTAGAGATGGCTCTTTTAATAAGGGAAGTTGGCCTCACTCTGTTATTTATGGAAGTGCACCCATGCCTGGTGCTTTCTGATGGCTTGGTTGCTTAATCCTGTTTGATTTAGTCCTATAGTGTTTGGGAGAGGTCATGGACAGTAGCTTCATTGATGTGAGTCACATTCAAATTGCTAACAACCTGATTATGTATATGACATTAATGAAGGAAAACCTTTTATTCCTGACCTCTAGTCACTCTTCCTCTTCAGTGTCTATTGATGATGCTGTGATCTTCATAGTTTAAATTATCATTAATAAAAGGAAACTCATACTGTTACTGGTATGTGTGTGAATAGCCTATGGGGGATTGGTTCTGGTTTTAGTTTTATACTTTTTTTTTTTTTTTTTTTTTTTTAGATAGGGTCTTGCTAATTTGTTAAGGCTAACCTTAAACTTGTGATCCTCCTGACTCTGTCTCCCAAGTCATTGGGAATACAGGTAGGTGGCACCAGTTCCAGGTCAGTTTTATACTTTTGTAGGTCACCATTAATGTAGTGGATATACTCTTTTGTTGAGTATCCAACTCTAGGGCTTCATTTACAGAAATGGGCTTCATTTACAGGAAACGTTGGCGACAGTAAAGAGTATTATGTATATTAACTCATTTAATGCTCCCAACAAACCTGGACTATTTGGCCCAAAGAGATTAAGTAACTTGCTTGACGTTACAGACTTGGGAAATAGAAACCCAGATCCTAATCCAGCTGGCCTGGCTTCCGGTCTTGAGCTATGCTCCATGATAGCATGCTGACCATGGGTGGAACGAGAACAGGGTCCTCTGCGGGTTCCCATGATACTCTTTTAAAACTGTCTCATCTCAGAAGTTAGCATCTTAGTCAGCAGGCTTATTACCCCAGAAGGTCCTGTGACTCTGCCTTGCACTCTATAGGCAGCTGCCTGGTGTCCTTCTTGGCTTCTGGAGGTGGCAAGTTCCTCTCCTCATCAGCCACCTCTAAGAGGTAGGGATGGCAGGATTTTCCTGCCAAAGAGAAACTCCACAAGGAGGAAATGGTTGTATTATGCTCAGTCTAACACAACTAAAAGACACCAAGGGAGCTCCTGAACCCGATTGCCCAACATGATCTTACTTTAGTTTCATTATCAATGTTTTTCTGCTGTTCCTTTGAGTTTCAGCTTATCCATCTGTGAATGGAGATAAGAAAATCTACCTCCAAAAGGTCATTATAAGAATTAAATGATATCAAATTTTAAAAGTACTTCTGTAGAATCTGACACATTCCAAGGGTTTGATGAATGTATTTTTTCCTTTGCCTTATCCAAAGGAGTTTCTGAAAAGAAAATTGAGAGTGAGTTTTGGGGATTTTTTTTTTTTAAAACAGGTTAAAAAGGCCAAGGCTTCTGTGGATTCTCTCCTCACCTGTCTCTCCTTAGAAGTCTTTTCATTTGAGAACTGCTTGTTTTTTTTTATGGTTGCATAAATGTATTAAATTTCTGGTATGTTAGGTGTAATTCTATCAGTAGTCTCCAGGTTCAAACCCTTTTAGGAAAATCCTTCCATAAAGAGGTTGTTCTTCTTTTTAAGTATATTATTTATTAACTTACTTCTCCTGATATAGTAAAATGGATCCTCTCTACATATTATATCACTTTCAACTGAGGGTGTCCTAGCTGTAATCATTATGGTTCAGTTCATCCCATTTGGGACTCCAGTAATCCATTAAATGTTTATTAATTTTGGAATTTTAAGAATAGGCTTTTGCAAGTGGTTGCAGTCTGGTTTTGAAGCAAGGAGAAAATGCTCTATTTGATAGCCCCTGGTTAGCAGAGGTGAATAAAGACCATAGACCTAAAAGACTGTGTTTTTTTTTTTTTTTACATTCTTTTGTCAGGAAAGTCACTTTGCTCCTAATTAGAAGATTAGAATCTCTTTAATTGCATTCTGACCAGAGACTTTGGGGGTTCAATTTGGGAACTTGCCATATGTTTCATTTGAATGAATGCATTTGAGATGAACATTGTCTTACTGAAGCTGCTATTCATGGAGCCCAAAAGACAGACTTTAGTATAGGTTTTATTTCCTTATTTGAATGTCAAACTACTGTTCTCAGAATGGATTTTTATATGCAACAATATGCACTTAATTTATTATGTATTTATAAGACCTCACTATATCATGCTGTCTGTAGAGCGGAATTCAAAATAAGGCAGTGCAATCTTGGATCTCATGCCAAAGAGTCTGTTTCTTGATGAATTAAAAAAGCTTTGTAATATAGGTGGCCCTCCATATCAGCAGGTTCTGTATCCACAGATTCTGTCAACTGTGTATCAAAGATGTTTTTAAACACTGATCTGTACAAACATATATAGACCTTTTCCTTGTCATTATCCCCAAACAATAGAGTACCATAACTATTTACACATCAGTTACATTGTATTATATTCTATAAGTAATCTAGAGACGATTAGAGATGATTTAAAGTATATGGGAGGATGTGTATGAGTCACATAGTCACATGAAAATACCACACCGTTTTATTGAAGGGACATGAATTTCTGTGGGTTAGGGTATCCACAGAGATCCCTGAAACTAATCCCCAGCAGATATCAAGTAAGAAATGTACAGTTTTGATATCCATGGCATAAAGTCCTCATGGCAGGATTTAAGTGTGAGCTTAATCCAAGCAGGTCAAGCAGGGTGAATCATTCTCCAATCAAGAGTATTAAAATTACTGCTGATAATCAAGCCTTTTCACAAATATTCATTCTTCTCTCTTAGGTATAGGCAGGAAGTTCTGAGTGTAAGTAAACTCTAAATTTACTTTATAACTTTGTTTTAGTATACATAATATAAAGTGAGCAGAAGAACTCAGGAGGATGCTATCTGGTTCCTTGGGTGTTATAAATCCTGAGATTTAATTGACAAAATGATGAATTTCTATTATGCCTGCATTCAGCCTTGAGGGCCTAAAGGCAATATGAGGCAGTTCATTACTAGCACTATTCTCTGTTTTACATTTTTGTTCATTACCAGCAACTTCCTTAATATTTATAGTTATATAATGTTGTGCTAGTAGATGTTTATTCTCAACATCTCTGACTTCAGTATCCAACAAACATTTGTTAAAGTCTAATGTGTGCAAATCATGCTATGTATTTCTTAAGTTCCCAAAAGAACCTAGATTGAAGTTTGGGACTAGGAGCTTGCACGATATTAACAGTCTCTGTTTGCAGCTCCTCAATGGAGTTGTAAGGTAGGATAGAAAGTATGCTAAGGGGGACTCATAGCATGCTGTAAGAATTTCAATGAAATCAACTTGTGTCTTTTCTTATATTCCATCTGAATTGCCTTTCTCTACAAATAAATAAGCACAGGACTGTGAAAACCCAACAACAGTAGTGTTTTACCAGTTGGAAAAATGATGAATATTAAACGTTGCACATTGGAATCAGTGAGGTTGAAGAAGTTCCATTGTGTCTTTTTTCAGAGAATTTATATCATCTAGCTTCCTGTTCAATCTCAGGCACTGTAGATGGATAGACGGTACATATCTGAAGAAGTTCACAAGTATTTACTGAATGAAAAAACTCATCACTCATTATTCTCTACATGA
Organism: Marmota marmota marmota; assembly: GCF_001458135.2. NCBI lineage: Eukaryota > Metazoa > Chordata > Mammalia > Rodentia > Sciuridae > Marmota > Marmota marmota. The sequence continues at coordinate 1,788,424 of NW_026000223.1, forward strand.
ATCCTGAAGCACTTAGGGAATCCGAAGTTTGGGAAGGTTCTGAGAAATCCTATTACAGGTCTCCCTTTTATGTACCATTGTAAATATAAATAATTTTACTCATTCTTAATAATTTTTATTGGTTTTCTGTGATCTCTCTAGCTTTTCAAGGTAACTTTTTAAACTTATGCTAGCCAACATATGAAATACCCTTTCCAACTGTGAGATACATTATATTTTCCAAGTTTATCCAAGACCTTGGAAAGACATTAAAACAAGAGAGCCACAAACAGAACTTCTCTATCCCACACTGAAACTCTCCTACTAAACAACATACTTTCCTTCATTCTACAAGTATTTCCTGGGCAAGGATTCATCTTTAGGGTTTTAGGAGGAATTATTCAAAGTGCAAGGCATTAGTTATCTAGTGATGAATACAATAGATTCAACCCCTGTTCATACAGGGCATAAGGTCTACACCTAAGAGGAAGCATTTGTTCAAACAGCTAAAAAAGCTCACTTCTCTCCTTTTCAGCAATGAAAAAATGACTTCCCTGAATATCTCCTATCTTTTTCTGCCAGTCTTTTCTCATGCTGCTCTCAGAGTAAACTCCTTTTTATCATTTTTCTGGCTCTCATAACCTTAGGCATTCAAAAGAGGCCACATAAATGTTACCAGCTCCAAAAATCTCATCCACACCTGTGAAATCTTTTAACATGTGGCACCACTTAAGTTGTGCTCATCACTCACTGATTTCTACTGTCATTTTTTGAAAACTTCTCATATAAACTCACACTCCCCTTTCCAACACAATGATGCCTTTGATATTGTTGTATCCAAACTAAGCACAGTGACTATATTTCAGGGAGAGTGACTCTAGACCCCTTTTATTCTAGAAGAATAAAGATGTTTAGTAAGAGTGCATACGGGTCTCATTCACCAATAATCATTCAAGGTCAGAGAAATCTCAGATTGACACTAGGTCTCCTAACTATTCTAATTCTGGATGCAGAAAACCTCCAGAAGCTTTTTTTTTTCTTTCTTGAAGATTCAACTCATAGACCATTTGAAGCTTTGGACATACAATAAGGCACAAAGAAATATTTTCATGATAAAAGTAAATGGGGATGGGTCTGGGGTTCATGGATTGGTCAGATCCGAATAACAAATTACTAGGTGTTTCTTATCTGTTTACATGCTCTGTGATTTCTAACAGTATGAAAAATTGCATTTCAGAGTCCTAGATATTGATTAGGCATTTAAAGAGTACAAAGTTCAAAGATGCAATAACTAGATGATTGCTTCTAAAATCCAACAGGGTTTTTTGGATGACACAAGAGTGCTTAATCATGTTTTTTTTTTTCCTCTTTAAGGACAAAGCCATGTGGTTGGTCAATATTTTCATTCCCTAAGGACCCATGGAATTATGATAGTTTATCTTCATAGTCACCCAGGCTCATATTGGCATGGATCAGGTAATGCAGTTCACATAGCAAATAGGCCTCCTTTGTTAGATACAGGGGTGGAGTCTGACGACTGAACACGTTTTTCTTTTAAAACAGGCTCCATAGGGATGGAAAGGAGGAAACAAATGTAACCCGAGTTCTCCTTTTGTGTTAGACATGGTACTTTGTGCTCTGCATACATCATCTCATTTAACCAACAAGCCTTTATAGCTACAGCAAAGAAAACAGTTATGAAGACTTAAGCCTCTTGCTTAAGATCATGAGCTAGTAAGTGGCAGAGCTGGTGACCTGAATTCCTGGTTTCAAGCCTTAAATAAGGCTTTCACTCCTATACAGCATGGCAGCATACCAGAGTATTTAACAATTATATTTATGCAAATGTATTTATGAAAATGCCAAGAGACTATGAGGAGAACATATTGACATTGTTGCTTTTTAGGAAAGAAGACTAAATTCATTTCAAACAACCCATGTTCACTTCACCTGGAGTTTCCCTGAGGAAAACGGGTGGCTCACTCTTGGTCACCATGGTGGAGTAACAGCTGTCCACTAGGCAGATAACAAATGATATTTCATTATTTTTTCCTGCTTCTTATGAGAAGGCCACGGTGAACTTCTTTGTATTCCTGATTTCATCCCTCTACTGTGAGATAGCGTTGTGTTTTTCTGAAAGGGTCTTGTACTGAGCCAGCCTCAACAATCCATTGAGAATGGAATGTTGGCTCTGCCACACTTACCTGAAGCTTTTATGGCTCTACTACTGATTAAGAGGTGGAGGAATATGAATTCTCAGGTAATACTTTGCTGTAATCAACACGTTAGTTATGTTGTCCAAAAGTCTGCATCAGTAATGTACCTCTTTAGAATCTATTTATACATTGAATTTCTTGTCCCTGGTATTGGTAATTTTTGGTTTAATATGTTTTTTAAAAGATGAGATAATAAAATGTGATGAAACTTTATGATAATCTTTCTAAATAATCTGCTTACAGAATTGTTCAAAATTTCTGTCCTCTCCTTATGAATTTCCTTCCATAAATAGATGCATTGATAGAGATTCATTTCTCCCCCTGCAGATTCCTTTCCTTACCTGTCCTCCCTCCCAGCTTTCTTGCCTTCTGGCCTCCCTTGCCTCCCTTTTTGGCCAGGACTGGTATTGGGATTTAATTTGGTGTTTCCTCCTCTATTGTTGCTGGACTGAGGTCCACTCACGAGCTCCCAGTCACCTCCCTCTCCACTCCTGTGGCCAATGTTCCTTCCAGCTCCATCACCAGTTTTAAAGATAGTCTGAACTTTCTTGTCATCCTTAGTGGTTTTTAAATCACCCACTTTCTATCTGACCCCTGTGACCTGTCATCTGCCCTTTCTACTCAAATGAAGTAACTTTCTGAGGAACCATCCATAAGTTCTGTTACAGAGTCCAATCAATACTTATTTTCTGCAGCGCTTGCTGTTGCTGGGTACCCACTCCCTCAAGTTTCTTCTCTCGTAGCTCTGGGGCACTGTACCAATGTTGGTGTTTGTACACTCACGCTACATTATATATGAGTAAAAAAGAGCATTTCAAAAATGAAATGATTCAGTGGGTCTCCTAAAAAGGTAGCCAGAATATGTAGATGCAAGTTGTCAGAGTTAGTAAGCTCACCACCATATCACATATGATGTTGAAAGAGGAGAAAGGAAAAGCCAAACCCCGCAGTCCATACCATTAATTAAAAGATGATTTTTTCTTCTTTAAATATTAAGGAATATTAATAGATGTGTGATGATGTCTTGAGAATAGCCTCAGTGGCAAAGAATATATTGAAGTGTTTCTTTGGAAAAATGTCTTTCCATTTCCTGTGGTTATTCCAAATGTAAAAATCGGCACCATTTCCTGAAAAGGTCATGTGAGTGTTCTATGAGGCCTGATTGGTAAAAGATGATATGTCCTGAAATACTTGAAACTAAAAATTTTTTTGTGTCATATCCTTTTTGTTCTTTGGGTATAATCAGAAGTGTCAACTTTAGAAGAATATTATAAAACAAATATTTTATGATTACATTGTTTTAGTTTTATTTGAAAAGAAAATTGTAAAATGCAAAGAGAAGACCCACGTTCACTGTTAATGAAAATGTAAGAAAATACATCAATTTTGTGTCTGCCATATCAAGCACCAGTAGGATAGGAAGCTATGAAAATGAAGGCAATGACTACATAGTAACACTCGATTTCATTATTTTAACTCCTGGGCCCATCATCATTTTGTTTCTTCCATCCTAGTAGAATCTAAGGTGCAGTCATTTTTGTGAAGGTGTTATTTTCATGACGGTGTAGACTATACCAAATAGGTACTTTACCTGCCACATCTGAAGCTCATTTACAAACCATAGTTCCCTCAGAAGGAGTGTGTGCTTGACATAGATTAAATACAGATATTTGACAAATGAATTGGTACAGTGGTTTAAATCACAAATTGGCTTTTTGTTTTGGTTTTTTGTTTGTTTGTTTGTTTTGGTACCAGGGATTGAACTCAGGGGTACTTGACCACTGAGCCACATCCCCAGTCCTATTTTGTATTTTATTTAGAGACAGGGTCTCACTGAGTTACTTAGTATCTTGCCATTGCTAAGACTTGCTTTTGACTTGTGATCCTCCTATCTCAGCCTCCTGAGTCATTGGGATTCCAGGTGTGTGCCACCACACCCAGGCCACAAAGAGTTTTTTACAGACATAAGTTGCTTCATTAAAAACGACTTATAATGTAGCCATCAAAAATATGGCAATCACTCTTAATAGATAATAAGCTCTATTATGGACAGAAAGTGTGTTTGTACATTCAACTATTAAAGAAAACTTATTTCTGGTGATTGGATAGACATATTTGATTTTTCATTCCATCTTTCAGAAAATGAAGATGCTACTTGTCTTTCATCTGACCTTTCAAAGTCAGATGGAATCTGGAAAATCCAGCTGCATTTCCATTGCACTTTTTTTTGCTTGGCCATTTTCCATGGTGGGTAGGTGGTCTGTGTCTAGATTTGAAAAATAGCCCAAATTGCTTAGTTTTTCCTAAGGTTTAATACTTAGAAACAGAAGTAGCACCCTCTAGCAAAACTGTTACCAGGAACACAGTAAGCTTTTCAGGGTTATTTATGAGTAAGAGATGAATAGCCTTGTCCTCACAGTGAGAGAAATAGAGTGGATCCCAGTTTGCTTGTAGCGCAAGAACACTTGATGAGAGAGAACACTGGTATACAGGGTTTCAAACACAAGAGAGCAAACCCAGAGGCACTCCTGAGTTTGCTTTGTCCTATGGGCTCAAAATAAGTATATTATGTTTAATTAATTCTAAGTCTGTAAGTGCTGCTCTAACAATGTCAGCAGTCCAAGTTAAAGACATTTGTGGTGATGTTTGTCAGATACCCAAAGTAGCAAATTAGAGCAGATATATGAAATTTGTGATGTCGTGAATACTGAAAACACTGAGCATTCTCAGGGCTCTAGCATCAATTTAGAAGATATTACCAAGTACCTGTCCCTGCTTCCAATTACTCATCTATAAAAATGGAGATATAATTCTTTCAGATTTCTCTGAAAGTAGCAGTAGGTTTAATTGGGAGACACGGAAGAATCATCACAATGATCTTAAAAATAGTTTTGCTTATGTCACTAGGAAAGATACATGTCTAATAGGGTGCTATCATCCACTAGCCCTGACCTTTCAGCATCACTGCATCTATGTTCTAGTGTTCAGGATCTATATATCATGTCTTCAGCATATATCTTGTGTACATAAGGGTGGTAAGAAAGTTTAGATTCAGGGCTAGATTTGTAGCTCAGTGGTAAAAGCACCTACTTAGCATGTATGAGGCACTGGATTTGATCCTCAGTACCACATAAAAATAAATAAAATAAAAGTACTGTGTCCATCTACAACTAAAAAATTAATATTAGAAAAAAAAGAAAGTTTAGATTAAACTAAAAATACCTGTGGGCTTATCCTATGCAACTATGTGCAACTACTAGCACTACCTGGAAAATTAATTCTATTTTACCTTCTTACCCATGGGCAGCTCCCAAGAAGTCCTGCCTCTCTCTTCCATTCCTGATTAATCCAAGATTCAAGTCGGGCATCAAATCTCTTGGAAAACCTTGTAAGCATTTCTTCTTCCCTTTTTTTCTGCCATGATTTCTCCTCCAGGATAGATACTATATGAAACCCTCTCACAGAGGGCCATCATTATGCATTCTAATAAACATGTCTGAATTTGTAATTGGATCAAAAGTATCCCAAATGTGAGATCATTATCTTTTTCTTTGTATTGCCCATTTTCAACGTAAAGTGAATACGTTCTAAATATAAGCACACCCTTTCCCAGGCATTGTAGATATAGGATAGAATCATTATTTCATTTGTTATGTCCGTGAAGTACCCTTGGTGTTGTCTATGTCAAACACTCAATTTATAGGTGGGGAAACTGAGGAGCAGAATGTATGTTAATTCATTCATTGCTCATTTATTAATTTATATTCAGGCAGCACATATTGTTGAACATCCATGAGCCTGGCACTGTGCTAGCCACCGGATATGCAATACGGAGTAAAACGGAACAAAAGACATGGTCCTTCTGTCTTGGAGCTTGCTTCTTAGTGTGATATTGAAACAGCAATCCAATATTACATATGACATGGTATTCACCAATTGTGCTAAATGGGAATAATGGGAGCCAATTGACAAGGAGGGTATTTAGCCTAATAGTCTGATGTTGAAACTGAAATCTGAAGAACTGCAGATGTACACATGCACATGCAGGGGGAGGAGCTCACCAATCCTAGGCTTGAGGCAGGAGGGAGCATGATGCATTCAAGAAACAGAAGAGGTAAAGATGCTGGTAAAGATAAATGGGTAAAGTAAGGAGAGAGGGGCACACGATGAGAGGGAGAGGAGGCCAGGGGCCAATTCCTGTAGGATCTGTAAAGCCATTTGAAAATGTTTAGTTATTTACTGAGAACATTAAGAGCACTGGAATATTTGAGAACCAGAGGGAGGGGGGTTGGCTGATAACATGTGTATTTTGAAAGAAGTATGTGCTATGGTGTAGAGAAGAGATTGGTAGATCTGCAGATTGAGCAGCAGAGTGAATGAGGCAACTGGGAAGAATTTCTTATAGTGCCTACAAGAGATTTTGGTCTCTTGGAGAGAACACTAGACATATTTGTCTTATTTTCTTGCTAATGCTATTAACATTGCTCCTTATCAAGAAAGGCCTTGTTCTACATGAACTTCCTGTGTGCACTGCTTTAAGCTTCCCATTTCCCCAAAAAAGAGGGCAGAGGCTAATGAATATTCCATTTTCTGTGACTGGAGAGTTTTCGGTTTTGCGATATCCCAATCTCTTTGAGCACCATTGCTGGCCTTAAGTAGCCCATTACATACTTCATGGAAGGTCTGAACATCAGGTAGTCAGATGACATTGTTATAGAGAGCATAAAAAGACTCTAGAAGTTCTGTGAATGACAGAGCAGTTGAGGCCACTGTTGACCCTTAACACCAATGACTGGAGCACCAGAGGAATTGGCCTCTTGGAGGGAAGATGTAACATCACCTTCCCAGGCTGATCTGAAGTGAAGCAAGTGCTGTTCAGCAGCACTAATTGGAGCCTCCTTAGAAACCCACCATGGGCAAGATGCAGCTCATGTGCACCTTTGGGATACAGAGGATTTACCACCTACACCAAAACAGGAATAACTACTTGTTCAGAGGCTTAGCTGAATAGTAATATCGTTAGCAAGATACATATCTTAGAAAAGGAAATTCACTTACAATGACCTGGGATCTTACTCCATCACATCACAGTGATGGAGCCAGACTCACCAGTCACCGAGCTCATCAGAAGGAGATGCCTGTTGACTGTTTCTTCTCTAAGTGAAATCACCATCCTCTTGGGCTCTTTGGGATCATCCAATTGCTGCTGTAGGTGACTATACTTCACGGTAACTCAGGGTTTCCATCCACACTGCTGTCCCACAGCCTTCTTCATGTTTCTGGTAGGCAGATGGGAAGACATTGAGGCAAAGCATAGCCCACCTGTAGGAATCCTGCAGACTCAATGTGACTTGAGTTGAACAGAAGGAGAAATTATTGTTTAATGTTGTCCAGCAAGTGAATAGCAGGGCCAGAACCAGAAAATAGGCCTTTCAGGGTCTTTTTCACTACTAAATACTTTTTGGTTTCACAGGGGTAGGATCAGTTTATTGGCTTTCATTGGTATATTTTGGGCAAGGAAAATGAAGCAGAGAATAAGGAATAATTAGAAGCCCCAATGGTATATATTTCCCCATATTAAGATGGAAGTTGAAAATTTTCCTACTATATGCTACAAACACAAGTTTATTAAAGAGTTTCTCTATTCTTTGGGCATAGTCTATTTTCTTCTATGATGTCACTATAGTTCTTGTTTTCTGTAAAATCTAAAGAGCTGGTGTTGCTATTATCTCTAGATGGGAGCAAAACTTCATAAATTGTAGCATTCTGTGCATGCATGGGAAAATAGCTCTTACAATGTTAGCCAATTCCATTTCTCAGTTAAAAAATAAAGTGAATTTTAAAGTGTAGGATAAGTGAATTTTCATGTTTCACTTTTAGTTATTGAATTGTCTAGATATTGTATTTTAGGAGGGCACTATTCTTCCTGGAACTTAGAAAAGCAGTCATTCAATCACACAGTGATTTTTAGAATTTCTTTTAAGTGAATAACAATTTTAGGATGTCAAGTTTTAGATGTCTGGTTTCAACTTGTTTGGCTAAGCTGACATTTAAAATTCAGTCCCGATGTTATGTGAATTGTCCTAGCTTTTTACCTCTCCTTTTTTCTTCTATATTGGAAACCTGTACAGAGAACACCATCACTTAATAAAAAAAAAGATGTTTCCTGCTTTGTTTCTTTTTATTCAACTCAGAACTGCCTAGTGGGGGAAGATTGCCTTCTTTCTGAACGTGGTAAGCCACAAAATGGAAAATATACACGCAAGCACTTGTGCCTCTTCTCTATTAACCTTGGAAAAAGGTGACAGGAGTGTGTGAACAATGCGGTTAGATGCTTGAATGTACTCGCTTTATTCTTATTATTAATTTAATTTAAGGGTTTCACTTGACAAGTAACTTCCTTGATTTGTACATTTCAAAATTGTTTTCCCTTTTTTCTCCAAAATAACAATTTGTCCTTCTGAAATCCTCTGAAAGATTTTATGCCACTGTAGTTTCAATCATGGTGATGATTTCTGTGTCTGTCATGAGTGGTTTAATTTGCATGTTTATACTTATGTCACATAAATCCAGAGGATACAATGCGGGCCCTAGTATATGATTCCTTTGTACTGTTTTGGAAAATTTTGAGGGCAGCAACTCAGATCCCTGAATTTGGAATGAAATGCTCAGGTATAACCAAATGTTAGAATGGCAGATTCTTTATAAATTAGATGCTGAAATTGGCAAATTTTACTGGTTTCATTTCCTTTGGGAAATGACTGTGATGTTTAATTCTTGACTTTGGAATTGTCTTTGACTACGCAGAGTGAAATACCGCATTTTAAATTCTAATCTAAGACATTAGGGAAGCTAGACATTTAGGAAATCAATATTTGTACTTGATAGCCATATTCCATATATTAAAGTGCATATCTCACTGCAGATGTCTTATAAAAGATCATTGTGTGAACGGTATTATACCAACTTCTCCTGAACTTTCTAAATATAACTGATTAAAATTATTTCCTGGAGTGATTATTTTGGTTATGGTCTCAATTTTTCAAAACCAAGATGGTGGTGTAGAAGTGGTTAATACATTGTGTTAGTCAACTATCTTTTTTATGGACGTGGGTTGTTATAAACTACCATCCTAGAAATAGATACACACACAGAGAGACACACAAACACACACACAATATCAGAGAGAATTTTCAGGTGCACTCTTTGAGATTGGTGATAGAAAATCTGAGATTAGGACCCACAAATTACTAGGACACTTGGTTTTATATCAAAGGTCAATGAAGAGTCATGAAGTCAACACCTCAGTGAAATGTCCTTAAGTAAAGGCATAATGGAAGTGCAGCCATATTAAATATGTATTTTTCCCAAAACTGATCAGTCTTGCATATGACCAGGTGAGGCAAGAAAACCCACCCTTGACTGGACAGTAATTCACTTATGTTTTCCTAACTTCAGTGGATCTATGCCATACTGAATACCTGCATAAGATTGTCTTATTGCCTTGCACAAGTGTATAATCAGGTCAGCCTTTATCTAACCTGTATAGTACTCCATCATGTTTTTTTCCCTTTTTGTTCTTTCAAATATGTTGACTCTTCTTGATACTTCTGAAGCCACAGCTCTTTCCCTATCATTACCAGCTAAGTTTTAATAACTTATACTCTAAACTGTTACCTCTCTGAATTCTCACTATAATTCCATGGCATTATCATTGACATTTTATATAATAAGGTTACCAATATTTAGAAGTATCATTTTAGTCACACTGCTGATTATACTAAAGCCAAGAATTGACTCAGGTCTGGATTATTCCATGCACTGGACTGTGATGTATGTGTATTATACAAAATGTCAACCCTGAAAGTATCATTTAGTAGATATTTTGGGGTCTCTACAGAAGGTTACAGAAACTTCTTTAAGTAAACTAACTCAACTTTTAAAAATAATTAAATGTAATTTTGGTGAAGCAGTTATCAATTTAAATTGGCTTAAAGTGAGCATACATCTTCAATAAGCCTGGAATGGAGGACAATATCCCATTAATTTGGGGGTCTGTCTTACACACTTGACCTTATCCTTTAGCTTCAGCTTTGTATAAAGTATGCATTTGTCACTATAATCCATTTCTGCCAGGCACAGGTGTCTTTCTCCACCCAAATGCAATGCAATACAATCCAATTCAATCCAAGACAAACCCCCTCCAATTAGTCTCTGGAGACTGTGGTTTCTATTTAGACTCTGGATAGACTTTGTACTTTTGCAGATGGTGGCCACACATAAGCTGTGGGTTTATCTTGAAGACACATAGAGACCCATTTCTAGGTTCAAAGTTGCCTCTGGGATGGACTCACATTCCCCATGGCATGCCTCTCTGTGCACTGGCTGGTAGGAGGGAAGCATATGTTGACATAAGTTCTCACTTTTTTTTCAAATTAGGACTTCACTCTAAACAACCACAGGGCTGAGGAAAGTCATTGTTTTGCCTATTGCATAGTCTCTTTCCAAAGAAAGTACTGGTCCACCTTTAGCTCTTGTCTTGATGTCTTTTTCGGGGATTATTTCTGCTCTTTGTGAAATTGGTACTTTAGTTTAGGTTCAGAGGAGAGTACTACTGGAAACACCTGTGATTGCCCCCCAAGTTTTAAATATCAATTTAAAAGCCAAAGCATTCACTAAATGAAAGAATTCTTTGAATTTCTACAGAGTAGTACCAAATCCCATCAGGGCAACATTGAAATTGAAATACCTTTCAATATGTGCATCCTTTGGAAAAGTGTGGCTTAAAGAGCAAAGTGCTTGTTAGCTTGACCTCATTGGATTCATATTATAGAATCTCCAAAGTATGATAAATGTATAGGTATCTCTTAATAAGCCATAATACGATCCATAGAAATAACCAGAGTTGATGTAAGAAAAAATGGGGTGGCAAAGTAATTTAGCATCCTTGCATGGAGTTGAGGAAAGGGAAAGACAGATTTTTTTCTTTCTTAAGTTTCTGGAAAAAAAAATAAAAGGCAAGACATGATATTTGTGGTTACTGGTCTTTCCTCAGTTTTAAGAACAACAACAAACAAAAATCAAACAACAACAACAAAAACATGTTTACAGGACTTTGCCAAGCAAAGATAATATGACAAAAGGGTTGGCAATCCTGGTGAAATTTTTTTTTAAAAAATGGAGTTTTGTCAGATAGTGAATGGAGTCTAATTATATTCAGGGGCAGGTTAAAGTAATCAGAAAGTAAGGAACACAATTATGAGATAGGCTTGATAACATAGATGGCCCAATAAAATACAAAAATAGGAAGATAAAAATAGAATGCTTTTATATAAATTCTTGAAGAGTTTAAGAATATTTGAGATAAAAACTTAGAAGAAAAAGTACTAAAAATAAATTTGATGAGATATATATTCTTAAAGGAAAATAAGAGGCTTATTTTGTGTAATGAGTGGAGAAATACCAGGTTTTTCTCTGATTTTCACCATTTTATAAGTGCTTTGGGATTATAGAGTTTTTATAATTGGGGACATACTTTTATGAAAAATGAACCCCAGATAAAATCAATCCTGTTTGTTCCAGCTATTCCTTTTCTTTTGCTTCTTTTCCTAAAGGACATTCCTCAAAGCCATTTGAAAATTAAGATATGAGAGTTAGAATTTTTTGTTGTTGGTAAAGTTAGTGGTTTGTGGAAAAACCTCCTTCTGGGTTATTGGCATTGTTTGACTAAGATTTCTGAATGCACTTTGTGTACAAAGGACTACTCAACTGTTACTACAGAAACTACACCCAACTCACTGGTTCAAATGTATGCCCTGCGTGATGCTCAGTGCTGACAGGAGTTTAGAATTAAAGTCAACCGTTCTCTGTGATAAAATGATACTTTGAGAAAGACTCAAGGAAGGAGTGCTTGTGAGTAACTGCAGGTTTTCCTTCTGTCTTCCTGTGCTCTTAGCTCCATGTTCTTATTCTCCTTCTATAAAGAAAGGCACACATATGCATTTTGGGGGAGGTTCTGTGGTGTGACAGATATCAAAGGGCTTAGACTCAACCCAGCTCTGGTACTCAGTTTCTCATGCTTTCAGAGTCGTTGAGAAGGATTTTATAAAATCCGGTGCCCTGCCATAGTCCAGCTTGCCCATGAGACACCCCCTGCAAGGTCAGCCATTTCCACAGCATTGAAGTTTGCTCAGTGCTTCCTGGTTCCCTGGATTCTCATTGCTGAAGAGAAGGCCACTCAACACCACACCAGACAGGGACCCTCCCAAGAAGGCAAGAAAGGTGTTCAGAGTCAGCTCTAGATTGTCAACATTTTGCTTTTTCTGATCCTGAAATTTTCATTCAAAAATAGCGGTTCTTATTTAAAAATCAAAACAAACTAAAATGCCCACCAAAACCTCAAAATTCTTCTTATTATGACTTTTATAATCTCAACTGTATATTATAACAACTTTTTCCCCTTTCCACACAAATCCAATTTCTCCTTCAAAATACTTTTTTTTAAAAGAGAGAGAGAGAGAGAGAGAATATCTTTTTTGTAGATGGACACAACACAATGCCTTTATTTTTATGTGGTGCTGAGAATCCAACCCAGGTTGCACCCATTCTAGGCGAGCACTCTACCGCTGAGCCCCAATCCCAGCCCCTCAAAATACTTTTTAAAAAATATCAAAATCAACTTACTATGTAATTCTGTTAGCTCAGGATAAATAGTGATTAGTGGTTTTTCCTCTGAAAAATGAGTCACTTTTACTGTGAGTAGTTTGACATCAGAGAGGGGAAGATATGTGAATTCAGAGGATAATGCTGCTTTATTTCACTTTGGCCCTGTTTGCATAGCAATATCCAGGGCAGTCTTGCCCAGCCAATGTTAATCATTGACCTTTAGGACCCTGGGGAGCGGAACAGATCTCTCTCCCTCCACCTCATGATTGAATCATCTTAAAAGCCCATATGCATGGTCACAATGTCCAATACTGTAGATGCTCATTCACTAGCTCCAAGTGCTTACACTTCAAGAGATTCTTAGATCCATGGTGATGGGGAATGAACTTTTTAATTACATGTCTTTTGATTTCTATCACCAGGAACTAAATGAATGGGGAATTAATTCACAAAGTTTGTTATGCATTTTCCTATTTAAAAGAGGACCCTTTCCCACAACCTTTCTACTTTGTCCTTTTACCCCAATGGCTCAATACTGAAATACCCTCTTTCTTATTCCAACTACATTGAAAACATTCAGTAGACTTAGTACCCTCTGGAATTCTGGCAATAACTGCTGTACAGTAGTCCTGCTTCAAAATTAGGTCCAGAATAAATAAGAAATTTTTTTGTATATATTTTAGTCGTTTTCCTGGTGACCTCTGTAAGTTTTCAATATTGCCCAAGAGTTATTTTGAAATAGCTTATAGTAATCGTTTCTTAGGCAAAATATTTTCTATTTGGTGAGAAATAGTGATACATGAAGTAGAAAGGCACAAGTGTTCTCTTCATAAACCAAGTTTTTATCTGCACTTGAAAAATCAACCAATAAGATGCAGGCTGAGGGTAATTGGGAATGCATAGTGGACAAGCTCAATCTTTTCAGGCTTTTGGTGTAATGTAAGGTAAAACATTGAAACGGAAATGTGAGTTTATCCTGGTAGCAGCTAATTAATATCAAAGCATTTTGAAAACCATGCTCCATAAACACCGGGTAATAAGAAACAAAGTTAGTACTTCTCATTGGTTGTGCATTTTCAAATAGTCCAAGTGTCCCTAGCACCAAAAAATAAAGAACTGTTTCAGCAAGGCCATTCATTAGTCTATAAATCAAAAGATGGTCTTTGAGTTTTTTCTATCCTCAGGCAAAGACATATTTGGCTTTATATAAAGACTTAAGCATAATTTTGAATTTCTAGAAACTGATCAAGTCATAATAAACTTTAAAAATTATTATTAGTATTTTGATTTTTGGAATCAGAAAATTATTACATAGTAAATGGTGCAGCTCTGGCTCACCTCAATTATACAGTATAAATATTTGAATTAGAGGCAGAAAGGAAGTTTTGGGAGCTATAGGAGTAGAATCAGGCATAGGAGAGATACCTGTAAGATAGAGGTTGAGGTGGGATTTACAGTTTTGCAAGTCATGGAGGTAATGAAAATGGGGATTAAAAACAGGAGTAGGGGCATTGGAGGGAATTTCATGGGAAGAAAAACTGAGTAGAACCTCTAGAATGCTTATAGTTCCTTGGAAAAAATGGGTCTGAATACCCACAAAAGACCAGCATGTCCTCTTACATGCTTCTCACTACTTGGCTGAGAAGCAGGGAGACAGAACAGTAAGATGTTTGTGAATTGTTGATGAGGAAATTAGTCTAGTGTGCTGAGGGGTTTGTGTGTTTTCAAACATGCCCGAAGTGGCAGAATATTACTGATGTTTGAAACGATATCATAGTCTATATTTGTTAAAATACTCATTTCAATTTTTAAATCATATTCCTTTAATAAAAGCATGCTTGCTTGTTAAAGCACAGCTCTTTGCTTGTAATTTTGCTTGTTCCAATACTCCTTGATCCATCAATTAAAATGTGATTTCCTACTGGAGTCTTTGATAAATATGCAAGGCTGTTTTCATTGCATGAGGAAGCTGAAAGAGCCCTTGGCTGGTCATCTAGTTTAATTGAATCATGCCTGTGTTTCTGGCACAGTTTTCATTTTATGAAAGAAGCACACAGCTTCCCATGTTTTGTATTTCTACAAATCCAGGTGAGCAAATATGTCCTTAGAGTCTAGTCCAGGATTTAACTAGCATGATATTTGTTTAAGAAATACATGTGATAAATGAGTCAATTGGCATGTTCTCTCTTTATGTTAATGCTAAAATTTAAAGGAATGGGTGAATCAGTGTTTTTATCTGCATCTCTTGACTTTTGAGAAATAAGAAGACTTGAGTAATAGTGTTTTATAGCAAAAATGTCTTCTCATTGATTTTACTTAAGTCACTCCCAGGTGACTCATTGGGGAACAAAAAGGGAAATCCTTTGTGATGAATCAGATGCCATTCTGAGATATAGGTCTTTTTAGACTTTTTTCTGTTTATTTCAAATCAGCACTGCCCTTTTAGATCAATACCAAGCGAATAACAGCCAAAAATTGGCTCACATAAAAGTGACAGGGTATTGCAGAGTTCTAGTTACTATTTTCATGGTTGCTAGCACCCTTCTCCAGGAAAACAGATTGGCCATTAGACACCTACATGATATCCTTGAAGAGTAAATGGAATTGGGATCTATAGTCTACTTTCCGGAGAGGCTATGCATAGGGAGACCTCCAGTGTCTGGGATTAGAGCTCTTGGGACACCCTTGTGCCCATTCTCCACCATTCTTTAAGTGATGGAATTTATAAAAACAAGTCTGGAGCCAGAAGGCATGGAGTCTGTCTGCCTCAGCCTGGGCAACTGTATTTTAAGAATTAGGTTCTTTCAAATTTTCTTCTTAGGAAAACTGTTGTCTTTCTCCAGATTGGGAAGAGACAGCAATTAATAAAGAAATAATATGTCCTCCTCTATGAAGAGAGGTCCCTTCATAATGAATTTCTCTTAGACCACAATGAATACCTGTAAAAGATCCAGGCTGTTGGCTTGTACTTTATAACTTAGGAACTGAAAAGGACTCTTCTTGATGAATTATTGAAGGCTAAACAAGGTGAAAAACAGGTCTTCCTGAGGCCAGTGTGAAGTGAAGTGGTAATGATGCCTGAGGGTTCTCTTTTCCTCCTGCCTGCTCCATGATCATGTTGCCAGCATGGGGCACCTGCAGGGCGAGATTTAGACCCAAACCAGATGTTGGTATGAACTGATTTTTGGATTTGTTTCTGTGGAAATTTCTGATCCTTTCTGAGATATTTGGAGAGTAATCCCTGTCCTTCCTTTGTTTCAGTTCTTCTTTCTTTCTCTACATTTTAATCTGAGGGCAAGTAACTCATATCTACAAGGAAATTCCCAGGGAGGAACTGGAGATAAGTATGTCTTTTTCAATACAATTTTCTTAGAAGAAATTTCTGGGCTTCCAGGAGAAACAGATGGTTGTTCAGCTATTGTTAGAGACCTAGGTTTGTGTTTTGGATGTCTGTCACTAGTGATAGTTGGTGTTTTTGTCAGTTTTGCATCACTGTGACCAACACCCAAGGAGAACAATTTAGAGGAGGAAAAGTTTATTTTGGCTCACAGTTTCAGAGGCTTAGTTCAAGGTCAGTAGACTCCATTGCAATGGGCCCTAGGTGAGGCAGAACATCTGGAGAAAGGCAGAAGTATGTTTTAGAGGAGGAAAGCAGCTCAGGACTTACTAAACAGGAATCTGAGAGAGAGTTCCAATAACCAGGGACAAAATATAAACCCAAAGGCAAGCCCCTAGTGACCTACTTTCTCCAGCCACACCCTACTTGCTTATAGTGACCACCCAGTTAATTCACTGATTAGTTTTTAACTCTCATAATCTATTAATTTTACCTCTGAACATTCTTGTCTCACACTTGCGCTTTTGGGGGACACCTCATACTAAACCCTAATAGTTGTGGTCAGATTCAGGCCTGCTAGAGGAAGGGGTAGACTTTCTGGTTACTCTGTCTTTGTAAACAAAGTCAACCAAAATTAAACCTTGGGGAAAAGAAGAATTGATCCCAGAGGCCATCTAGAGGTAGAGCCAATTGAAAATCACTTTGTTCATATGAGCAATTTTAAGATTTTTCAACAATTTATACCTATTGCTTAAGAGCAAAGAGTTTATAGTGGAATGGGCATGGGTTAGGAACTTACCACTACTTGTTAAGTTTATTCAGTATTGCTGAACCTCAGTTTTCCCATCTAAAAATATGAAGGCACTAATTATAATTAGTACATTAGATATTATAAACATTCAATGAGGGTAACTAATATTGGTTTGCGGCTGAAAACCTATTCCAAAGCTTTCTGCTGACCTTAGAAACAAGCAAAATATACTAATTAAATGTTTTTTTTTATGTGTTTGAGCCTCTTTGATTTTTCCATTTAGAATAGTCAATATTTTACTTGTAGTCCCGAGTTGAAATTTGATGGTTAAAATGGAGATAAATGAGTAAATGGGAGAATAAATGTAAATGGTGCCATAATTGTCTTAGGTATGGATTAAATTCACAGCAGAACTGTTGGCTTGAGGTAATTAAAAAAGTATTTAAGAGTTAGGAATTTTTTTTATCTTGTAAATATCACTCATTGGGTTGATTTAATTATAAAAACAGAAGTTTTGCAATCAGCATTATCTCCCCCCATAATTTACTTCTGTTGGCATTTTAAAGAAGGGCACCAAGTTTATCCTGCTGGACAATTACCATAGAACTAGCCAGAGTTGGAAAGGAAAGTAGTTCTGACATTTGGTTAAACATACATACATAAAGACAACGGCCATGGGCATCCATTATAAAATAGAAGTCTAGGCATACTTTCATGGTCTGACACTGCTCATTTTCCACTCCTTTTCCACACATTGATGCTCTTGTAATTTAAAATGGTCAGGAGAAGGAAAGAGTAAAAAGGACATAATAGCTGACTCTCCGAATCCCATAAAAAAATGAAGCTTAGATCTCCGAATGATTGTTGGTGACAAGAACACCAGTAAGAGTATAGCTTTAAAGATGCACCATTATATTTAATTACTTGCTTAATATAAAAATATTTTTTGTGGAAAAGAGAAGGCATCCATTAAAAATTATGGCCTTTTAATAGATCTAAGCAAGTTAAATCTTTTTTAAGCCATTTAAACTTCAAAGATACCAGCAAAAAAATTTTTATTGATTGTTTAGTGTTATAATAAGCAATGTATTTTCTGTCATATTTATGACTTGGTACAGGATTCAGAGATATATATATCTCAGGGATAGGAAGGACTTTAAAAGCCATCTATTTCAATAGTGTATGTGCAATGTTTTTTTATGTTTTCTATTCTGTGTAAATTAGAATGCCATACCAGGCTTCTTCTTTTGTGTTCTCTCTCTCTCTCTCTCTCTCTCTCTCTTTCTCCATATACACATACAATTTCTATATCCATTATATTGTACTTGCTACAAAATTTTACTACTGTAAAGCATTATAGAAGTTTACACTTGAGGTTTATTTTCTGCCATATGACTTGGTCATGTATTTTATACCAAATCTTTGATTAGGAGTAGACATCCAATTACAGCAGTGGTTTTGTACATATTTCAGAATTTCATTTTATTGCCACAGTGATTGGCAACAGGCAGGGATGCCAGATGCCTTGCCAATGCACTTGACAATCTTGCTCAAAAAAGAATCATACTGCTTCTCATAAAATATTTGAATGACTCATCGGATTTGTATGTAAGTGTGAAACATGTTTATAATTGTCTGAGTTCAGATTTAATTTCATTTTACTTATAAGCACAAAGTGTGTTTTCCACAGTTCTAGTATACTCTGAATTTTCCAGGAAGACAACTCATGTGAATTGACAGTGTTTTGCTTTAGTTTGCTAAGAACTTCTCCAAGAGATGCTCAGCATTTGAGAAAATGACATGCCCAAAGGCAGCACTGTTTGTGGCATTTAAGTTAAGAATACAAAACAGACATTCATTGTGCATGCAAGCTGTGCTGGTGCATTTCCATGACTCTAATTGTGGGTTCAAGCATCTGGATACTTTGATATGTCCTTTAATATGGTTTTGAAATGGTTTTTATATTGAAAAGCATATACTTTTACTTGTTATGAATATTATTTTATCTCTTTTATTATTAAACTTATTGACCTCAGATATTATGTTGATTTTTAAATTATGTATATAGATAGGTTGTATTTCCCATAAATTTTAATCCATAGATGATATATAACTTGGTATAACTTATAATAGTTAAAAGGGCACTAACAAGACATAGTAATAAAATGAGGATTTGTGTTTGATACAGCTGAGAAGATCTGATATAGAAGGTGGTCCTCTGTGGGGTCTCACTATACCTTCTAACACAATTAGAATTATGGGCAATGCATTACTTCTGTGTCATTGTGCAGTAGTATTACCACAAACTTAGTGGCACATGTGTCATCTCACAGTGTCTTGGGTCAGGGTTTAGCTGGGATCTCTGAAAGGCTGCAGTCAAGGCATGACAAGGGCTACAGTCTAATCTGTAAGTTAGACTGTGGAAGAATCTGCTTCGTGCCCAATGGGGTCTTGTCAGAATGTCCTTCCCTGAGACTGTTGGACTTTGGACCTCAGTTCTTACTATTTGCTGTCTGTAGGCCCTGGGAACCTCTCCAATATGGCCACTTGCTTCAGTGTATCCACTAAGGGAGACAGTCTGTAAGCAGGACAGACATTGAAATCTTATGGAAGACAATCACTCAATTAACATCAGTATTATTGTATTCCATTGGTGAGAATCAAGTTACAGATCCTAGCCCTACTCACAGGCAGGGTTTTCCCCAAAGGCATAACTCTGAGAATACAGGGATAACTGGGGAACATTAAAAGGGTCTGTTTAACATAGTCAGCTTCCAGTGGCAGTGTTGGGTAGAGGGGATAAACTCTTTGGATGTAAGTGGTGGCTAATAGATTTTATAGTATTAATTTTTATAGTATTATAGTATTATTATAGTGTAATTCTAAGGTTATTTTTCCTGTCATTTTGAAGCCCATTATACTCAGGGAAGAGGGAAAACTAGCCTACTAGAACAGAATCTGCTCACTTCTTAGATAACAACGTCCTTGCTAATTTCAGGTGTGTATATATGATGGGGCTTTCTATGGTGTTAGAGTACTGTGACACAGAAGTAAATTTTCTTAATTTAATGCATCTCAACGTTTTTTTCATCCAGATGACCCAGCTAGTTCCTGGGTTGTTTAAAGTTTGAGCCAGGGTCAGATCTGGAAGAGGGAGAGAACATTTTAAAAGCCCAGTATAGCCACTATGTAAGTATTTATTGAATATCTCATGTGCTTGTCATTGTTATATATACAGGCAGAGGCTGAGATTCTGCTGCCACAAAGTTTATGGTATATACTGGAATACATACATGTTGAACTAGTCTAAGGTCTGAAGTCACTATATTAGCCTTTGGGGGTCTTCTGTAAGAAGGGTGGAATAGTCTATGTGGGAAAAAATATGGGTAGAACACATATTCTTTTGGAAGAACCCAGCTATTGATTAAAATTATACTTCTGCTCTGTGATGTTAGCTTACAAATACTACTGACTCTTTATTTCTGCAAGCAAAAAACTGGGTCTAACATCATTACCTCACAGATTTTTTTTGTGATGATATTAAAAGCATCCAGTGCATATGGGTTTCAATGTGAAATCCCTTTATTCTTTCTCACCCTTCAATAAAGCGGACCATTATAAATTAACTATGCTATTTTGCTACTCAACCTGCTCCACAAAGTTATATAAAAGTAAAAAATGCCAAATATTTAAATAATCACATAGAATACAATCTCTTCAGTTATGTATGATTCATCTTTATTGTTGTCATTCTAAGGACTCACAATCATTCTCAAGAGTTTCTTCTTTATTACTTTACAATGGTAGCACATCCTAATTGCCCAGTGACACAAAAGACTTAAATGACTCAAAGGAGTATTTCTGCTTGATAGTATTAATAATACTATCTTTGAAAATACATGAATATACTTAGCCATTTTGAACTAATCTAAGATATGAAGTCACAAAGATCATGCTGGTGGAAGGATGGGCGGTGAGTGGAGTCCACAAACATGTATCAACTTAGAAAATTCACTGACTTATTTTTAATGCTAATTCATTCATTCAAAACACTTCTAGGTTTCTGTTCCAGGTTCTGAGTACTGGGAGAATACTTAACGATTATGCATGTAATGTTTGATAAATCCAGATGATAAATTTCTCTGGGGAAGTGTGACTGTTTTTAGAGGTCATCCTTTTATCTGAAGAAAAAGCAGAGGAGCCCAATTAAGTAATTTTATTCATTAAGAACTTGTGCAATAATTTCTACTTTTTCTTTCAGTAGGCAGTGAGGAAAGTAGGTTAATATGAAATGAAATATTCTTATATCCTGCTGTTCAGTAGGTCAGAGGGTATTGTAAACGTTACTTAACATCTCTGTTGTTTTGAAATTCCCATTTTCCATGACATAAATTCTTTGATATAAAGAAATTCTATTCATTACAGGAATGCTTTACAATTTAAACTTGTATTTAAATGCCTTACAATTTATTTTTGACTATAGGGACTCTGTAGAATTTGTGATTCAGTATTTCTTGGCATCTTTGTTGGGTGTGTATTTAATTTGTCTCTATGCCTGTCTCTCTTGTTAGCTTATGGTCCCTTGAGAGAGAGGTCCTCAGTTTGTCATTTACCAGTTGATCAGTAAGTGATTTCTTAGTTATTACTTAGATTTTGAGAATTAAAAGACTCCTTTTTCCTATTGATACCTGACAGATTTTTACATTCACATAGTAATAATATATCATCTTGGTTTTTGTTTCTTTGAAATATGAGGAATGCTTTCCTGCAAATTTCAAGGGCAGCCCATTTGGCCCTAGCAATTATTTCTTTTGAGATCTTGTGCAAAATAAACTTCAGTATTTTGATACCTTTTGGGCCTTTAAGGGAGTAATACATAAAGTAAGCTACAAGTCAAAGAAATTGTGAAAACTCTCTTTAGGAATAAATGTGGTAGTTATAGTTCTTGAAGTGTTCTAACCAAAGAGCCAACAATCATCCCTAATCTCTGATAGAGAAAGCAGCTCCCAGAGGGAAGCTTATGTGTGCCACTGCAGCCTGACCCAGAGCCAGGGCTCTGCCTGAGCTTTGGTTCCCACGACACCTTAATGCGCTTTCCTGTTTTCCCACCTCCAAGCCAGTGATCACTCCCTTCTTTCTGCCTATACTTCCTGTCCTAATTGCATTAAGTTAGTTATCTGTGAAGTATACCTGAAAATATCAAGAACACCTTAAGCTCATCTGAAGCACCTAGCATATGGGGGTAGTCATGTATTTATTTTATATTTTCCCAATTTATGACTTACTTATTTAATTCTTTATCATTTCTCATGGAATGCATAGATTGGCCATTACATTTACTCAGTTTTGTGTGTATTTGGGATAATGCAGTTGACATTTTTTTCTTCCATTGTCTTAGGAAGTCAATGATACCATTGAAGAGAACCAAAAAGAAGACAAGACTGAGGACTGTAGCAGGAATTGCTAAAAGGATGGAAATAGAGTATAAATGAGAAAGGGGGCTTTTATGAAGTAATTTTAGAATAACTATACCTTTGTGAAGTGTGCCACTTTACCACCTTATTTACCAAAGCTTGGAGGATATGGAGTTTTTTGGTGATCTAATCTCCAAGTAAATAAGGAACAAATAAAAAGAAATTATGTCTTTCTTTCTAAAATATGTTGTCAGCAACTGAATTTAATGCAACCAATAGATGCAGATTCTTGCAGCACAGTGTGATTTTGATAAGCTCCAACTAAGTATCAAGTCAGAAATGGACATCACATGCTATGAAGTTATCCATTCTAAACAAATGAATTTAAGATAATTGGCTTCTAAATATTTTTAGGTATCTCAGAAGGTAGAGTTGTGGGAAGAACAATGCAGTAATTGAATGGATTCTGAAGAATATGATAGTAAAAAAAGAATATGGAATGTAAGGACATAAGATCCCATTGTTTATAAAATAGATTTAGATACAGAGGAGATCATGGTGTGAAAAACCTTCAGAACCACTGCATAATAAAAAATCCTCACAGCCAAATTTTAAGCGATTTTTTTTGTTATAAAGAGAGTTGACTTAATAAATTCCTGCTGAGAATTTGGTTTATTCAATTAAACATCCATATTCATTTTGAGAGAAAAGATGATGCCCACAGGTTCACCCTACATTGGCAAATATGTATTATGAATAGGTAAGGACAGAAGTGCCAATAAGGAGCAGGAGACCATTTTTATCATCAGCATCCAGAGTCATGCCTATCAGCAGAGTCACCTGGGTAGTCATGCTCTGACCTTTGCAAGTCCCAGGAAAACTCAAGTCTTTCTTATGCCACTCTGCTTTGTAGTTGAAACATATTAAATAAATTTACCAAACATATTTCCTAGTTTTTGTTCCCAAACTGACATCAAATTCCTGGGCTCAAGTGATTCTCTTGCTTCAGTCTCCTGAGTAGCTGAAACAACAGGTGTGTGCCATTCTGCTCTGGATCCTACAAAGCAGATTTTCAATACGCCTTTATATTATTCAGTGTTCTTGAATTTCTGAGATGATAAATTAGGGCTAATTTGTTAAGAGTAGAAAGTCATACCCACAGTATCATCTGGTTGAGCTGGACTTGGAGCATATACCAATGGAGAGGATATACCTAGAAACTTGACTGGTTATTTGAAATAATAAACATAGTTTCATTAGTAAATGTAATTTTTTTGGCTTGGGAGATGAGTAATAATTAGTGAGAAAGTAAATATCAAATATTCATTTATATTCCTCAGGAAGGCAGAATATTAAATTTTTTTCCAAGTCTGGACTTAATTGAACAGCTGTGCCAACCTTAATTTAGCGTCACTTGGGGACTACCAAAAATAATAGTGTGGAAGAATATTTTAAGGTTTTGATTTTGTGGCAGAAGAAAAATATTCTCATTACTAATGGTATGGAAAATGTAGAAACTTAGAGTGAAGTAAATAACTACCCACTATTTAATCTCCAGAGATGATCATTGACAATAATTTACTATATTTTCTTCCAGCTTTATTGCTTACATAATTAAATATAGGTATTTATGTCTTAAATATATGTGAAATAATTTTTTGTGTGATTACAAAATAAATTCAAGTTCAATTTTTGAGAAGAGTAAGGAAACTATGAGAAATGCATAGAACATTAGATTTCTAGAAAACAGTAGAAACATTTGAAGCTACTGACAATTGAGCTTCATAAATGAGTAAGAACATCAGCTCCAGCCATAAATTAATTGGATTCTTTGAATGTGTGTTACATGTGTATCCCACAACTAACTCTGGAGTCATCTTTTAAAGAGAGGCCTCAGATATATTCTGAGTGGGAGCAGCACTCTAATAGGTGGTTGGTGTGAAATAGGCATCATCAATGACTTGCATGTCTGCTCTGGGCCACTGTTCTTGGCTCTGGAAAGCCAATGCAATGAGAAACCTATCACCAAGCTTTTGGCTCTTCTTGTTGGAAGAAGACTGTTCACCCTAAACAAAAAACTCAGACCTCAGTGGGCTTTTCTTTCTGCTGTGGATTCCATGGAGATATTCTGGGTCTAGTGAATCACAGTCCCATCTCTTGGATTTTCATTCTCTCTGACTGATTTCTGCACAATAGTTTGCCTCTTTTCCTATCATGGAAATTACTTAGGAGAGACATCCATATTTTGTTGGGTTTAGACCTGCTTAGGAAAGAAAAGTTAATCAGCAAACAGATTTCTTTGGTGTGTTCCATATAATTTTAGGAGGATTCCTGTTGGCTACTTTTATCTGTAACTCCTGTTACAGAGAAGGCTGAAAGTAAGCCTCCAGATGAGTGAGATAGCAGACCATTTTCCCATGATACAGCCCCACAATTTGTGAGACAAAATTAATGACAATCATCCACAGGAGATAAGACAAAGACAGACTTAATGTAAAGCATTTTAGAAGGTTTCAGGTCTTCATGGAATGTTGGGGAGCAGGAGGGAGAGACAATGCAGCCCTATATAATGAATACATTAGATAATTTAAATTTTCAATTATAATTATTTGGATTTTATTCCCCAACTTGGGGATACATATTTAGGGGTGGTGTGAATATTAGGTAGAGTGGAAATCATTGAACCCTTAGTTGAAAGCTACCCCAGTTTCTGGCTTGCCCTCTAATTATACATGTAGAAAAGATCACTACCAGCAGTGCTAGCAATAAGGACAGAGATGTTTGAGACAAAATTAAGAGGGTAGCCCAGAAATTGGAGCAGTCCTAAGTTGAATCTTCAAAATGATTAAGTTTTAGAAAATATGAATTCTGAGACGTTAGGGCTTCTGGGTCATGTTAATGATGGGAGTCAAATATGTGAAAGATTGTTATTGGGAGGATGCTGACCATTTTCTCTCAACTATACTGGGGATAGAAATAGATATAGATATAAAATAGCAGTGTATGGAATTTAGATTAGATAAAGAAAGTATGTTCTGATAATCACACTTGTTAAATGTTAGAATATATATCCCAAGTAGGTTGTCAAATCATTCCACTGAAATTATTTTAATCATTTGTATTTAGATATATCAGGATAATGAACACACACACATATAAATATTAGGAAATATATATTTATGTGTATGTTTACATGCGCATACATGCACACACACAAGCTAAAAGATAGACTGTTGACCTCAATAGCCTTACTAAGAGTGTTCTTTTATTATTTTGGAACTCACAATCAAGTGCCTTTTAGATACTGTTGTAGAAGGCTTAAGAATGTGAACAATAGCCTGAAGCACTGGATGGTATTAGTCACTAGTTTTACCCTATGTCAATACAGAAGGGGTTGAAGTTTGGCAGAAGAAAAGATAATAGGCAGTGTTAAACCTTCTTTCTTTATTTTCCAAATTAGGACAGTTTGGAAGTTCACCATTTCCAATTTTTTTTTCTTTTGTTGACTGCAAAGAACGTCAAGCCAACAGCATGTTGCTGAGAGCAGCGATGCGTTTCACCACACTGACAACTGTCGGCTGGGCTTTTTGAGACTCCCAGGATTCTGAACTGTCTTCTCTTGTATAGGTCAGTGAAATTTTTTCTTCATTTTTTTATTTAAAAAGCAAAACAGGCCAACTACTTTTCAAATATTTACACCTTGTAAGTGGATAAAACTCCCAAATCTTTTTTTCTCAACAAAAAGGAAAACAATCAGCAGCAATAATCTATCAAAAGATAGTTTAAAAAGTTCTTAGATGCCCTAGGATCTTTTGGTAGGACATTTTATATATTCCTATCATTAATAAGTCTGTTATCTGCATTTTGTGTCTCTTTCCCACTGCTAAAAATTCCTTTTAGACTAACATTCATACTTCCTTCTGATGAAAAACATTAAAATGTGTGTAGAATATAAGAGGAAACCCTAAAGCTCTGTATTTATACAAAGAGACTCAAGAGTATTGGTTTATTACAGTGAAACATTTCATGTTATTCCATTTCATATTCTTTCCAAAGGGAAAGCCTAGCCACAATAAAAAGATGCCACAAAATTATAATAAAATGAAATGTTTAATAGTTGAAGTATAAGGCCTTATTATGATTATCTTAACTTGTAATAATACAACAAGAGCTAAAAAAAAATCTATGGGTATCTTCAACCATTCCTCAGTTTAAACAAGAAGCCTAGACCTAGAAAAGATCATCATTTCCCAACTTATACAAATTCAGCATCTTTTTATAACATTATTCTAACTTGATTGTATTTAGAAGATTTTATTCCTCCATATAGATTGCTGTCACTTTTCTAAAATTAGTTTGTAGGTAGGTACACCCTTTATTAAGAGAACTTACTAACCACATAGTCTTAATTTGAAAAAAAATAAAAAGAAAAGTTTTCAAGTTCAAGTTCATGGACTGAGTTAAACATGTGTCTACTTTTCCTTCCTGAATTTCATTGAAATTGCAGTAAAGGCAGAGAAAAGAATGTATTTCTGAACATAATAAGAAACCTATTCTGAAAGCTAAAACAGGAAGAAGTGGCTTTTGATAAAGCTGAGGAGGCTTCAGGGAGGAGTTGGTCTGTGCATTCAGGTCAGCAGGTGTAGCAAGGGCAGGCTTACAAAGCTGAAAAACGGAAATCAAAGTGTTGACTACAAGTCTAAAGAAGGGCTCAGGTTGAGATGTTTCCACACCCATGCATGTAACTAGAGCTCTTACCCACAGAAGTAAAGCAGGAGACTCTCTCAGAGGAATCTACATAATTTGCATATGAGGCCTACACTTTCTAGTATGTTGGCTGGTAACCAAGCTTAACACTGTACCCTGGTTCTGGCAGTTGAAGAGACCCTTGCTGGTTTACGAATTCATGTATAAGACCTAAAGCAAAGCACATCATGGAGAAAAAGTCTGGGAAGTAATAGACAGATTGCCAACAACTTGCATCAGTCAGCCCAATCATTCATACACTGGACAACAGAAACCAGCAATAGAAAATAAAAAATCAAAGTAAACAAGCCTAGGACAGAATTTCTCAACCTTTGCACTATGGAGTTTATGGATTAGATTTTTTTTTATTGTTATGGAGAGGTGTTCTGTATATTGTAGGATGTTTAGCAGCATTTTTGGCCTCTATCCAGGAGATGCCAGCAGCAAGCAATGCCACACTGTACAAAATGAGACAAAGATGCCTCAATATTTAGACAAAGATGTTGCCAAATCCCCTGAGGGACAAAATCAGCACTGGTTGCTAGCCATTATTCTAGAGGAAATAGGAGAGATTTATCAAAGAGATATTTTAAAAATATCCAAATTGATATCCTCAGAGATATTAAAGAAATTATAATCTCTAAAACAAAATTTTTCTGATATGAAAATGGAAAAAAAGAAAATGGAGACATCAAAATATAGAAACAATTAATAGAATGTTAAAGTATAATTAACAAAATTTTGCAAAAAAAGAAATAAATTCAAGGATGTTTTCCAGAAGGAAAAGGAAAATAAAGTAAAATATGAGAAAAGAAACAAAGAGAATCAATTTAGGAAGCCAAATTTTGTTTAACATGAGTTCTAAAAATCAAAGACAAAGAAGAAAAAATAATCTTGACATTTTCTAGAGTTGAAAAAAATGCACATGTCCTCAGTATGAAGGGGTAAAAATCATATTGAGAACACTGAGTAATAAGGGACCCACAACCAGACATATTCCAATGGTATTTTAGAATATCACAGCTAATGAGAATATCCTAAGGTTCTTTTCACTAGTGCATAATAATTTTACAGAGAAGTGGCATAAATAATTTCAACCCCCAGTATCTTCCCTTGCCCTAAAAGTTTTGAAAAAGAAAAACATAAATAGACTTTCTGTCATGGGAATATAAATACTCAGGTTTTCAGTCTACATCTCAAAATGTCATAAGGTAGTGGAACAGTGTCCTCAAAATGAAGACAGAAGCAAACCCAGTATAGGTGGTCCCTGATTTATGGTGGTTCCATAGTGCAGAAATGATGCCCATTCAGTAGAGACCCTAATTTGATTTTGAATTTGATCTTTTCCCAGGCTAGTGCTATATCCTAAATGATCCTCCCTAGGGGTGCTATTGCAGTGGCAGCATTGGCAGCTCCCTGGCAGCCAAAGGATCACAAGGGGTAATAATTGATGTTCTAGAGTACACTGGTTGCTAAGCTGTGGTGTTTGGTAGGTTACGTGTATAAATTCACTTTTGTGTTGCAATGTGTTTATCAGGTTATAATACCATTAAGTCAAAGAGCATTTGTACCACGTGAAATCAGGAACTCAGAAATAGACCCAAATAAATACATGCTCAAGTGACTTTTGACAAAGATACAGAAGCCCAGAAAAAAAGATTACATTTCCAATAAATGGTGTGGACTTCCAATGGCAAAACAAAAACAAAAAACGTCTTTACCTGAGTCTTCCACCTTATATAAAATCAAACTCAAAATAGATCACTGACTTAAGTGTAAAATATGATACTCTAAATACCTTCACAAAAAATCAAGAGAAAAAAATCTTCCTGATCTATGGCTGTCCAAGGAATAGTATAATACTTGTATAGAAAAACTAATAGATTGTGTTTCATAAAGTTTAAAAAAAATGCCCTCTAAAAGACCCTTGGAAAGGGTGAATAGATAAACTACATATTTGGAAAAAATATTTACAACCACATGGTTGACCTAGGACTAGTATTTCCAAACTCAAGAGTAAACTAAAACCATTAAAAATATGTTTAGAAAATGGGCAAAACACAAAAGGTAACATTTCACCAAAGAGGATTTATAGGTGGTTAAGAAGTACATTAAAAGATACTAAAATTGTTAGACTTTAGGGAAATGTAAATTAAACCCACATGCCCATCAGAATGGCTAAAATAAAAAAGATGAGTGACAAAACCAAATGCTGGCATTGATGGGGAAAAACTGGATCACTCATACATTGCTGGTGGAATATAAAATGGTATAGACACTCTGGAAAAAAGTTTGTCAATTTATAAAAAATACTAAATGTTAAGCTACCATATAACTCGGCAATTGCATCCCTATTCCAGAGAAATGAAAAGCTATGTTCACATGAAAACTTGTATACAAATGTTCATATTCCAGTAACTCTATTTATAATAGCTGCTAACTATAAACAGCCCTGATGTCCTCCAACGAGTGAATGGGTAAGCACATGGTGATATATTGATATCTTGGAAGAGTACTCAGATAAAAAAGAACTGGCTATTGTTACAGGCAGTGATTAGGATGAGTTGCCCTGTGGTGAGAGAATTACCCCGACAGAGAAAATGAGAAAGGCCAGTCCCCAAAGCTTATAACATGTATAATTGCATTTTTGTAACATTTCTGAAACAGCAAGAGTAAAGAAATGCCAAACATACTTGTGGTTGCCAGGGATTAGGTAAAGGATGGCAGAGGGAGGGAGGGAGTTGTGGTTATAAAAATGCAACATGAGGAATTGACGGTAAGAATGTCAGTCTCTTGAATATGATAGCATGTTAGTTTTATAAGATGCTTCATTGGAGCAACTGGGTAAGGGATGCATGAGATGTATGTTATTTGTTACAATGGCCTATGAAGCTATAATTATCTCAAAATGAAAAGTTTAATTTAAAAATTTAATACTGCTTTATTTCATCATTTATCATTCTGCTCTTAGTTTAAATAGCAATTTCAGGATGCTCTACATAAGGAATCTGTCAGCCACTGAAAACATTTCAGTTATCTATCTTGCCTTCTTTCAAAGTTCTTGTTTGGGTTCTGTTTTAGTGATCTCTTAGAAAAAAAAATAATACTAATGTAAATTCTGGTTCTCTTCCCTAATTTAGGGTAACTTTACAATATCTGCAGATAATTTGACATATACATGCATAAAAATAATGTGAAATTCTTGCATAAAAGTACAGTAGTTTACAGGCAAAGTAGTTAATATATAAGTAAATAAGTTCTTTGATAAAAAAATTCACATTGAATTCAGATAAAAAACAAAATAAATTTAACATAAAAAGCACCACTTGTATCAAAAATTGAAAACGTTTTTCCATTTCTCTCTAGGGATTGGGAAATGCCCCTTTATTTTTCTCTTGTGTTGCTATGTAACATTTAATTACTGGATCTCTAGCAGTCATGGAGATATAGAAAGTGTTAAAAGGCAAAC
Organism: Marmota marmota marmota; assembly: GCF_001458135.2. NCBI lineage: Eukaryota > Metazoa > Chordata > Mammalia > Rodentia > Sciuridae > Marmota > Marmota marmota. The sequence continues at coordinate 1,819,001 of NW_026000223.1, forward strand.
TTCTAATAAATTTTATAGTTTATCACTGCCTCCCTGGAAAACACAATTCAGGAAAGATATGAGTTTCTCTTAAATTAACAATTTATCCAATGTACTTCAACTGAACTTCTATAAAACTTTTTATTATGGAATTTGTTTTGGAATACACACTTATATAAAATTTACTTGAAATAATTGTTAATTTCTGGTAAATAGAATATTTTTGGTACAATAAAAATTCCCACAAGTAATATTTTCTTTTGTACTGGGGATTGACCCAGCAGTACTTAACCAGTGAGCCACATCCCCAGACCTTTTTTATTCTTTAGTTTAAGACAGGATCTCACTAAGTTGCTTCTGATTTTGAACTTGTGATCCTCCTGCCTCAGGCTTCCCAAGCCACTGGAATTGTAGGCATGTGCCACTGTGCCTGGCTAACACAAGTAATTTCAAAAGATGATTTAAAGGTATAATATTTAGAGTAGTGTGGTATCAAATAAAGACTAGAGGGGAAGCACTGGGGGTGTAACTCTGGAAGAGTATTTGCCTAAAAGGTGTGAGGCCCTGGGTTTAAACCCAGCACCAAACAATCGGCAAGAATAGAGGAGAAAATAACATTGAGAGTATAAATAGCTCAGAAAGAGACCCTTCTATGTATAAAAGCAATATACTATGTTAATTTTTATGTTATTTAATTAACATTTTGATAAAGTTAATAATGTAACAAAGTGTATTAAATACTGTTTATACTGTAGGAAAGAAAGAATCATTGAATCATTAAGTAGAAGATGTTGAAGCAACTGAATAACAATTTGGAAGATAATAAATTTAGTCCTTGTTATTTTGTCCTACACCAGAATAAATTTCAGATGGATTTAAAGGTTAAATTTTCCCTCCTTCCACAAAAACCCTAACCCTCCCCAACACAGATATCTGGAGATAAATGTATTTCCCCTATAACAGAATCAAATAAGTCTTCCAAAGCATTAAAATAAAGGGGGAAATGTAAAGAGAAATATTAATTATTTTGCTATACAAATGATAAATGTTTTTTTATGTTAAAAATCACTAATGTATTAAATACTTCTGTTAGTGATCTGTCGTAGAGGGTAAAATATTAGGCATATTCATGATCAGATGTGATAAATCATGAATGAATCTTATATATCTAATATATTAAATATAAAATATCTTTCAAGTGAAGAAAGAAGTTAAAAGCAAAAGAGGCATACATTGATAATTTATAAAATACTTTTGAACAATAAAATATTTGAAATATTCAACTACTTAGTAACTAAAGAAATGCCAATTAAAATAAAATAACTTTTTCTACTATTAGAATGATCTTTTTATTTTTTAAAGACTAGTATCTAACCTACACTCTAGAAAGAGTAGTTTGTTTAATATGACATATAGGAATATGAATTCTTTTGGAAAAAGTTTTTAGAAATAAAATCTTTATGGCCTTAACATTATTTATTTTTCTTTTAAAATCAGAATGCATATAAAATCTGAATACTAGTTTATTACAGCAATATTTGTACTGATGCTACATGATTAATATTTCTATTTAATATTAAAAGTCTAGTCATATAGATAAATGTTATTCTATGAGATGGAATACTGTTCAGTCATTCAAAATTGCTTCTCCAAGGACTGTTTAATGTTTAGGGGAAAATCCTAAAATTATGCTAAGTGAAAGATTCAGACAATGTTAAGGTTCTTAATTTTGACAGTGTGATAGAAAGAAAGGTAATATAATTTCAACATCTATGAAGAAAAACTAGCAGGAAATATAGAACAAAATGTTAAAGGCTTTTGTTATTTTGCAGCTAATGTTTAGAAAATCTCTTTGCATGCAGTCAATGGTTTGCACACAAAGAAATTAATCCCAGCGTTTTTAATAATGAAGATAAATGATCATCAGTAGAGAAATGTTTAAATTACAACCTCACATACTCATAGAATTTTATTCAAGCCTTCTAATTATGTTTTTGAAGTGTTCATTTTAATAATATGGAAAATAGTTATGGTATAATGCTGGGTGCTAAATGATTAAACAGTTGATATATGTTCAAAAGCTGCAGAAAATATGGTAAATTGTTAACAAAGTTCACCATTGAAATCATAATTGTCATTTTCTTTCTTATTGTTTTAATACTCCAGGTTTTTAACTATAAACATCCAACATCCATAATCAGAAAAAAAAAGTTTTAAAAATTTCAGAAGGCTTATATATAGCACCAGAAACCTTTGCAAACTTATTTAGCTAATGTAGTTAATAAAACTACAATAGTGTTTACAGCACCACAGCTTTGTCTTTGTCTGTAGTATTTTGACACTTGTCATGGATTCAGCATCATTAACTACCACAACTAAAAGGTGCATTTATACAAAGGGAGAAATGGGAGTTTAAGGTCCCCTGTTTATGGTAGGGAGTCTGACAGATTCTGATATGTTTGTGCATTGTATCTGTATTTTCATTTTCATTGATTTTTTTTTTCTGAGATTTTTACTGCTAAAACCAGATCCCCAAAGAAGTCAGGATTTTTTTGTTACCCACAACTTGGCGGGAGGCAGAATGTCTGCAATTACTCTTTCTGTTTCTAACTGACTTTGAATCCTGTCCTTTTGGCTTATGCACCTGGCTGTCATCCAGGAGAAGGCAAAAAACTCTATCTGTTGGTTTTCAAATGTCATTTCCCCTTTGGCTTTGTTGATGGTAAAATTCTGCCTTTGCATCTGAAATTGGAAACTCTTCTAATCCTGAAGTCTGAGTGTAATTCATTGGAGGGCTTTCTCTTATCTGTGTCTAGGATCAACATTTAGTCTGATCTTCATTTATATCTCTGTGAACAGCTCAAAGACTTTTACCTTTAGTTCAGTGCCCCAATTTTGTCCCTAGTTCTGCATGTGCTGTCATTAACTATCAGTTCTTAATTATATCCACACGTGAATTCAGGCCAGAAGCAGCAGGATCTGGGTTTTCTCTTCCCCTTTGAGTGTATGACCCTTAGATAGTTCTTCCTTCTGTTCAGTTTTGGTTGGCCCTCCGTTTAGATTTGTAGCCATACCCAGTCAAGACATTCTTTGGCATAGGAAGAAGGTAATTATTTCTGATGTGATAATTTTCCCAGCAGTTAGAATTCCCCTTTTATAAGTTTATTTACACTTACCCCACTGAAAGAATTAAAAGAAGAGCCGTTATGCTATTAATAGGAGTATTTTGCAATGTATATATGCTTAAAAGTTCACAGTGACTTTGATATGCCTATTCTTAATTCTCACAACACTTGGCACATGTTTTTGCTCATTTTTCACATGAAAAAACTGAAGTTTAATAAAGTTAATTTTTTTCCCCAGGCTACCCAGCCTGGATTCACTAGCTCCTCTCTCTCCAAATTCAGCATTCATTCACTAGACTAGAGCTACTTTGAATGACTATATGGAATTAATTGCAGTGGGATATATTTTGAGGATAATGGTAATGCTTTCATCAACTTCCATAGGGCTTTTTCATTTTATTTATTCACACACGTGTGTGTGTGTGTGTGTGTGTGTGTGTATTCTATTTCTGTGCAGATTTTTTAAAGGAGAAGGAATCAAGTTCTCTGTAATCCTCCTAACCCCTATTTCTTAAAAATACAGTTCAAGCTCTTTAACGAAGTAAGTAAAAACACAATCTGGCTTCAAGCTACTGAACCATGCCCATCTACTGCCATTTACCTTTGTGCACACTGTACTACTATTGTATTGAATTTTCCCTTGCTGTCTGAACATGTTCTGCCTAATATGCCCCCATCTTTAATTGTCACCTGCTTGGTGAGCTCCTACCTCGGTGGTTCTCATATTTCAGGTACAATAGATTCACTTGGAGGATTTGCTAAGATGTAGATTCTTGAACCCCATCTCTACTATTCCTGATCTGGTTTGGGATCCCAGGAGTTGGATTTCTAGCATTTGTCCCATCCCCTTGTGGTCCTATTGCTGCTACTTTGGCAACAAACCTTAAGAAGCATTATTCTGCTTATTCAGGAAGACCCCAACTGAATTGGTCTACAAATACTTTTCTTGCTACAGGCATATTTAATTGTTCCTTCCTCTGTGCTTTTATAGCTGATCTGATATAACATGCCATATTTTTTGATAGCTGTGAGTGTCTTCTGTACTTAACTGTCTTCTTCCTTACAAGGGACAAGACTCGTTCTTCTTGTGTGTAGATCCTCATGGGCTGACATAATGGGAACTCCCTGAGAATGTGAATGCATAAATAATGTATCTGGAAACATTTGTTCATTCAAAGTTGCTTGTGTAGAATGAATCCTTTGCTTCACTGGTTTTCCTTTTGATTATGTCTTTGTTTCCACATCAAACTCTTCTCTTTCTGAGCAAACTGGAAAAGGAAAAGTAGTAACTACTATTTTCTAGGTCACACACACACACACACACACACACACACACACATACACATATATACATTCACAGAGTAATTCTATGACATGTTTATGACATCCCCATTTTAAAGATAAAGAAACTGAAGCTCAAAAAGATTAAGCATTTTGTTTATATTTTATGACTGTAATGTGGTGCAAAATAAGATCTGAATTCAGAATTTTCTTATTCCATTCTGTTGCCTCTAAATTAGCTCTCATTTGTCTCATGACATGTTAAGGTGATGGGACAAGTGGCATATCTCCAGATAAAATAAAAGGTGACCTCCATGTTGGCATGAGATGGTTTCTGCTGTCCTCTTTCTTCCTACTCTTTGCATTTGCATTCAATTCCTAAATTACTGTCAGTATTACCATCATTCCTACCCTGTCTCTTCTTCATTTTCTGTAGATCATTGAAGAAGTAGCTCCAAATGTCTTCACTTACACAGCTTTTACAAAACATACTCATAATTCCTAGATCAATAAAGTTTATTTTCTTTCTTACACAAATAGAATAATTAGGCAAAGAGATGCTTAGAAGATGTTAAAAACATCTTCCTTATTATAAACTCATTTTTGATTTTTAGTAAGTAATTTTATTGGTAATTGAGGAAAAGTTGGAAATCATTTTCAAACATAATCAAGATTGAAAGTTTATTTTTGAATCTTTTTGTTTATGTCTGCATTTTATATGTCATATCACTTTAATTCTCTCTTTGCTGATCTTTCTTTTCTTCCTTCCCAAAGAAGTAAATTCTCCTAGGAACATTGAATTTTTCTTACCACAGGTTAGACAACATAGATGTGATTTGAAAGGTCATTTGGTCTTTTTTACACTATTTTCAAAATGATTCTCTCCTTTGGAATAACAATGGATGCTCACTTTTAAATAAGAAACAGATTTGAATTTGTTGGTAACCAATTCATTTTGTTAATTCACAAATGGAAATTTCATATTTCATATCCATTAGTGGGAAGCTAAAAAGTATGGCCTTATATCAAAAGGCTGATATGAACTTTTAGTTTAGGATCTTATATGTATTCATTTGAAAAAGACAAAATATAATTTGTCTTTTAAAAAGCAACAAATATATTTCATTATTCTTTGTGTGTATATGGGGGGGTTGGCACTGTAGGATGAACTTCACATTAGATGGAAGGAAGAGAATGCAAGATTTATTTTTAAATCTGTATTGATCTAATTTCCAAGATTTTATTCCCAAGATTGCACAAATGGTATTATGCATTTGTGAATTCTCTTAGGTAATGCAGTACTGGTGGCTGCAATTTGGAAATAAATTCTAAGGTGGTATCCCAAGGCTCTTTTTTTCACATTATCTGTCCATTGGCTAAATTAGAATATCAGAGATTATTTATTTATTTGATTTATTCTCTGTTTCCATTGTGTAAACCTCAGTCTACATGTGGATATATTTGTAAAATTTTCCAAGCTTAAGTTGAGTTATAGAAAAAAAAAGAGAAATATAAACAAAATCTACCAAAATTCATCCCCTATTTTTTAGAAGCACTCAACAAAGAAGCTTCATATTCTGAAAACAAATAAAATTGGCTTAAAGTTATTATACTAGATCAGCTGGTGAATAGATCCAGTGAAAATAGAAGAGAAAGAATTAGGAAGAATGTCTGAGGTAAATTGGAGAATGTTCTTTTTCCTGACTGGTCTTTGGTTTTTCTCTAAATCTTGGTCTGGTATCTCTAATGGGCCTTGGAGGCAAGCATATGCTAGACAATTCATTGATTTTTGTTGTTTATACATATTCTGAGTCTACATGCTTGGCTTTGTTTTTCAGATGCATTGAATGTAAAGTAAATTTGAAGCAGCAAGTGAGTGAGTGGTAAATCTAGACACAGTGAGAAACAGTTAAGAATGTTGTTTGAGATTCCTCACCAGTTAGAAAGGAAATGATGGGGCTGGTGATGTGGCTCAAGTGGTAATGCGCTCGCCTGGCATGCGCGGGGCACTGGGTTCGATCCTCAGCACCACATAAAAATAAAATAAAGATGTTGTCTCCGCCGAAAACTGAAAAATAAATATTAAAAAAGTTTTTTTTTCTCTCTCTCTCTTAAAAAAAAAGAAAGGAAATGATGCTGCTAAGATGCCATGAAATTCTAAAATGTAAAAAGAATGCTAAAATACCAAAGAAAGCAAAAGTTGCAGAAGAAGTAATCGCAGCTTTTAAGGTTAAGCCACATGTTCTAGATGGTTCTGTTGAAAAGGTAAATTATATGTAAATAGAAATTGCTCATACAGTCGTAAAATAAAGCAAATGTGAATAATGTAAAAAAGAATGCTGTTTGATGACAAAGAACATAAAATTAGAAATAAGGGACAAACTAACATCACTAATATTGGCTTTATAGTCATGCTATTAGAGTAATTAAGTTATTAACTCTAACATTAATATTCTCATCCTCAGTTAGTAATAAGAAATAGATACCCCATACAAAAAAAACGAAGTAAGCGGAAAACACACTCAAGCCCCCCCCCCAAAAAAAACCACACCAAACATATACACATGATATGGTAGAATTCATTATAAGGACACCTAAGAGCTCTCAAATTAAAAGCACTTTATTATAAGGCAAGAGTTTCTCATTTCCACTGTAATCCCCTGATAGAGGTTTTAAGGATAGCATTATACTAAGACATTCGCAAAGTTCTCTTAAAAATTGATGAGTATAAAAATCAGTGAACTTACAAAAAACAAATCTATCCTTTTGGTTGTCATGAGCTCTAGGACAGAGTTTTTATCAGCCATGATCAAAAAAATTGGACAGGTCATATAACAAGTTTGAACTTGCCAAAAAATTTTTATAGAAGAAACAGATGTCATCTTCTTTTGTAAACTACATCCTGAATATATCCCATCCTGACTGCTTCACAGCATCTATGAACTCCCACTCCACCCCCTTTTCCCCTTCACAAGCAAGCCAACCTACCTAGCTGTGTATTTTTAATCACTTTCTATAGCAATCAAGAGTTCACCATCAGAGAACCTGTTTTAGTGCCTCTTATCTTTTGATGCCTGTTCTTGCTAAACAGATATAAGATAAGAACAACTGGCAGTAAGTGCCCTTCCTGAAAACAGAGGTCAGAAACATTGCTATTGAAGCCCTAGCAAACGGTTGTGGAAAACATTTGAAATCTTAGTCATATTTAAATTCCAAATATAAGTTTTTCTTTCCCTTTTCAGAAATTTCAGTTTTTAGGAATCATTTATCCTTAGCGTATATCCAAAGATTTAAAATCAGCCTAGTAGAGTAATAGCCGTATCAATATTTTAGCAGCTCAATTCACAAGAGCCCAGCTATGGAAACAGTCCAGGTGTCCTTCAATGAATGAATGGATAAAGAAAATGTGGTTAACATATACTATGGAGTATTACATGGCCATAAAGAAGAATGAAATTATGGCATTTGCTGGTAAATGGATGGAACTGGAAACTGTCATGCTGAATGAAATAAGCCAGTTCCAAAAATCAAAGGTTGAATGTTTGCTTGAATGTATGGAAGCTAATCCACAATATGGCAAATAAAAAAAGAGAAAATGGAAATTAATAAGTAAATGGCAACTCTTGCTTATAAGTAAGTGTTAATTTAAGAAATAACCTTTTTAATTGAGGAAAACCTTTGTGCTCTTGGGGTGTGCTGGTGAAAGAACTAGGAGTGGAGAAAACTCAAGGTTCACTCTGTGGTGATATTCATGAAGGTGAATGATGATCTGTCCCCTGGGAGAGGACTTCAGATAGTTCTTATGATTCTACATTTCACAGTGCCTTGGATCACTGCTGAAGGAAATTGTCTCCAGGCATTTTTTTAAAATGACTGCATTATTTCAATATCACACCTAACTGGATTGGCAAGAATGGCCTAGAATGTTAAAAAGGAAAAGGTGACGAGGGAAGAATGAAGGGCAGTGTGACAGATGCATTTGGTCTCAGTTCCTGAGTATGAAGCAGAAAAAAAGGTATTGACTTGGTTAACCGCACTCTGCCCTCTCTTAAACTACACAGTGTCACATCAAAGGCCACAGATCCATTTGAACACATGCTTTTAAAAACTATTAAATAACCTCTGTGCCCCTTTAGATTGTGAACGGTCTACATAACTGCACAGAATGAATGAACATTAGAAGAATGAACCCACAGGTGAGACCTGCCTGGTAAAGAATCCATGATCCTGAAGTGACTTCGGCTTTTCAAAAGCCTCAGCAACTTTTTAAAATTAAATATTATGACTGAATGAAGTTTCATGAAGATACTTCTACTTTCTTCTCGATAACAATTTCTGGTTATCATGATTCTTTTATGTAAATGTTGCAGAATTTTTTTCCCAAATGAAATTTCTGATTCATATATTTGTCACTGACAATTCTGTGTAGATATTATTATCTGTTTTCTTCTCTTTCCTACTTCATCAGGCAAAGTTCCTTTCTGCTAACTACGTGTGAAGACTCTTCAAATGACACAACTATAATTAGGGAAGGTGTGAATAATTATTTACAGATATCTATGTTGTATTCAAAGCTTTACTAGTTAAAGTGTGTTATTTTTTTAAAAAAAAAAGTGTTAGGTGTTTGACTGTCCTCCCCTGCAATCAGCATAGTACAAATTTAGTTAAGGAACAAAATTAAGCTGAAAAATAGTGAAACAGTTAGGAGCTATATAAACTCTGTGACCTGAAAGTAAAAGAGAATAAACTCCATAGAGGAAGGATGAACTGTGTTTCCTAGCCAGGAATACCTTCAGTAGGAATGGGTATTAAAAATGGGCAAGGTGTACAAATAAGAATAGACCCAAGGGTAATTTAATTGAGGATGGATTAATTTATCACTTAAGATTCATTATGATGTTGGTTCATCTTGTATATCTCATCTCTGATTGCAAAGTAATCCATAATTAGCAGTTCCTGTATGTACTTCTAGGCAACAATTTATACATAAAAAAACATTTCAGCAAAAACTTTGCTTGCCCTAAAGTTTCAAAAGTTAAAAACTTACCCACCTGTCATTATTAGAGAAAGTGCAAAAAATGAGACATTACTATGAAAAAGGGTAAGTGCAAGGTCATTTGGCTGAAAAAGGACTAATTAAAATATATTTCTTACAGAGTTTAGTGTACAAGTTTTATATTCCTCTGGCCAGAATCCAGAAATATGTTTCTTTGTAGATTTTAACAGACATGTTTTTATAATAAAAATGTATCGTTATGTCTAATTTATGTTGTAGTAGATTATGTTTTCCAAAATGGACTCACCAATAAATCGCATTTCATATGACCTTCTTATAGGTGATGTTGAAACTCATCCATTGAGAGTTATTCCCTTCCCTTGGATGTGGGCCAACCTCAGTGACTCAGTTTAGTCCAATAGAATGCTTCAGAAAAAATGCTGTAGTCTAGGTTGCAAAAGGAAATCGAACTTTTACCTTGTTCTCTCACTCAGAAAGCTTGATTTTGGGACCTAGCCACTGTAGTTTGAAAAGGTCCAAACAAACCTATGTAAAGAAATTACATAGAAAGACCCACATGGAGAGGAACTGGAGACCTAACTGACCTTTAGTGTCTGTGACCAAAGATGTGCATGAAGAAGGCTCCATCTGATTCTAGCCTAGAGCCTTCTATTTAAATCTTCCATCTGAGGCCCCAGACATCATGGAGAAGAGTCTAGAACCCTCATTCCCTGCCACAAGTTCCTGGTCCACAGAATTTACTAGTTTAATAGCACTAAATTATTGATAATTATTGACAATAGCACTAAATTATTAGTAATTCGATACATAACCATAGTAACTAGAAAATTTGTTAACTAAGTTTTTAAAGGGTTATTTTAAACTTTATTAGAATAGATACTTTATATTCATCACTATTATCATTACTATAATATTACCTTTCAATATAGAAGTTTACATGACTAATCTATAATAATAATAATAGTGGTAGTAGAAATAATTTTTCTAAGTCGTAAAATAGACACAAAATAAAAGGAAAATCCTACAAGCCCAATAACTCTAAGAAAAAGTTTTAAATTTCATTAGCCACCAGGAAAATAAGAAATAAAAACCACAACATGATATAACTTCATACCAATCAGTAGGAAAAGGATAGACATTATTATGTTTTATATGTAGATTGGGAACAATAAGGTCTTTCGTATACAATCAGTAGTCCGAAATTCATTGGTAAAATTATTTTACAAAGCAGTTTAGCGGTTTCTAGTAAGTATCCAGAGAACATAGTTCTGGGAGAGAGATTCCAGTTTCCACAGCCTATATAAAATACTTGCTTTTTAGTTCTATGAATTCTCTTTGATTCCTTCTAGTATTCTTATTTTCTACAAATGTCTAATTTCCCTGGCTTCTTAATCATGAACCTGGAGACCTGTGAGGTTCATTATCTACTGGGAGGTACTTCGTCTCATGTGCTGTTCACTGTGCTGGATACTAAGGCGCCAAAGGGAATTTCACCTTTGTGTATAAGTAGAAAGAATCAATCAAAAATAAATAAATGAACATCAGGAAAGTCAGTGGTGTAGAAGCAGAACAGGGAGAGGGAGGAGAGGAGGGAAAGAGGGCAACAAAGGGGACTAAAATTAAATTACATGCACATGTCATTTTGTTAGAATGAACCCAACTACTATCTATAACTATAATGCTCCAATTGAAAAAAAAGAGAAAGAAATGACTTGATCTTTGGCCTCAAAACTTCTGCAATGAGTGATAGACAAATATCAAAAGTGTTAGGGGTAGTAGGAGTTGCCACAGGGGTATAGCCTTGTTTTTTTTTTTTTTTTTTTTTTGTAGTGACCTCTGGGGCCTTGTGCATGCTGCACAAGCACTCTACCACTGAGCACACCCCTAGCTCATAACTTTTGTTCTCTTTCTTTGGTTTTATCACAGATTTGAGACTTAATTCTGTAATCCATGCATTTTCAATGGGCAAGTTATCACTTCCAAGGGGTAGCAAACGAACTCTTATGGGGAATGTGTCAAAAAACTTATATATTATAATGGCTTTCCAGTATGTTTATGAACAACCCTTCCTGACAATTTTGTTTCTTAGTACTTAATTTCTCTGATGGGGAGAAAGGGCAATGTATAATGTATTGAGAAACACCTGCTGTATGCCAGCCATGGTTTGTCCCCTACCTGCTCTGTGTTTCTTTCTCAAAAGGCCTTTTTTAAATCGGTAGGTGTCCAAGTTAAAAGAAACCACTGGATTTCATCTTCACTTAAGTTATGTTAAACAGTCACAGGAACACATGCCTTATGTTTTCAGGAAGACTCATGTTAGTAAAGCTCATAGTGGGAACTGTGACTCTAGCCTGGGCAGGAATCAAGTCTGTCCTAGCAACTCTGCTTTTGTGTCAAAGCAAATAAATAGCAGGGTGAGGCCTCCAGCATGTAGCCAAACAGAAACGTTTTCATCAGTCCTTAATGAAGATGATCTGACTTCTTGTAGGGATCATTACACTGAGCTTTAGGTTAGTGATAGGTCTCATCTATTGTCTTAGTCTGTTTTGTGCTGCTGTAACAGAATACCCAAGACTGGGTAATTTATAATGAACAGAAATTTATTTGCTCACAGTTCTGGAGGCTGGGAAGACTTAGTGAGAACCTTCTTGCTATGTCATAACATGGTGGAAAGGCAAAGAGTGTGAAAAAGACAGTGTACATGTGAAAATGGGGACAAGGGGGCATGCATGAGGCACTAGTTCCCATGGGATTACCGTATTAGTCCATTAATGAGGGTGGAGCCTTCATGACCTAAATATCTTAAAGGCCTCAATTCCCAGTAAAACTTACAATGGCAATTAAATCTTAACTTGAATTTTGTAGAGTACAAACACTCAAACCAGAGCATCTGTGAAATGTATATACATTTACATCTATTTTTCCTCTGGGTGCAATTAACTTCTTAAAAATATTCTTCTTAAAACAGAAATGTCAGGGGGAAAGAATCTCTTTTACTTTTCTTAAAAAATCTCTTTACCATTGTATAGAAAAACAACAACAAACAAACAAAAACCCAGTAGATTAAGGCAAGTTATTTGCAAAACAATTTGAAATATCTGATTTTATACTTTCTAAAAAGCACATAGATTCTGAAAAGGGAAAGAACAAGGCATCCAGATCAGTTCTGATTTGATCTTTTTCATCTGAATGACAGTAACATGAAAGTCTTTAGTGTTTCCAGTGTCAAAGGCTCTGAGATGCTCAGGAGACAAAGCTTCCCCTTCTGAGAACATCAAACTGCTGTGTATGTTGCTGTCACTTTGTTAGTAAAAGCACATTTATTCAACTTTTTTTTTTTAAGTTTGGTGGTATACTATTTACCAAGGGCAATATGTCAGCTGTTTCTCATTAGAAGGCAGATACTTTATTAATAGGTAGCATAGTTTGCTCTCAAGTTTAGGTTCCTGATTTTAAATAAATGATTCATTCATTGTTTCTCAATGTCAACAAAATGGGAGTCTCAGTAGTCTGCACCATGAACTCAGTTGGAGTAAACTTCACTGTTATTTGAGGTGGGATCTCATTTGTTTTGTATAAATGAACACTTCTTCTTTATTCTTTGTAGGTATTGAAAAGTATCATTAAGTTAAAATGCTTGTCATTAAAGTATTAACATTCTATACAAATTCTAATTTTATATCAGCTACCTAGTAGACTCAAAGATTATTTGTTTGCTGGGAGTGGTGGTATATGTACATCTATAATCCCAGTGTCTCAAGAAGCTGAATCAGTAGGATTGTGAGTTCAAAGCTAGCCTCAGTAATTTAGCAAGGCCCTGAGCAACTCAGTGAGACCCTGTCCCTAAATGAAATACAAAATAGGGTTGGGGATGTGACTCAGTGGTGGGTTCAATCCCTGGTACCCACCCACCCACCCCAAACTGCCAACAACAACAACAACAACAAAAAGGCTGGGGAGGTTGCTCAGTGGCAAGCACCCCCTGGGTTTAATCCCTTGTACCCCCCAAAAAAAATAATAACAAAAGAAAACTATACTACAGAGCCAATAGTAACAAAAACAGCCAATGGTACTGGTACCAAAACAGGCAGGTGGACCAATGGTACAGAAATAGAGGACACAAAACCAATC